>NC_040907.2:102168717-102485699 GCF_004126475.2 Phyllostomus discolor
ACCAAATCAAAAAATAACCAAGTACTCAAGGAAATAAGGCATTAATAACCAAAAACTGGCAGAAATACCAAATTTCAAGAACAGACCCACAAAGACTTCAGATATGAAATTATCAGATTACAAAACCACTACAGTTATAATTTTAAAGAAGTGAAAGTCTAAAATATCTATGAAGAATAAAAATTATAAAAAGATTTGAACCAAAAGTAGGATTTCTAAAAATGGAAAAATTAAAAATTGAATTTAAAAACTCAATGAATGAGCCCTGGCCAGTGTGCCTCTTTTGGTTGGAGCAGTATCCTGTAAACCAAACGGTTGCAAATTCAATTCCCAGTAGGGCACATAACCTAATTTGTGAGTTTCATCCCTAGTCTGCGTACATATGAAAGGCAATGGATCAGTGTTTCTCTCTCTCCCTCTCTCTCTCTCTCTCTCTCTCTCTCCCACCACCCCTCCCCCCGCCTTCCCATCTCTCTAAAAATCAATAAGCATGTCCTTGGGTGAGGATAAAAAAACCTCAATGAATGAGTTTATTTATTTAACAGACCTCATCAGCTGGCTGATGAGTCTACGCTCATATGTTCTTCAGTCCCTTGAGGGAGCATCTTAGCCCTTAGCAGGCAGCATATTATTTATTCTAAATTCACTACAGCTACCTTTTTAAGGAAGCTCAAAAACTGAAAGTGTTTTAACACAAGTTACTTCTTTGTCCCTTTGGCAGCTTTGTTACCTTTTTAAAAAGTTGCTAGTCTCTTTATCTTAATTAATGACCTACATTTTTTCATGTTTCTAGTGGTCATTTCAAATTAAGTTTCTGTGTGCTTTTCTATGTATTTGTTCTTTCTTTTCTTTTGGTATCACTGTGAGTCTCCTTATCACTCAGCTGTAGTTTCCCACAACCTGTTAAGTGGGGCCCAAGGGGGAATTTACTGGAAACTGGGAGAAATATTAGCACCCTTGATTATATATGCCACCTTAGAAGGCAGAGCATATTAATGTGAAAAACACATATGCATGAAGCTATGCTCTGTGTTTGAATTCAAAACAAGGGGCTTCCACAACATAGAATTAAGCTGTATATTTTTTTCAAAGCAACAAGAGTTGTCGATTTCTTCCAGTTCCAAGACATCTTTAAAACTAGTCTAATATCAATATTTCACGACTTACGATGAGATCTAGAAACCAGAATCTGAATGAGAAAAGATGTAGCCTTGCCTGACCTTGTTCCTATAGAGTCTCTGTGTGTAAGATGTGAGAAATTCAATGTCTGCAGGGTGGGTAGGGGTGGTCATGAAGGCTATCGCAGAACCTCAGAGGAGCATTACGGCAAAATCAAGACTTTGTGATTCAAGTCAACCTGATTAAGAAAACATGAGGTTACATTTTTTTCTAGGCTGTGAACATTTGGTTTTCTCTTAACACATTCTGCTCTCAGTTGTTACATTTTTTTAAAGATTTTATTTATTTATTTTTTAGAGAGGGAAGGGAGGGAGAAAGAGAGACAGAGAGAAACATCAGTGTGTGGTTGCTGGGGGCCGTGGCCTGCAACCCAGGCATGTACCCTGACTGGGAATAGAACCTGCGACACTTTGGTTCACAGCCTGTGCTCAATCCACTGAGCTACGCCAGCCAGGTGAGTTGTTACATTTTTTAAAAAATTATGTAATTATGTTTTAAATTTCTTGGATGTGATAATGGTATTGTGGTTATATAGGAGAATGTTCTTGTTCTTAGAGATGTACAGGCAGAAGTTTTTAGAGGTGAAGTATCTGATCTGTGTAACTAACTTTCCAAAGGTTTGTAAGAGAAAGAGGGTATGCAAATATGCCAAAATATGATCAATCTAGTATAAAAGATAAATGAGGTATTTCTTTGGTCTTTTTTGTAAGTTTGAGGGTTTTTTTATTTAAGGAAAATAGGAATAAATATTAAAAATATAGGACATACATAAACAAATGTATAAAATATTTAAGGATAGAAAACATAATATGAATATGTAAAAAATTATATATTATTATAAAAGTAAAATGCTTTTTCCCTTCATTTATACATGAAAACCTCACTAATTTTTATAAATTTTGGAGGATATTAATTTAAATTGTAAAAAGAAAATATAGGTGATTTATTCATTCTTTTATTTTATATTTGCTTAATTAACATTAACAACATATTAGACTTGAGCATAGTGGTCCATGCCTCCCAGCTCCCACTACCCATTCTATGAAAGGTGTGGTGTTTGGAAGAAATGAGAGCTAAGAGTGTACTGGGAAAATATTTTTAAAATGAAGGCATGATTCTTCTCTTCAAGGATGCTGGAACATGAATTTCCCTATACCAGCCTAGGAAGGGGTAGACTAAGAATTCACGAGGAAGTCTGGGAGTGCTGTGGCTGCTTTGGGATCCATGCATTAGCCTCTTCATTTCCCACCAATGCTAGAAAGTATTATTCTAGAGTTTGATGCAGTGAAAAGAGTGCTGAATTGCTGCTAAGAGAATATGGTTCCTGCCATTAGCTAGCTGTATGACCTTAGACAATGTGTCTTCCCTTATTTGCACCTCAGTTTTTATTCAGGGTTACTTCCAGTTCTAATATTCTGCCCATTTAAGCACTATTTTTTTCATTCTGGTCCTTAACCTGTCATGAAGTAATGGTGGCAAAGTAAGGATCTTGGGCACCTGAAATGCTGAAAATCAGCGTCACATGTAAACCCTCTCTCTCTCAAGTCAACAGATCAGTGTGAAATTGTGGGGCTGACTTCCAATCAATATGGAGATGTAGGGAAACATGCCTTGCCTCCATGCACAACTACAGCAAAAATTACAACTAGACTACAAAACAAACATCGCCCAGAATTGTCAGAAATACGAGCTGCATGGAAGTCTGACAACCAAGAATTTAACAAAGCCACATTCATCCAGATGGGTAGGAGGAACAGAGATGTGGAGACATACGAACAGGCACAGAGAGAGGTGTGGAGAGGCATGGAGACACAGAAGAGGTGGTCCCACACCCATGTGTGGTGGATAAAAATCAGAATGGATACCTCAGGAGCAGGGATGCCAGCTCCACACCAGGCAACACAGCCTTGGGTTTCAGTACCAGGAAGGTAAGTCCCCACAACTTCTAGCATAAAAACCAGTGGGGGTTGAAGCAGCAGCAGATCAAAACTATGAACATTAAAATGGCAATAAATTCACAACTATCAACAATTGAATCTAAGAAACAAACTAAGCAAACAAGTGGAACAGGAACAGAATCATAGATATGGAGGTCATTCGGAGGGTTATCAGTTGGGAAGGGGAGAGTGGGGGAAAAGGTGGAGAGATTAAACAATACAAATTGATAAATACAAATCAGGGAGATGTTAAGAACAGTATAGAAAATGGAGTAGCTGAAGAATTTATATTCATGACCCATGGACTTGAACTAAGTGGGGGGATTGCTGGAGGGAATGGGGGTACCAGGTGAGGGTAGAAAAGGGGGAAAACTTGGGACAACTGCAATAGCATAATCAATAAAATACATGTATATATATATATATATATTTTTTTTTTTTAAGATTTTACTTATTTACTTTCCAGAGAAAGAGGCAGGGAGGGAGAAAAGGGAGAAAAACATTGATGTGAGAGAGAAACATCAGTTGGCTGCCACTAGCACACCCCCAACCAGGGACTTGGCCTACAATCCAGATTTGGGGAGAGAGTTTTGTTAGACCTTTGTCTGTTCCTCTGTTTAGAAGTTAAAATAAAAGGTCAGGGTGAGTGTTTCTTCAGCTAATAAGAGTCAGTAGGACATGACTTATCAATACAACTTTTGGGGGCATTTTTGGTCATTAAGGGAATGCAGAGTTTTCTTCTTCTGATTATATTAATTAATTCATTTCTTCTTCAAAAGTGGAGATTAGGGACTTCCAGCCAAGATGGAGGTGTAGGTAGACACACTGTGCCTCCTCGCACAACCAAAATAAGGATTACAAAAATTTAGACACAAAAAAACAACCAGTACTTACAGAAAATTGAACTGTATGGAAGTCCAACAACCAAGGAGTTAAAGTAGACACATTCATCCAGACCAGTAGGAGGGGCAGAGTCTGGCTGCCAGGAGAAAAGGGGTCCCAGCGACAAAAGCGGTGGCTAGCAGAGCCCAGGCCCACAATGCAGCAGCAGGCGGAACCTGGGTGCACAGGTGGTGGCTGGCAGACCCCAAGCACAGAAGGTGGCAGCAGGTGGATCCCGCGAGCAGATTGTGGAGGGGCGTGGTGCACAAGGCAGCTGGCAGATCAGGCGGTCCCACATTTGCATGCAGATAAACCAGGTGAAGCTGGAGAGCAAGAGAGACCTCACAACCCAGGGTCTCAGCAGTGGGAAATAAAGCCTCAAAACATCAATTGAAAACACCTGTGGGGGTCAAGGTGCCAGAAGAGACTCCCAGCCTCACAGGAAAGTTCATTGGAGAGATGCGCAGGGTCCTAGAATGTACGAAAGCCCACCCACATGGGAACCAGCACCAGAAGGGCCCAGTTTGCTTGGGGGAAGTGACAGAAGTGACTGAAATCAGGAGAGAACTGAGAGAGGGCCATTGTTCCCTCTCAGACCCCTGCCCCACATATAGTGTCACAACTCAGCAAAGTGGATTACCCCACCCTGGTGAATACCTAAGGCTCTACCCCTCACTGCATAACAGGTGCATCAAGACAAAAAAAAAAAAAAAGGCCCAAACAAAAGAACAGATCAAAGCTCCAGAAAAATACAACTAAGCGATGAAGAGATAGCCAACCTATCAGATTCACAGTTCAAAGCACTGGTGATCAGGATACTCAGAGATATGGTTGAATTTGGTCACGAATTAGATGAAAAAATGAAGGCTATGCAAAGGGAAATAAAGGAAAATGTACAAGGAACCAATAGTGATGGGAAGGAAAATGGGACTCAAATCAATGGAGTGGACCAGAAGGAAGAAAGAAACAACCAAACAGAAAAGAATGAAGAAAAAAGAATTCAAAAAAATGAGAGTCTTAGGAACCCCCAGGACATCTTTAAACATTCCAACATCTGAATTATTGAGGTACCAGAAGGAGAGGAGGAAGACCAAGAAATTGAAAAGTTATTTTAACAAATAATGAAGAACTTCCCCAAACTGACAAAGGAAATAGACTTCTAGGATGTCCTGGAAGCTCAGAGTCCCAAAAGACTTGGACCCAAGGAGGAACACACCAAGGCACATCATAATTATATTACCCAAGATTAAAATGAAGGAGAGAGTCCCAGAAGCAGCAAGAGATAAGGAGATAGTTACCTACAGAGGAGTTCCCACAAAGACTGACAACTGATTTCTCAAAAGAGACCTTGCAGGCAAGAAGGGTCTGGAAAGAAGTATTCCAAGTCATGAAAAGCAAGCACCTACATACCAGATTGCTCTATCCAGCAAAGCTTTCATTTAGAATGGAAGGGCAGGTAAAGTGCTTCTCAGATAAGGTCAAGTTAAAGGAGTTCATCATCACCAAGCCCTCATTTTATGAAATGTTAAAGGGACTTATCTAAGAAAAAGACGATAAAAAAACATGTATAGTAAAATGACAGCAAACTCACAATTAGTAAGAACCACACCTAAAACAAAAACAAAAGATTCTGAGCAAACAACTAGAACAGGAACAGAACCACAGAAATGGAAGTCACAGGGAGGCTTAGCAACAGGGGAGTGGGAGGAGGAGAGAGAGGGGAAGGTACAGAAAATAAGTAGCATAGATGGTAGGTAGAAAATAGACAGGGGGAGGGTAAGAATAATATGGGAAATGAAGAAGCCAAAGAACTTGTAAGTATGACACATGGACATGAACTAAAGTGGGGGAATGTGGTTGGGAGAGGGTGAGCAGGGTGGAGGGGAGTGAAGGGGAGAAAATGGGACAACTGTAATAACACAATGAATAAAATATATTTTTTAAAAAAAGGAAAAGAAAAGTAGAGATTAGCCAGAAATCAAAGGCATTTCTGTACACCAACAATGAAACAGCAGAAGCAGAGATCAAGAAAAAAATCCCATTTGAAATAGCAAAAAGGAAAATAAAATACCTAGGAATAAACCTAACCAAAGAGGTAAAAGACCTGTATTCAGAAAACTACATAACACTGAGGAGAGAAATCAAGGAAGACACAAACAAATGGAAACATATACCGTGTTCATGGATTGGAAGAATTAATATCATTAAAATGTCCATACTACCAAAAGCAATTTACACATTCAATGCAATACCTATTAAAGTACCAATGGCATACTTCACAGACATAGAACAAACACTTCAACAATTTATATGGAACCATAAACGACCCCGAATAGCTGCTGCAATTTTGAGAAAGAAGAGTAAAGTAGGAGGAATCACAATACCTGACACTAAACTATACTACAAGGCCACTGTAATCAAAACAGCCTGGTACTGGCATAAAAACAGGCACATAGACCAATGGAACAGAACAGAGAGCCCAGAAATAAACCCAAGCCTCTACGGTCAATTAATATTTGACAAAGGAAGCAGCAACATAAAATGGAATAAAAACAGCCTCTTCAACAAATGGTGTTGGGAGAACTGGACAGCTACGTGCAAAAAAATGAAACTCAAGCACCAACTTACACCTTATACAAAAATAGATTCAAGGTGGATAAAAGACTTAAATATAAAGCGTGACACCATTAAAGTCCTAGAAGAGAACGTAGGTAGGAAAATCTCAGATATTTCACGCAGAAACTTTTTCACTGACTTGTCTCCTAGAGCAAGGGACATAAAGGAAAGAATAAACAAATGGGACCTCATCAAAATTAAAAGCTTTTGCACAGCTAAGGAAAACAGTATCAAAATAAAAAGAGAACCAACTGTATGGGAAAACATATTTGCTAATGATACCTCAGACAAGGGTTTAATCTCCAAAATATATAAAGAACTTACACGACTCCACTCTAAGAAGACAAGTAACCCAATTAAAAAATGGGCAAAGGACTTGAACAGACACTTCGCCAAGGAGGACATACAGAAAATCCAAAGACACATGAAGCGATGCTCAATATCGCTAGCCATCAGAGAGATGCAGATTAAAACCACAATGAGATACCACTTCACACCAGTCAGAATGGCCATCAGAAACAAAGCAACAAACAACAAGTGTTGGAGAGGATGTGGAGAAAGGGGGTCCCTAGTGCACTGTTGGTGGGACTGCAGACTGGTACAACCATTATGGAAAGCAGTTTGGAACTTCCTCAGAAAACTAAAAATGGATCTGCCTTTTGACCCAGCAATTCCATTGCTGGGACTCTATCCTAAGAACACTAAAACACCAATACAAAAGAACCTTTGCACCCCGATGTTCATAGCAGCACAATTTACAATAGCTAGGTGCTGGAAGCAACCTAGATGCCCATCAATAAATGAATGGATCAAAAAACTATGGTACATTTACACAATGGAATTCTATGCAGCAGAAAGAAAGAAGGAGCTCATACCCTTTGCAACAGCATGGATGGAGCTGGAAAGCATTATGCTAAGTGAAACAAGCCAGGCAGTGAAAGACAAATACCACATGATATCACCTTTAACAGGAATCTAAACAACAAAACAAAACAAAACAAAAAACTAGCAAAATATAACCAAAGACACTGAAATAGGGGATAGTCTGACAGTGGCCAGAGGGGAGAGAAGAGGGAATTTCAGGGGGGAATGGGTAGGGATTGCAGGAACAAATTTGGAGGACACATGGACAAAAACTAGGGGTGGGGGGTAATGGGGGGAAGGGGGGAGGGTTGGGTGGAGGGGCTGGAACGGGAGTAGGGGGGAGAAAACTGTACTTGAACAATGATTGAAATAAAAAAAAAGAAAAAAAAAAAAAGAAAAGTAGAGATTAGACTGGTAGCTTCCCAAGAATTGGGACTATGTCTTTCTCACCTTTGAAATATGGCCTCAAGAAAAGAGCTTGAGTTTTGGAGTTAGAAAAGCCTGGATTTGAAGTTTCCTTCTGTGTTAACTTGGCAAAAAGCACTGTAGGACTCTCAGCTCTCTTTGGGCTGTAAGTATTGTGGATGGCAGCCCATGTGCCCTGTATGGCTCCACCCCCAGTCACAGAGAACACACTTGTGTCTCTTGCCCTAAGGGAATGTGAATACAGATGGTTATGACACATGATGTAGACCATCATTCCAGTGGTTTTTATCTATGTTAATAGCCCATGGGAAGGCAGAGACTGTGAGGGTAATTTCCTATAATCAGAGAGATGGTGTAATGTGGTGGGGTTCTATGGGGTTAGAAATTAGGCTAATTCTGTCCATTGGTCATTTTCCCTTAATCTCTCAATTGTCTTTTTGCAAGGCACTTCACATTCATATAATCTCAAAAATCCTCTGGAGTTTGTAATGTTGTTCTTATTAGTCCTATGTAAGAGTGAACTGAGACTCAGAATACTACTTAGGGCAGAACCCGAATTTGAACTTAAACTTAGGTGACTGAAAGTTCTGTTTTTCATGCATATCACACTACACTGCAGAATGCCTCTTACCACTCCTAGGTGGGCAAACTGAAGATAACCCTTGATTGTCAGCTGCTCTGTGTCTTGTCAGGTGTACACTATTCTCAGGCTTCCCCCAAGTCCTGGAGGTCCCCTCTGCAGTGCCTCAAAAGACAACCCCTCCTGTACTCCACACCTGTGTGAGGCTCCTTTTCCTCCTCAAATTTAGCAAATCCAACATTTCATGAGTGTGTTGGGCACTGTGCTAGCTTCTACAATAGCTACAAAGGTGGGAAACAGTCCCAGGGAGCTTGAAGTTTAGTCAAAAGGACAGACTGTCTTGAAATAAGTAGAAAACATGGTAAAGAAAGATAAACTCTTTAAGGGAGGTACAAATAGCTGCAGGAGATGATCACAGTAAAGGTGTACAATGCTTTGTAGGATGGTGAGCAGGCTAAATGCACAATCAATACTATTGTCAAGGGTCATCTACTAAGCACTTTATATTTGTTAATTCTACTCCTCATAAAAGAAGTACTATTGTTCCCATTTTTGCAGATGAGAAAATCAAATTGCAGTCGAGAGACTCTGACTATGGCCATGTAGCTAATAATGGGCAGAGCTGACATTCAGACACATGGCGTTTTAGCCTTTAAGTCTGCCTGATTCCCATTATTCCACATTGTTACCTACCCCTCCATTTTAACCCATTGTTTAGAGATGGTCTCTTTGTTACCACCCAGCTGCTCAGTGGAGAGCCTGGATTCTAGTTCAGGTATCCCACCCCCATGCTGCTTTCTGTCCTAGCACAGAGCTGCTCAAGAATGACCAGCAAAACCTCTGCAAAAGTGTGGCTTTGAGAAGGTCTCAATAAAAATTAAGGCATGATTGTGTGAAGAGAGTGGAAAGAACACCCCAAAGGAGAGAACCACCTGAGCTGTGGTGGGGACAGGAAGAGTCCGGGCTTCCCTGGGAGTTGGAGAAGATGGTATGCAGTAAGTTAGAGCCACACTGTGGATGGCCTTCAGTGATTGAGCATTTGAGGGGTGGGCAGCCTTCACACCTTCATACCAATGATGCGATCAGAGCTGCAATGTTGTGGTAAGAGGCAAAGATAGAGAGAGACTGGGAGACCAGGCAGGAGCCTGTCAGCACAGCTGGTCCCAGTAGTGGGGGCAGCAGACAGGGTGGGGAACAAAGGTGTTGACATGAACTTTTGGACAAGGATAAAACCTCAAGAGTGGAAAGCAGAGGAAGGCTGTTTCAAGGAGCGTTCCAAAGGCAGAATCTGTAGGACTTAATTGGTTCCGTCAAGTTGAAGGAAGCACTCACGGTGACTGAGTTTTTTAGCTCAGGTGATGGAAAGATAGGGCCTACATTGATTAGAATGAACTCAGAGATAATCTGGTTTCAATTTTTAAAAAAGGGTTTGAGGTTGAGGCTGGCTGGTTAGATATATTGTAAGATTACCAGAAGACTGAGTGTTGAGTTCAGGAATGAAAACAGAGTTTTGGTCATCTACAGGGGGTGATGTTTAGAGCAAAGAGTCTGGAGATGTCCCGTAGAGCAGAGTTTCTCAAATTTTGATGTGTGAAGAGTCACCCAGGAGCCCTGGCACAGTTACCTGACACATACTACATATTTAATAGACATCATTTCTTTCCTGAGCAGGCAACATTTGCATAGGGTATTCAGATGTTGATCTAAAGAAATGAGCCATACAGGAATTTCAGAAAATATGGATGACATTTCAGTTGTCATTTACTTACTTTAAATAAAGAGCCATTTGTACCTCTCAAATCATACCACATAGGTACTTATTTAACCTGTCAACTCTAACACTGATCCTAACCCTAAATTATGTGGGCTGTGATCTGCTCACTTTCCATTATTCAATAGTAAGAATGTGGACTTTGGAGCCACGGAGCTTGTGTTTGCATTTTACTCCTTACAAAATGTGATCTTGGGCAATTTACTCAAATATCACTGCCTGGTTTTCTCCTCTAAAAAGAGACAATGGATGTATGCAACTCATAGCGTTGCTGTCATGATATAATAACATAGCAGTTTACACCTAGTACATGTTTAATAACTGTTGGTTATAAGTTTTGTCATTATCTAGCCCTTGGGAGAGGGGATTTGTACTAAGAAGCTGCCGGAAAAGGTGCTGGTGAGTCAGAAGGTCATGAGTGGTTTTATGAGTCAGGACAGGAACAACATGCTAGCCTGGCCACAGCAGAAGCTCAGAGTGATACCCTCAGAGTCTATCTGATTGTGTGAAACCCAGCCAGGCTGCCATGGGTTGACAAGCAGAGGCCTGCTTTGAACCTTCTGGCTACTTGTTCAAGTTTCCAATTTGGGGAATTGCAATGACCTGTGAAAGAATTCTCCTTCCATTTCAGTGGACTAAGCACTGTCTTCACTTCCTATTCTTACCGTTGTTCAAGTGTGGTCTTTGTAGAGGGGACACACTGCTTCTCCTTGTGGCTAGAACAATCTCCCAAGAAACTATACAGTCTGCAAAACAAGCCATCAAAAACTGACAAGCTAAAAAGTCAAGTTTATAACCAGGCTTTTTTCTGATCTACAATAATTCAGATAACTGCCAAAGCTAATGTGTTTTCCCTTGCTTGGCCAATTAATCAGTTCACTGATTTGATCAATTTTCTCCCTCTTCTTGGCTTAACCCATGCCTTCCATCTTGATCATCATCCACGGCATAGTAAAAGCTGACATTTTTGAGACTTTCCTGTGTGTCAACACTATGCTTAGCTCTTTGAAATATAATCTTTTTTAATCCTCACAGCATCACGTATGAAGAAGGTATCATTTTCACTTCCATTTCATAGGTGAGGAACTGACACTTGGACCAGTGGGGTCATTTACTCAGGGACACACCACTGCCAGTCTATGTATTTGTAGGAGACCTCAAGGCTTAAAATTATAGCAGCCTTAAGCAGTCCTTTTGAAATCAAGAAGGCAAAAATGTGTGAAATAATGAAGCAAAGAGTACAAAAAAAATAAATAGGATGATCAGCATGGAAGACCAGGTGGTTGTCATTGGGGGAAACATAATCTGGGAGTTGGCAAAATGGTATTTTTTATTACATTTATTAAGATAACATTGGTTAAACATAACATAACATAAAATAACATAACATAAAATAACATAACATAAAAGTGCCCCATCCACTTTAACCTCTGATAATTAGCATACTGTTGTCTCTGTCTATGAACCTTTGTTCATTTCTCTTCTTTGTTTATTTGTTGCCTTCAGTTTTATATCCCACATTTGAATGAACCATGTGGTTCTTAACTTTTTCTATCCAACTTATTAGGTGTAACATAATATCCTCAGGATCCATTAATGTTGTCATGAATGGCAGTATTTCATCTTTTCTTAAAGCTGATTAATAGTCCATTGTATATATGTACCAGACCTTCTTTATACAATCTTCTATCAATGGACACTTTGGTTGTTTTCAGGTCTTCATCATTGTAAACACTATTACCAAAAAAAAAAAGACTGTACATATCTTTGCAAGTAAATGTTTTCAAATTTTTGAGGTGATAGAAGAGGGGGTTGTTGTGTCATACAGTAAGTCTATTCTTAAGTTTTTCAGGAACCTCCATACTGTCTTCCATAGTGACTATACTAGTCTACAATCCCACCAGCAGTAAATGAGGGTTCTTTTTTTCTCCTCAACCTCTCCAACACTTGTTTTTACTTGTCATGTTGATAATAGACATTCTAACAGGTATGAGTTGGTATCTCATTGTATTTTGATTTGCATTTTCCTAATAGTTAGTGAAATTGAGCATCTTTTCATGTATTTGTTGGCTATTTGTATGTCTTCTTGGGAAAGGTCTCTGTATAGGTCCTCTGTCCATTTATTTTTTTAATTGGATTGCTTGTTTGTTGTTGAGTTGCATGAGTTCTTTGTATATTTTGGATATTAACCCCTCACAGGAGGTGTCATTTGCAAAAATTTCCCACTTTGTTGGTTGACTTTTGCGGGGGGAGGTTGATGGTTTCTATTGCTCTGCAGAAGATTTTAGTTAGATGTAGTCCCACTTACTTATTTTTGCTTTTACTTCCCTTGCCATTGAGGCCAAATTCATAAAAACCTCTCTAAGACCAAGGTCCATAAGCAGACACACAGACCAATGGAACCAAGTTGAGAGCCCAGCAATACATCCACATGGATATTTGACAAAACAACCAAACACACACAATGGAGAAAAGAAACTCTCTTCAATAAATGGTGCTGGGAGAATTGGAAAGCCACCTGCCAAAAAATGAAACTAGATTACAGTTTGTCCCCGTGTATAAAAATTAACTCAAAATGGATCAAAGACCTACAGATAATACCTGAAACAATAAATTACATAGAAGTAAACTTAGGTACTAAACTTACAGACCTTGGTCTTAAGCAGCAGAGCACTCTGATGGATGAAGAAGAGAGCAAAAGAGGACACTGCCTGAGATGAGATAGAAGAGGAAGAGCAGATGTGGGAAGGAAGGGGCCAGGTTTGAGGAGACAGAAAGAGCAAAGGTCTTAACATTATATTAAGGTGAATATGACACAGCAAGTGTTCTTTAGGAACAAATAATATGTTGTTGCATTTTTAAATAGTACTTGCTTTTTACTTACTGAAGAAACAGAAAAAAAATGCCTATTCAAAATGAATGCCTGTTTTCTTTGTTCTGCATTCTATAGAGAAGGGGAACAATTGATATTTTTTTATGCTGAAAATTTTCTTTTTTGTTATTATTTTTAATTATTTTTTAAAATTTTATTTTAATTGTTGTTCAAGTACAATTTTCTATCTTTTACTCCCATCCCAACCCATCCACCTATCCCTCCCCACCTCCCTCTCATTTCCACCCACCCCTAGTTTTTTGTCCATGTGTCCTTTATAGTTGTTCCTGTAAATCTTTCCCCTTTTCCCCTGAAGTTCCCTCCCATCTCCCCTCTGGACACTGTCAGCCTGTTCTCTATTTCAGTGTCTTTGGTTATATTTTGCTTGTTTCTTTGTTTTGTTGTTTAGGTTCCTGTTAAAGGTGAGATCATATGATATTTGTCTTCAAAAATGTATATGGAGCCACAAATGACCCTGAATAGCTGCAATTTTGAGAAAGAAGAGCAAAGTAGGAGGGATCACAATACCTGATACCAAACTCTATTACAAGGCCACTGTAATCAAAACAGCCTGGTACTGGCATAAAAATAGGCAAATGGACCAACAGAACAGAACAGAGAACCCAGAAATAAACCCAAGTCTCTATGGTCAATTAATATTTGACAAAGGGGGAAGCAACATAAAATGGGGTAACAATAGCCTCTTCAACAAATGGTGTTGGGAGAACTGGACAGCTACATGCAAAGAAATGAAACAATTGGTATTTTTGATGGGAAAAATATACTTTTTCTTTGCACTTATAGAAATTGATGGAGGAGAGAGCCGTTTATTTTAGCAGGGACCTTATTGAGTTTGCAATGAGCAAAAGGAAGGTTTGACCTTAGTAGGGAGTGGGAGGCTGAGGAAGGGGCCAATGGGGAGCCCAATGAGGAGGTGAGTGAGTGGGGAGAGAGTGGTGAGGTAAGGAAGAGAAATTATGTCTGTGAAGGAGGGCAGCCTTGGGGTAAGGAGCCCTGGAAATAGGCAGGAGGAGAAGATGAAGGGAACATGCAGGTTCAGTCAGCACATCTCCTCTCAGTCCCTGTGACACTAAACCTGTAATATTTTGTAACACACCTAGTATCTTGGGCAATGGTTTTGGGGTGTGGGATTCACACACAAGGGATGAGTTCCACATTTGGGTTTGTACAGAGGAGAAGGATGAGGACAACTGTGGGAACTGAGACTCAAGGGAGTCTGAGCTCAAGAGTGCTGGTGTGGGAGCCAACAGTGGCCAGATTTCCCGTGTCCTGAGTGATCAAAGACTTCTGAGGCCTCCCACAGAATGTAAATAAAGGGATGTGGCCATTAAACAAATCTCAAGTTGGGGAGACCTCAGTTGGCACTTGGCCTTTCATATATGTCAATAAAAATATCTTGAATGTTCAATTATTCTTCACACAAAGTAACTTATGCTTTGGTCTTGCTGTTTTTGCTTATACCTGCCAGTTCTAACAAAAAGTCAGTTAGATACTCCCAAGAATAATTGGTACTTTCATTATTCATGGAGTAGTTTCAGGTTATATGTGGTCTCCTTTCTCTTTTCATTGATCTCACCAGTATTTGAAAATTGGTATATGATATAGCTGTGGTCAATTACACAGTGATCAATTTTGTGATTTCCCCTTCCATGGAAACTTATGGGCCAAAAAGAAATCTTCCCCTTCTTCTTTTCCTGGGCTCCTGAAATCTTTCCCTCATGGTTACTTCTTCTCACCAGCCTTCTTGTGAGCAGACTCATGGGCATAGCCTCCTCTTCCCCCAGCCCTGTCTTCACAGGACAGCTCTGTGGTTGAGCTTCTCACACTTGTGCTGACAATTGGTGTGACATCTCCAAACTTTCCACAAAGTTCTAAACCATTGACCAATCCCTGCCACTTCACCCCTACCACACATACTCAAACCTGAATTATTCTGGGAACTGTTGATTCAGGATTCAAATGAGGACATGAGTAGACAAGAATAGAGCTAAAGATAGTCAAGGCTCAGTTCTCAAAAGGAAACACCACTGCAGTAGGTTATTATTATTCCCATTTTACAGATTAGAAAACTGAGGCTGTTTCTGCCTAGTAGGAGGGGCAGGAGGACTAATGGTTGGCAGAAAAGAAAGAAATCTGTGAGCATCCTGCCTGTCAAAGTTCCCCATATAGAGACCCTGTGGTGAGCCCCTAGCAACCACAAGATGACTTCTGAAGCAGAGGAAAGTTCTTATATTATGAAGAGCACTTGAGCTATTCTTAGAACTCAGCTTCTTAAGAAGTTCTACAAAGAAATTTTTCTTCTTCACAGACTCCCAGCAGTGCTCATGTAACCTAATGTAAAAGCTAGTATTTAAGAGGCAGGTGCTGTTGTGAAGGAAATTTTTTTTTCAGGTGCCAGCAATCTGGAATATGAGGGACTCTCATATCAAAACCCATCTTCCCATCTCAGTGCAGGCAGGGGTTTTTATAAGGAACAAGAGGGACAAGGAGAGCAAAGAGACCAGGGGAAGAGGCTGTGGACATGCAGGGAGTATCCTTGCTGGTCCTGATATCGATCTCTAATGTCAGCATCATGAAGCTGGTCAGTACCAGGCAAATTCCTGCAGTTGGCTGATATGTGTCACCTGAAATCATGGTCAAGACTGTTTCTTGTACAGGCACAATGGAACTGCTGGTGCTTGCAATATGCTTACAAAGAAACTGTCAATATTTGAGTTCTTTCTATCAGATTGTTAGTGCTATCCAGACTATTAGGAGGGGTATAAATGCAAAAGAGGCTGGTCCCACACCCATGTGTGGTGGATAAAAATTTGGGAGGGATATCTCAGGAGAAAGGTGTCCTAGCCCCACACCAGGCTCCCCAACCCAAGGTTCCAGTGCCAGGAAGATAAGTCCCCACAACTTCTGGCTATAAACACAGGCAGGGATTGAGTTAGTAGAAGAAACTTCTGGAGCCCCAAGCAGTTCCTCTTAAAGAACCCACACATATACTCACCTACTAAGACTCACTCCCTCTGAGCTCTAGCACAGGGTTAGCAGCTTGAAAGGCACCAGTGGAATTCAGGGGGAAAATGACGTGTCAGGCATTGAGGTGAGCAGAGGCCATTGTCCCTTTGTTAACCCTCCTCCAACAGAGCCAGAAAGCTGGTCCCATATCTGAGACTCCATCAACCTGACTAACACTGTTTGATCTGCCTTAGAGATTCCCAGAGATTCCACCCCACTTATGAGCCCACCTAAGCTACTTTTCCATATGAATGGTTAGTCTTGGCTCATGCTTCACAACTTTCTAAACCCTCTCAAACAAGCAACAGCTGGCCTCAGTGAGCCCCAGGCCCAGCACTAGCAGCAGCCAGCCTAGATTCACAGTTTGGCTTCATCTGGGAATCTCCAAGCCCAGTAAAAGTAGCAGCCGTCTGAGATTGCTTTAGAGGTCAGGCAGGGTGGCCCCAAGCAAAACACAGATGGAGGCTGACCTTGGCCTACACCACCCTGGAAACCCCAGGGCCACTGTAACCAGCTATAGACCATGTCAGAGAACCATGACCCTGCCCCTGCACAGCTGACCCTCCATGGAGGGCAGAGGTTGGTGATCAGTGGTCACAGCTAGTTTTTGAAGCTGACTGGTCTGGGTCAGTCCCTCCCATTGATCTGCCAACAGCAACAAAGGCTCAACTACAAGAGGAGGGTGTACTTAGCCCAACAAAGGGTATACCTTGAGCACCCAGCATGAATGATAGGGGAGGATGTACCACTGGACCCTACAGGACTACTACTACATTAGGTCACACTATCAAGACATGGAGTCAAAGCAACTCTACCTAATACACAGAAAGAAACACAGTGAGGTTGCCAAAATGAGGAAACAAAAGAACATGGCCCAAATGAGAGAACAGATCAAAAGTCCAGAAAAGAGCTAAACAAAATGGAGATAAGCAATCTATCAGATGTAGAGTTCAAAACACTGGTTATAAGGATGTTCAAGGAACTTAGTGAGGACCTCAGCAGCATAAAAAATACTCAGCCAGAAATGAAGGATCCACTAATTGAAATAAAGAACAATTTATAGGGAAACAATAGTGGAGTGGATGAAGCTAAGAAGCAGATCAATGATTTGGAACATAACGATGCAATAAACAATCAATCAGAACAACAAGAAGTAAACAGAATCCCAACTTATGTGGATACTATTAGCAGTCTCTGGGACAGCTTTAAGAGGTCTGATATTAGCATCATAGGGGTGACAGAGGAAGAGAAAGAGCAAGAAATTGGAAATTCATTGGAAAAAATAATGAAAGAAAACTTCCCTAATTTGGTGAAGGAAATAGACATGCAAATTGAAGAAGCACAGAGAGTCCCAAACAAGATGTATGCAAAGAGGCCCAATCCAAGACAGGTCATAATTAAAAGGCCAAAGGTTAAAGATAAAGACAGACTATTAGAAGCAGCAAGAGAAAAGAAGTTAGTTACCTACAGGGGAGTTCCCGTAAAACTGTCAGCTGATTTCTCAAAAGAAAGTTTGCAGGCTAGACTTTTGGCAAGTTGTTCAAAGTCATGAAAAGCAGGGACCTATAGCCAAGATTGTTCTACCCAGCAAAGCTATCATTTAGAATCAAAGGCTAGATAAAGAGCTCCCAGGCGAAAAAAACTAAGTTCATTATCACCAAACCATTATTATATGAAATGTTAAAGGGACTTATTTAAGAAAAAGAAGATTAAAGCTATGAACAATAAAATGGCAATAAATCCATACCTATCAACAATTCAGTCTAAAACTCAAACTAAGCAAACAAGAAGAACAGAGACAGAATCATGAATACAGAGAGCATTTTAATGGTTGCCAGATGGGAGGTGCATGGAGGGGAATATGTGAAGAAGTGAGGGGATTAAGAAATACAAATAGGTAGTTACAGAATAGCCATGGGAATGTAAATAACTATATAGGAAATAGAGTAGCCAAAGAATTTGTACACATGACCCATGGACATAAACAATGGTGAAGGTTGTTGGATGGAAGGGGGCAAAGGGGAAAAAATCAGGATAACTGTAATAGCATAATCAATAAAATAATTTTTAATAAAAAGAACAAAAATCAAGAAATATTACTATATAAAGGCCCTCACTAAAGGAAAAATAAAAGATTTTGGTATTTTAACCAAAAAGAAACAAAATTTGAAGAAATGGAATGAGGAAAAATGGTTATTGTGGCATCTATAACAAATTACTGTGAAAAGTTAAAAAAAAAACAAAACTCTCTGCCTGTCACGTGACTACCAGCTCAGCACAGGGTGTTCACATATCCTTCATTCCCTGACTCTTTTCCTTCTGTGTCCACCAAGAGGGCAGCCCCTGGGGCCATATGGGCCAAATAGCCATGTCTATGCCACAGTCCCCAGGCCTGACCCTGAAGTATCCACACCCTGGACAAAAAGTGGGAGTCTATGTTCCTGAAGGACAAATAGCTGATGGGGTCAAGTGTGATGAGGAAACTTGAAATCTACTCACTTGCCACCATAAGCTGTTGAAGCAAGAGGTCAGGCAGCTAGGGGTGGCCATAAATCAACTGCTTTGCCCCTGAGGGGCCGTGATAGGAAACATTCTCATCAAAATTGGGGACCACATAAAGCGGACTCAAGTACAGGTGTTGAAGGGTAGTACTGCCCACCACCCCACCCCATGTGAGGCCCCCTGCGCCTTACCCTCAGAGTCTCCACAAGGTCTGCTACAGTCCCTACTCCCTTCCCCCACTACTGGCAATGAGCCTGCCTAGAGGATTGGGCCTTATGAGGTACCTTAAATTCTGTTGTTGCTGTGTAAACAAGGAAGGTTCTGAGGTCCTGGTTGTATCCTCCTCAGTTGGGCCTGGGCTGAGCAAGAGTGTGTATGCTTTTTTGTTCAGTCAGGACATCTCTGATAGCTGAAAAAGAAAGAGTGTGTTTTGGCTTCAAGGGAGGTAAGTGCTTCATTTGTACTTCTGTGCTCACCAGAGGACTAACAAGTTTTACCTCTGGAGGTCTGAAAAGATAGTCTAACATTTAGTAGGACACCGATGATTCAGGTTCAGAAATGGGCCCATTTTACTCCAAAAGGAAATAGGAAGTGCCACATTTATTAACAGCCAGGTTCCAGTTATTTTAAACTAATATTATCTGGTCTCCCAAGAGATGAGAATTTGAACTAGATAATACACATTTTCCCTTTGCACATTTTTCAAACTGGGTGAAAAGAAC
Source organism: Phyllostomus discolor (assembly GCF_004126475.2). Lineage (NCBI taxonomy): Eukaryota > Metazoa > Chordata > Mammalia > Chiroptera > Phyllostomidae > Phyllostomus > Phyllostomus discolor. The sequence goes on from NC_040907.2 coordinate 102,188,096, forward strand.
CCTTGGTTTTTATTAATGGAGGTGAGTGCAGACCCTGGAGGCAGGAGTGGATAAAGATGTATAAGCAACTTAGAGCAGGGGTGGCAATGCAGTCCTGCTCCTGAAGAATCCAAGTAGATCCCATAGGCCACTACAGAGCCTGAGGGAGCCCAGCACAGAGTCTGGGACTACATTGTACTTCAGCCAGTGCCCACAGACCTGTCCCAGGAAACAGGGCAGGGGAAGTGGGTGTGGTGAGTGTATGTATGCCTGAAGCCATATTTTGGCATTTGTCATCTTTTTCTCACTATGCCTTCTGACTCACAGCTCTGTCATCAGACATTGTTGTTTCAACTTGATTTTCTTGTAGATTTGATTCCAACATAATTGTAGATTTATTTGCTCACTGCTGTGGGTCATTTTCAGATTTAATTGGTGAACCTTTTCCGTGTACTTTGAGCCTCACGTATTTCAAGATCTTTCAGTTTGCTCTCACACTTTAGCAATAGTTTGGCTGAGTCTATTTTAAGTTCAAAAGACTCTCAGAACTTGCCCTGGCCAGTTGTTTCACACACCAAAAAGGTTGTGGTTTCAATCCCCAGTTGGGGTACATATGGGAAGCAACAGATTGATGATTCTCTCTCCCATAGATGTTGTTTCTTCCTCTCTCCCCGCTCCTCTCTCTAAAATCAATAAACATTCCTTCCAGTGAGAATTTTAAAAAACTCTCAGAACTTGAAGACTTACTCTGTTTTAAATTCTACAAAACTGGAGGCCATTTACAACTTTAAGGTATCCATCTATATTGCACATAATCTTATTTCTTTTTTTCACTATCCCTGTCTGGCTCTTGGAGCATACATTGGGTCCAAAGTCTTAAATCTCTTTGAATTAAATATGCATTTCTCTTCACTTTGATTCTTGGTTTCTTTTCTTACACTCTCCCCATTGCCTCTTCCAGAAATCCTAACAATTAATATTGTGTCACCAACTTCTGTTCTCCATGTCACTTAAATTGTCTCTCAAAATCAACACTTCTTAACCTCTCTCTTCCAAGATCTGCTATAATTCCTTGATTTCACTTCCCAGATTATGTGATTTGATTTTGGGCTATGTCCTTTCTGTTAGCTCTTATATTTGTATGTTGTTTTTATTTGGGAATCATGTTTTATACCAACATTACATTTCTGTGCCCTTGGCACCTTGGTCTTGTTTTATAAACATGATATTCTCTCGGGTCTCCCTAAGAGTCTCATGAAACCCATGTCAGCTCGGGGGCCACTGTGACCCATGTCCACCTATGTCACACTCAGAGAACCAGAGCAGATGACCAAAATCAGTAGACAGCAGCCAAAATCTGCTCTTAGGAAAATTCCCAAAGGATTCGCAACTAAGAAAGTCTTAGACTGTTTTTCAACCTCTCTTTCTCTTCCCAGAGAAATGCATTTATATCTACTACATTTTCTGTGCATTTTATTCTGAAGGGACAACAAAGGGCTCTGAACTAGGCACCATTCAGCCCCTCTTCCATACCTTCATATGCTCTGCAGTCTCTCTGATGCCGTGTTCTTTCCTTTCCTGGTGGCCTCTGCCCACCTGACTGGCCAGAAGGGGCCACAATTCCCTCCCAGCCTCCATACCTGGGCAACACCAGGATACCCAGAGGTCACGGGCCTTCCCTGACCCCACAGAAAGAATAACACAAAACTCTGTGGAAATGGGGTCTCTGGTTCTGTTCTTATGTGGAATTTGCAGGAAGAATTCTCAGAGAGGATTTCTGTCAGATAAAAGTATTGCATTATCACACCAGCTAAGTTTACTTTTCCTGAACTACCTATTTCCCAGGATGAGTTCCCAGTGCTAACACCAGTTTTCATCTTATACTGATGGGTCTACTGATGAGTTTCTGCTCTTTTATAAACAAGCTAGACTTGTTTTAAAGCCACTTCTATCAGGTGATGGCCTGGGCCATGCTCCTGATCTTGGTTTAAGCCATCTTCTGCATCACTGTAGGCTGCCTTTTGCCATGAGGGATTGGTAGCTGTCCACAGCTAGGATGCTGATGACTGGGTGCCCCTTTCAGTTCCTCATCCCTGTGGGAAAACACCCTTTAAGAGCCTTTTTCCAGCCCCAACCCCAGCCCTAGTCCCAGCCCTGCCTCCTTTGCTACCAACAGTGATTCTGGATGATGCAGGTGACCCATGGCCTGCCATGCTCTCTCCTCCTTCATCTTGCAGGTGGACAGCTCTGACAGAAGCCAGACATGGGTCTTCTTAGACCCCATGGCTATTAGGGCAGAGCGAACATTGCCACCTCTTCTGTCCAGAGGGAACAGCTGGTTGAAGTCTCTCCCCAAGCACCAGGTAATATCCTGAGCCATGTTCTTGATCTTGGCTTAGGCATGTTTTACACTTTTATTCCCATCTTGCCATGTGAGTGGAAGTACATCGATTATGAGTTATTTTACAATGGGTCAGCACCTGCCTGTTGTCTAGAGTGGCGAGGGGCTTCTGAAGGACTCCTCCACCAGAGCAGCAGGGTTTGTCTCTCTCTCCCCATTTCTCTCCCCATGTTTGTGCCCATTGTCAAGGGCCTGAACTGCCCCATCCCTACCTCTCCTCTCTGCGCTGCTCATTATCTTGGTCAGGGTCCCTGCTAAAAGTACAGATGCTTACACAGGAATCTCTGTCCTTCACCTGTGATTGGTGCAGAGGGAGCACACCTGGCTTCCAAGGCCATCAGAGGTGGGGGAGGAGTCCAGTGCTCAGGGAAGGAAGAAGAGAGCTGGAAAAACAGAGAGAAGGTGGAGACCTGTACCACTGAAGCTTTCTAAGCAATGCACAGGTGTCTATCTCTGTTGTCCAATGAAGAACAGTGAGTTTAATAAGAACTTTGAAAGAATGCTAAAGCCTTTATAATGTACAGCTCAAGTTTGCTCACCCTAAGCTTCTTCCTGCTGCATTCTATGGCTCTGTCCCCCATGATTTGTGATGAAAGTGTGACCACAAACTCCCTTCCTTCTTTTTATTATAAACTTGAACCTAAGATAAAATTGCCTCTGAAAGTAAAAGCAGAGGCAGGGTTGTCCAGGCCCTGGAGGGTTATGAATGTGGCCCAACACAAAATCATCAATTTACTTAAAAGTTTTTTTTGCTCATCAGTTTTTGTTAGTGTTTGTATATTTAATGTGTGGCCCAAGATAACTACTCTTCTTACATTGTGGTGCAGAGACACCAAAAGGTTGGAAACCCCTGGCCTGGGTGTGTGGCACTTACTCTATGACCTTCCTGTTTCAGGGGCTAAGTCCACCCTCAGTGTAGGTCACCAAGTGTGAATGGCCAGGTCATTTTGGGCAAAATGTGAGCAAGTTTTGCTCAGTGATCATTCTTGTGGGTGACATGTGTGTCAACAGGCCACCATAGACCTGGCTGAGTGCTGAGTGCTGGTCAAGGCATTTGGTCAGAAGATCAAATAGATTCTCTTCCACACAGGGTACAAGGTATAATTATGTTTGTTTTTGGTTTGGACAACTTCGTGTCCAAGGGGGCTGTAGACTGCTTTTTGACTATATAAGCAGGACACTGTTAGCATCAAAACAGCACCTGAATGTTACTGGTCATTGGACCTTGGTTCAGCAATCTCAACACTTGAGTTGTGGCTAAGAGAGACTTCAGAGCCAAGACTCATATACAAGAAAAAGTTTATTTGGAAAGCCTCAGAGGTAGAAGAAATGGGCTCAGAAAACAAGTTGCAGAGGCAAAAGAGGGGCCCTTGGAACTTAGGAGAAAGAAAACAAGGATATATGCAGCTGGGGGCAAGGGGTGGGGAAAGGCACAGGAGAGAGAGAGAGAGAGCGAGCGAGAGAGAGAGAGAGAGAGAGAGAGAGAGAGAGAGAACCTGAGAGCTCACACTGGGTCCTCTGTCCTCTCCGAAGGTGAGATCTTAAGGGAGGTCCCAGGGGAGGATCTCAGCAGGCTATTCATCAGCCATCCAGGTGTGTCTTTTCAGGGTTGTGGTTTCCACTAATTGGTTGGCACTAAGGCAGGAGGTCATTAATCAGTGCAGCTGGTTCTGAGGTCAGCCATGGCATTGGTGTCTGGTTTTGCTGCTTTTCTCAGCCTGGAGCTGAAACTCAACTGAGGCCTAGATGTTATTGATAGTTGAACCAAAACTCTGTCTCTGTGGTGAAGAGACCCAAGGCTTTGTTACTAATATTATTTGATGTGGGTCAGAACCTCATTGTCTTGAGGGCTTAATGCTTAAGGGAGTGGTTTTGTGAGTGATTACATGGGAGTCATTTGAGGCTATTCTCTGGCCCCTTGTTCTTCCTCTAAGGGCATCTAAACCCCACGACCAGTGATAGGCTAGGGGAGAAAAGGTCATCCTGGGTGCAGAGTCCTTGCTTTCCTAATTTTGCCTATTGCTAGGTACCTGGGGCTTTCCACCCTGGTGACCTTCCATACTACTGTGCTCATGCTTATATAACTGCCTACTACATTACTCCTCTTGAATCTTTCCAGGCCTTTTACCCTGGAAACCTCACCTTTTTGTTCTCAGGGTATATGTTCCCAAAAGGTGGTTTTTCCATAGCCCAGCAGGGTTGGCTTGGGAAATTGGCTGCAGGCAACTCTGCAAAGCTGACTAGGTAGGCCCAGGTCAGGCCAGCACCTCCAGTTCAAGGCTGAAGTTTCAAGTGTGGTCTATGCTGATCAACACTCCCTGGCAGTGGTTTTGTGTGTGAGCCAAGTGTAGGTATGGGGGCAATGGGCTTAGGCCACACGCCTCAGTCTTGGCCTCACCTGCTACCCAGGAGGATGCCCCTTCCAGCCACTCCCCCAACCTTTCTATCCATCCACCTGCTCCACTGTCTACCCTTCTCACCCCCACCCACCACACCAACTGTCAGTTTCTGACAAGGGCCATTCTACTCTTGCTCCACAGAGGAAGGGGCTGTACCTGGGTCATACTGCCACTTCCTGCTGTCTCACTGGTTTTGATCGTCAGCCTCCTATCCTGCCTCTCAGGAAGTGCTCCTATTGCCCAGTAACCATACAAACAAAGCTAGAGGCTTCTCAGGCTTCAGGGAGCAAGTAAGGGTAACCATTGTGCCAGAGCCTTATTAGCATCACCTGCTGTCTCAGTGAGGCCTGGCCCAGCACTGACTACCTGTCTTGCTGTTTCACACCCTATACAGGAGCCTGGCCTTGTTCTCAATAGCAGAGTAGGGGAGGCTCAGGCCTTACCCTCAGCCCCACAACGTCCAATGGCTATGGGAAGGGTCTCGGTGTCATCTTATCCCCCACATGGCACCAAAGGGGTCTAGTTAGTCCTGCCCCCGTCATATGTCTCCCAGTGCATGACCAGTTCTTAGCCATCTCCCCATCCCCACTTTCCAGCTCTTCCTGGCTGTGCATCTGCCCACCCTACACCCAGGCACCAGCTTTCCTGTCTGATACTCTTTGTGCCTTCCTCCGACCCATCCATTTTGAGTTGTCTCAGGGCCCCACTCCCCCAAGCCAGGCAGGCCTCAGGTCCCTGGGTCTGCTCTCAGTGCCTAGAGGTTGAAGGATAAGGGAAGGATGAGCAACTGTGGGCAGAACCAGCCTCCACTCAGGCTTGTTGCACATTGTGTATGTTTGTAACCAGAGCTTCATCAAGACAGGGTCACACATACAAACCCAAGCCCCAGGACCCCCAGGCAACTCCACACTAAGGCCCACCTTGCAGGCAGAGTCTGAGAAGGAGGTTCCACAAGACAGAGCCCTAGTCCCACCTCCCTGTTCAGAGCCTGTACTTCCCTGCTTAATGGCCCTTCTGTAAAATCTCTGGAGCTTTTTGCATATTGTATTGAGTTAGATGACACCTCCATCCCAGGCAAAGAGAAGGCAACCATATGGGTGGGCAGCATTTCCTACCATACCCACACTTCCCTCTGTTCTTTGGGAAACTGGCTATAAACCCTGAATCCTTTGCTCCTGGCTCAGAACATGTCCCAGGGACACAGGGCTTATAGGGTGGCCATGCCAGTGTTTTTTCCCCCTTCTGTTTGGTGGCTGTGAGGATGGTGTGCTCATTTCCAAGGGAAAGAAGGTGGAGAGATGGGATGTACTCCTACTGGGACTTCTGAGACCCAGTGAGTAGAAATCATCATACCTCCAGCCTGCTGCTACTCGGGACTTAGCCACTAAATGATGATCCTTATTCTGAGGCATGAACAAGTTCCTGCACATTTTTCTTTGCTGCCATTAAAGCCAAGGTTACCCTATGTTCCGATTTGCCTAGGACAATCCCATTTGGCACCTGCTGCCAGCCTTGACCATATGGCTGCCACTTTGACAGACACTTGTCATTGATCATTACATTAAATCCCATCCCACTAAGGACTCTCCCATATATAGCTTTAGTACTTCCACTTGGTGGCCAACAGGAGATAATGAAGCCAAACTCACCTTCTAAGTGCAGGAAGGTCTTTAAGTTCCTGAGCTAATTACTTTCTCTCTCCTACTCTAGCAGGACAAATTCTTTCAGTATACAAGAACATAAAATCTGAAACAAGCACAGAACTTTGTAATGCAAGAATACTATACTAACATTGGATTGGGTCTCTTACACTTTGTATCCTGAACTTTAAATGTTCCAAGGTCAAAATAGGCTGTATTACTTAAGGAAAGGATTTACCATTCTACTTAATTGACATCAAATATCAAAATTGATTCAAGAAGAAACAAAAATTTCCAATAGACATGTAATAAGTGAACACACTGAACTAGAAATTTAAAATTTCCATAAAGAAAATATCAGGCTCTGATGGCTATATTGGTGATTCTACTTAATACTTTCAGAAAAAAAAATAATGTTGACCATGTACAAACTCTTTCAGAAAACAGAAAGGAAGTTATACTTCCCAACTCATTCCATGAGGCTGGTACACTATACCAAATAGACAATGTTTCCAGTCAAGATGGAGGCATAGGTAAACATACTTCACCTCCTCTTACAACTACAGGAAATTACAACTACACTACAAAACAGGTATCACTCAAATTTTTCAGAAAATTGGGCTGTATGGAAGTCCAACAACCAAGGATTTAAAGGAGTCACACTCATCCAGATGGGTAGGAGGGGCAGAGACACAGAGATGCACAAAGAATCATGGAGATGCAGAATGGGCAGTCCCACATGTGGTGGATAAAAATCAAGAGGGACACCTTGGGAATGAGGGATCCTAGCTTCAGACTGGAATACATAGCCCAAAGTCCCAGTGCCAAGAAGATAAGTCCCCATAACTTCTAGCTTAAAAACCAGTGGGGGTTGGGGCTGCAGAAGAAACTGCAGGATTCTCAGGAAACTCTTCTTAAAGGGCCTGCAAAGGACTTAGAACTTATGCAGATTCACTCCCTCTGGGATTCAGCACTAGGGCAACAGCTGGAAAGGTACCAGTGGCATAAGGGGAGAAATTAAAATGATTGGCAATGGGGCAAGTGCCAGGAGACAGCTTCCTCTCATGTAAAACTCCAGAGGCCAGGTAGTGGCATTGTCTCATCTCAGACCCCTCCTGGACACAGAGCCACAGAACTGTGACACAGGTTACCCTACCCTGGCAATTACCCAAGGCACCGCCCCATACAATTTACAGGTGTGCTTTCTACAACAGGCCATGCTACTAAGACAGGGAGTCAAAGCAGCTCTATTTAATACACAGAAACAAACACAGGGAGATTGACAAAATGGGGAGACAAAGAAATATGGTTGAAATGAAAGAACAGAACAAAACTCCAGAAAAAGACCTAAACAAGGAGAGGAAGATGGCAGCGTGGTAGGAGGGAGCAGATTCCACTTCTCCCTACACTCAGGAGAAAAACTAACCAATCTACAGAGGAACAAAGCAAAAGCCAACAGTATCACAATATTTATGAAAACAGGACATCAAAAATTATAGCGTACATTGAAAAACCAAATGGTAAGGAGACTGCATCAGGTTAATAAAGGCCCAGAGATCAGCATGGAGACCAGGGAGGTTGCAGCCGCCAGGCCTGGCGCTCCCAGGTCTGCCTCAGGGCACTTGGGAGAGAGCTGGGTCAACCACTCCCTCCTCAGCAAAACAAGGATTGAGCAGCACCAGGGGAGGCTTTGTTGCTTGAAAGCACAGAGAGGTGAGTGAGGAGTGAGAGACAATCACACAGGGGCTGTGAACTCTCATGCATAGCCCTGGGAAGAATGTGGGCCCAGCCTGTGCGACCAAGGGCGGCCTGGTCATGCACCTGCACCCCCAACCCAGAGATAGTGTAGTTTTGTGGAAGGCACAGACCCCACAGCTGTGAACATGGAAAAGGTGCAGGCACTCCACAGGATCCTGGAGCCTGCAGCAGTGAACTTAGGGGAAATGCACATCCCTCAGGATCCCCAGAGCTCACACCGTGAACCCGGAAAAGGCACGGGCACTCCGCGGGATTCAGGAGCCCATGGAAGTGACCTCCAGAGAGCAGCCTTGGGAGCACCCAGACCCACACCGAGGGCCCTGAGGAGAGGCACCAGACTGGCTCTGGGGAGAGCACGGCTAGCCCTGGGGACAGTACAGGAGAGGTTGACTGAGTTCCAATCGGGAAGGCAGAAAAGCCACTCCAATTGCCCCACAGCCTGCTGAGGCCAGCAAGACCAGAAAAACTGGGTTGGCCAGTTAGAAACCAACAAGAGGGTTTTTTGGTTTTTTTGTTTTTTGGATTGTTTGATTTTATCTTTTTTTTAAGTAACTTCTTATTTTTTAGTAATTATTTTTATACCCCTCAATTCCTTATGCTTCTCTTCCTTTCACTCTAGTGTTATTTCTTCCCTTCCAAATTTATCTCTTCTTCATTCCATCTTCTGCTTTTTTCCTTTTTTTAACCTGAAAGTTATTGCATATTTGTATTATCTTTTTTTCATTATTCTTACATTTTTTATTTCAGTAGTACGTTGGTATTCTTCTTTCTGTATAGTCTTCTTTGCTTGGCTGCTTATACTGTATCATTTGCTAGGTTTCCCCTGTTATCTCATTCATAGTGTATTGCTAATTTTCTGTCCTTCATTTGTGTTCCATTAATATACTACCCAAGGTTCTATACTCCCTATTCTTGTTATCTAGATCTCATAGATTCTGCCATGATTGTTGCTCTAATATTACTGTAAATAAGACCTATTCCATACAATTGTAAATACTACACAACACTCCCTCCCAGATCTCAGCCCACTTCGCAGTTTCCTGAACTCTATCACTATAGTGGTACACTCTATTCTCTCACACACTATACCTATTTACTATCCTTTACTCTCACCCTATCTCAAAATCTGACCTCTCACAGCCTTACTGCTTTCCAGATCCAACTCACAATCCTTTCCTCCCCAATAAGAGTCTTATCTTCATTCCATGCTTTCTAAAACATCACTAGTGGGGTGGAAGATCACGGTTAACATTATACATAGCCAAAGGATCTTCTATCTCTTCTCTACTGGCTGTTACTGTAAATATCATAGAATACTTTCTAGCTGTCTTAAACCATTTCACCTTACCCCTCCAACTGATCACAAAAAAAGAGTAGGGGGAAGCTGTGAACACCAGAATACTCAAAGGAGACTGCACCACTGAATCTCACAGGTATTCTACCACAGAAGTTCACACCATAAACTGAGGGAACCAGAACAAATCAATTTAAGAAGCTTAGGATAACAAGAAGAGTCTCACAAACAATGAGAAGACAAAGAAACAATCCCCAAATGAAGGGAAAGGAGGAAGCCTCAGAAAGAATGCTAAATGAAATACAGGCAACACAACTCTCAGATATTGAGTTCAAAGAAATGATTATCAGGAAGCTCAATGAGCTCACAATGAGCTACCAGAAACTACAGGGAAGCTACAATGAACTCACTGCAAACTATATCAATATGAAAAAAGGAAATAAAAACTATCAACAAGGGCCAAGAGGAAATGAAGAATACAATTTCTGAACTGAAGAACACAGTAGAAGGAATGAAAAGCAGGCTAGATGAAGCAGATGATCGGATCAGCAAGCTGGAGGACAAAGTAGGAAAAAACACCAAGAAAGAGCAAGAAAAGGAAAAGAGGCTCAGAAAGAATAAAGAGGGATTAAGAGAAATGCAAGACAATATGAAACGTAATAATAACTATATAATAGGGATACCAGGAGAAGAAGAAGAACATCAAGGGATTGAAAACCTATTTGAAAAAGTAATTATGGAAAATTTTCCTAATTTGTGAGAGAAAAAGCCACACAAATCCAGGAAGCACAGAGGGTCCCAATCATGAGGAACCCAAAGAGGCCCACCTCAAGACACATCATAATTAAAATGGCAAAATTTCAAGACAAAGAGAGAATCTTAAAGACAGCAAGGGAGAAACAGGAAGTAACATACAAGGGAGCCCCGATAAGGTTAGCAGCTGACTTCTCAATGGAAATGCTCCAAGCCAGAAGAGAATGGCAAGAAATATTCCAAGTAATGAGAGCCATAGGCCTGCAACCAAGACTACTTTACCCACCAGACTCTCAATCAAGATAGAAGGCCAAATAAGGAGCTTCCCAGACAAAAGAAGTCTAAAAGAATACTTCCACCAAACCAGCTCTGCAAGAGATGCTAAAGGGACTGCTTCAAGGAAAGAAAGGAAAAGAGAGAGAGAGAGGAACACAGGTATGAAATTGGCAATGAATAAGTACCTATCATTAATAACCTTAAATGTAAATGGATTAAATGCTCCAATCAAAAGAGATATAATAGCTGAATGGATAATAAGTCATGACCCACACATATGCTGCCTACAAGAGACCCACCTAAGGATAAAAGACCTACACAGACCTAAAGTGAAAGGTTTGAAACAAATTTTCCAAGCAAATGGACAGGAAAAAAAAGCTGGGGTAGCAATACTCATATCAGACAAAATAGACTTCAAAAGAAGGCCCATAAAGAGAGACCCAGAAGGTCACTTCATAATACTCAAGGGAAGAATCCACCAAGAAGACATAAACATTTTAAATATATAAGTACCCAACATAGGAACACCCAAGTACTTAAAGAAAATCTTAGAGGACTTCAAGAAATATATTGACAGATACACAATTATAGTAGGGGATTTTAACACCCCACTGTCAAAAATGGACAGATCTTCCAAACAAAATATCAACAAAGATATTGTGGCATTGAACAATGCCCTAGATCAAATGGACTTAACTGATATATACAAAGCCCTCCATCCCAAAGAAGCTAATACACATTATTTTCAAATGCACATGGAACATTTTCAAAGATAGACCACATGATAGGACACAAAACAAGCCTCAACAAATCCAAGAAAATTGAAATCATACCAAACATTTTCTTGAATCACAAGGGACTGAAACTACAAACCAACCTCAAGGAAAAAAGCCCAAAACACTCGAAATCGTGCAGATTGAATAGCATGCTATTAAACAATGAATGGATCAAGAATGAAATTAGAGAAGAAATCAAAAAGTTTCTGGAAGCAAATGAAAATGAACTCACAACAACCCAAAACTTATGGGACACAGGAAAGGCAGTCCTGACATAGAAGTTCATAGTAATACAGGCCTACCTACAAAAGATACAAACATTTCAAGCAAACAGCCTAACCCTATGTTTACAAGAACTCAAGGAACAATGACAAAGACAGCCCAGAGCAAGTAGAAGGAAGGAAATAACCAAGATCAGAGCAGAATTAAATGACATAGAGACTAAAAGCACAATTCTAAGGATCAATGAATCCAGGGGCTTGTTCTTTGAAAAGATAAACAAAATTGACAAGCCTTTAAGCAGGCTCATCAAGAAAAAAAGAGAGAGGACCCAGATAAACACAATCAGGAATGAAAGAGGAGAGATTACAACAGATACCACAGAAATACCAAGGAATTTCTTCATAGTAAGAAATTACTATGAAGAACTGTATGCCAAGAAATTTGAAAACCTAGGGGAAATGGACAAATTTCAGGAAAAATAGAATCTTCCAAAACTGAATGAAGAAGAAGCAGAAAGCCTGAATGGACCAATAACAGCAGATGAAATTGAAGCAGTAACCAAAAAACTCCCAACACACAAAAGCCCTGGACCAGATGGTTTCACAGGAGAATTCTGTAAAATATTTAAGGAAGAGGTAACCCCTATCCTTCACAGACTATTCCAAAAAATCCAAGAAGATGGAAGATTCCCAAACTCTTTTTATGAAGCCAGCTTCATTCTAATCCCCAAACCAGATAAAGACACAACAAAGAAAGAAAACTTCAGGCCAATATCCCTGATGAACATAGACACTAAAATCCTCAACAAAATATTGGCAAACTGCATCCAACAATACATTGAAAAGATCATACACCATGACCAAGTGGGATTCATCCCAGTGATGCAAGGATGGTACAATATTCGCAAATCAGTAAATGTAATACATCACATAAACAAAAGCAAAGACAAAAATCACATGATCATATCAATAGATGCAGAAAAAGCATTCGATATGTACAGCACCCATTTATGATAAAAACAATCAGCAAAGTGGGATTAGAGGGAGCATTCCTCAACATAATAAAGGCTATATATGGGGGACCTACAGCCAACATCATACTCAATAGGCAGAAAGTAAAATCTTTTCCACTAAGATCAGGAAAAAGACAAGGTTGTCCACTTTCACCACTTCTATTCAATATAGTATTGAAAGTTTTAGCCACAGTGATCAGACAAGAAAAGGAAATAAACAGCACCCAAATCAGGAAGGAGGAAACAAAACTGTCACTGTTTGCAGATGGCATGATAGTGTACATAGAAAATCCTATAGACTCGGCAAAGAACTGCTTTACCTAATAAATGAATTTTGCAAAACAGCAAGATACAAAGTCAATATCTAGAAATCAAAGGCATTTTTGTATAGCAACAATGAAACAGCAGAAGCAGAAATCAAGAAAAAAATGTCATTCAATACAGCAAAAAGAAAAATAAAATACCTAGGAATAAACCTAACCAAGGAAGTAAAAGACCCATACACAGAAAACTACACAACACTGAAGAAAAGAAATCAAGGAAGACCCAAACAAATGGAAACATACACCGTGCTCATGGATTGGAAGAATTAACACCATCAAAACATCCATACTACCCAAAGCAATGTACAGATTCAATGCAATAGCTATTAAAGTACCAATGGCATATTTCAGAGTTGTAGAACAAATACTTCAAAAACTTATATGGAACCATAAATGACTTTGAATAGCTACTGCAATTTTGAGAAAGTAAGCAAAGTAGGAGGGATCACAATACCTGACACTAAACTATACTACAAGGCCACTGTAATCAAAACAGCCTAGTACTGGCATTAAAACAGGCACATGAACAAATAGAACAGAACAGAGAGCCCAGAAATAAACCCAAGTCTCTATGGTCAAATAATATTTGACAAAGAGGGCAGCAACATAAAATGGAGTAAAAATAGCCTCTTCAACAAATGGTGTTGGGAGAACTGGTACGTACAAAAAAATGAAACTCGAGCAACAACCTACAGCTTACACAAAAATAAATTCAAGGTGGATAAAAGACTTAAATATAAACTGTGACACCATTAAAGTCCTAGAGGAGAACATAGGCAGGAAAATCTCAGATATTTCACGCAGCAACAGTTTTACTGATATGTACCCTAGAGCAAGGGACATAAAGGAAAGAATAAACAAATGGGACATCAAAATAAAAACCTTCTGCATGGCTAAAGAAAACAGTATCAAAATAAAAAGGAAACCAACCATATGGGAAAACGTATTTGCCAATGATACCTCAGACAAGGGTTTAATCTCCAAAATATATAAAGAACTCACATGACTCCATTGTAAGAAGACAATCAACCCAATTAAAAAGTGGGCAAAGGATGTGAACAGACACTTCTCCAAGGAGGACCTACAGAGGATCCAGAGACACATGAAAAGGTGCTCAATATCACTAGCTATCAGAGAGATGCAAATTAAAACCACAATGAGATACCACTTCACACCAGTCAGAATGGCCATCATAAACAAAGCAACAAACAAGTGTTGGAGAGGTTGTGATAAAAGGGAACCCTAGTGCACTGTTGGTGGGATTGCAGACTGGTACAACTGTTGTTACAGGGTGCAGCCAAGGGGGGGACCCCAAATGGGCATTTAAAATGGGGTCCAGAACTCAAGGTATCCAGGGGATTTTTGGATGTCCTCACTCCCACTCCCCAGGTGTGGGTTGGGGGAAGGGACAAATGGAGCAGGACCATTGAGAGCTGTTTTGCATAGCAACAGCCTTGTAGCTAACCTCTGGCATGGTCATTTAACATATCTATAGCCTTTGGCTGGTCACTTAGATATGTTAAATAGCTGTGGCCATGCTCTGAGCCAGGGGAATGGAAGTAACTTCCCCACCAAGATGTGACTGGGGGCAGGTCCCCTGAGTTACAGCACCTGCATGGGAGCTTGGAGATGATTGGTTCCAGGACTTGGGGCCTCACCTGCCCATTTACTCATGATGACAGTCCAGTAAAGCTGGAAGGATATGAGTTCTGGCATGTGAAGCCGAGTGTAGGAGGAGTTGGAAATGGGGCTGCAGAGGAAAATTGGCGCGGGGATTTAAACCCAGATGCAGCACCCATTGGAGGGAGAACCATGTGCAGCCCTGAGAGGGAGAACCATGCAGCTGTGGAAGTGCAGAGAGGATCACAGCCATTGGAGAGAGAGAACCACACAGCTTTAGCAGAGTGAAGACTCCCGCAGCCCTGAGAGGGAGAACCACGCGGTTCTGGCAGAGTGGGGACTCCCGTGGCCTGGGGAGAGAGGACCACGTTCCTTTACCAGGGTGAGGACCCCTGCAGCTTTAGGAGATATGGTACTCTGGACTGGGCAAAGGGGGAAGGTAGGAAGGACTGTGTCTGTTTGTGGGTGTTTTAGGGGACTTTAGGATTCTTTTATAAAGACATTAGGTCACTACTTTAAGTTTGTATAGCATTAAATAAACATTTCCTTTCCTTTTCACAAATCTCTGGCATTGAGAGACGTCTTTCCTCTGGCGGCGGACATAAGGGACCTGGGGGCTTTTTTTCAATAATAGTATATCGTCCCAGGCCCCTTGTTTGTTCTATAACACTGTTACAGTCCACAGGGGGTTCCTCCCCATCTATCTGGGTTCGTTTTGCCCACCACCTGAGGAAAGATGTCTCTTAATACCAGAGATAGTGAAAAGGAAAGGAATTTATTATTCATTTGAAATAACACAAACTAAAGTTCCCCACAAATGCACACAGTCCTCCCAGCACCCTCCATGTGGCAAAAGGGAGCACCTCCAAAGCCTCGTGGTCCTGATTCTCACCCAAGCCTCATGGTCCCAACCAAGACAGCAAAGCTGCATAGTCCTAAACAGACGCATAGTCCTAAACAGACACATGGTCCCAAAAAACAGAGATGCCCAATGGCTGCTGTGCCTCCATTTAAATCCCAGCGCTAATCTTCCTCTGCAGCCCCATTTCTGGCTCCTCTCACAATTGGCCACAGCTGCCAGCATTCTGGGCAGGTGTGGCCCTGTGGTGTGGAGCCAATTATCTCCAAGCTCTTTTGGACCCTATTACAAATCCCTATTTGGGGCTCCCCTCTTGGCTGCACCCTGTTACACAACCACTATGGAAAGCAGTATGAAATTTTCTCAGAAAACTAAAAATGTATCTACCTTTTGACCCAGCAATTCCACTGCTAGGACTATATCCTAAGAACACTGAAACACCAATCCAAAAATACCTATGCATTCCAATGTTCATAGCAGCCCAATATACAATCACCAAGTCCTGGATGTAATCTAAGTATCCACCAGTAAATAAATAGATTAAAAAAAAACCTGTGGTACATTTATACCATGGGATACTACGCAGCAGAAGGAAGGAACTCCTACCCTTCACAACAGCATCAGTGGAACTGGAGAGCATTATGGTAAGCGAAGTAAGCTAGGCAATGAAAGACAGATACCATATGATCTCATCTATAAGTGGAACCTAATCAACAAAACAAATGAACAAGCAAAATGTAACCACAGACACTGAAATTAAGAACAAATCGACAGTAACCAGAGGGGAGGTGGGAGGGGATAATGGGTAGAAAGAGTGAAGGGTTGTCAAGGAACATGTATAAAGGACCCATGGACAAAGCCAAAGGAGGGTAGGATCAAGGGTGGGAGGTGGGGATGGCTGGGTGGGGAAGAGTGGTGGAGGAAAATGGAGACATCTGTACTTGAAGAACAATAAAAAAATGGGAAATAAAAAAAAATGTTTGAATATCTCTCAAACCATTCCCCTTCCCCTGATATTTCAAGTACCCACCTGGCACCATGCATAGTTATTGCAATATTATTGACTATATCCCCTTTGCTGTACTTTACATCCCCATTACTTTGTAAGTACCAATTAATACTTCTTAATTTCTTCACTTATTTTACCCCTTCCCTCAACTCCTGTCCCCTCAGGCAACCATTCTGTTCTCTGTATCTATGAGTCTGTTTCTGTTGTTTGTTTGCATTGTTTTTGAGATTATGCATATAAATGATAGCATATGATATTTATCTTTATTTCACTTAACTTAATACTTCTAGGTGCATTCGTGCTGTTCCAAATGGGAAGATTTCATTCTTTCATATGGTCAAGTAATATTTCATTGTATATATATATGACCACTTTTTTATCTACCTGTGTATATTGATGGGCACTTGGGTTGCTTCCATATATCTAATGTAACACTTCAATCAATGTAAGTGTGAATACATCTTTTTGAATTAGTGTTTTGGGTTCCTTCTGATATATTCTCTGGGGTGGAGTTGCTGGGTCATAACAGTTGCATTTTTTAAAAAGATTTTATTTATTTATTTTTAGACAGAGGGGAAGGGAGAGAGAAAGAGAAGGAGAGAAACATCAATGTGTGGTTTTATCTCACGCGCCCTCTTGATGCATGGGTCACCGGCCAGCAGTGATCACAGAACGCTGCGGATGGCTCATTGAAACACGAGAAAAAACACACACAGAGACAGACTGGTTTTCTGTGGAGAAGTAGGGACGGGATGGCCACCCCCTCTAGTGGGGAGCGCGCCGATTTACCGTCTGAACCTGCTTTTATTGGGCTCATTTTGCATAATAATTCAGGTAAAGTACATTACTCATTACGAGGAAGTAAGGAACAATAGATAACAAGGAACTCTGCGGGTCTCTTTTGAGTCAGGGTCAAAGAGCTGTAAGACTTTGAGGAACAAACTAACTTCTTCCTTGGACCCTTCTCATTCAACTGAGAGCATTCTAAACAAAGAAGGTTTCACAGTAATTTACATGTTCTTTCTTAGGCCTGATCACCCAGGGAATCCGGCCTTTTCAGCACAGAGCTGCACCACCCTGTCATTGTTTCAGGCTTAGGTGGAGCAAGGGAAGTAAGGCAACCAAGAGATAAGATTTTCTCCCAGACAATGAGGACTCAGGCTATGTCAAAGCCGAGGAGTGAGGGTCCATCACCCCTTTTTGCTGTGGCCCCCAAAGTCCTTCTTTTAGGGGCCTCCCACGTGATCGTGCCTGCCTTAGATTGTTCCCCCCTTGGGGAATCTTACCTGTCTTTGGCTAACCAACCAATCTTTGGGATTCAGTTATGAATGAAGCAGCAGAAGGAGTGCTCCTGCCAGGGAGATAAGCTTTTGTCTCCTTGCTGGCTTACAGTTCCAAGGGTGTTCCCTTAGCCTTAGCCTAGGCGAGGGTTACAGCTTCTGATACCAGGCAGGGCAGTTCCCAACACCCTCTACTGGGAAACTGGCCAGCAACCTAGACATATGCCCTGTCTGGGAATCTGTAGTAGACCATTCTGTGTGGCATGGGCCCAGCTCCCATTCAGAGATGCACAGGACCCACACCCACAGATAGGTTCTCCTGTGGGGAATCAGGCCTGCAATGTACCTAGGCGGCTATGAGTCTTGCTTTTTGCTAAAACTCCCTCACCCTGAATTGAGGACATTTACTGCAAAGCAACTTTCTAAATACCATGCTAAACCTTCCAAGGATGAGTGTAACCACTCCAACTACTTTTGCCTTTTCATTAGCAAATATCCCTCTTCTGTGATGTGATTAGCAGCATTGGCTCCTTTGTTTTCTGTAAAAGGTAACCACTTAAAGCAAACCTGTGCATAGTAAATGAGGACCATCTTGTAATGGGCAGGGAAACCCAAGAAAGGCCTGTCATGGCAGAGGGTGCGGCTTTTGCTCCCCTTGAGAGAAAGGCCATGCTGTCCTTTTTCCTCCTTGGGACTCGGTAGTCTGTGTGAATGTCTCATTTCATGCATAATGACACGGACCCCACGAGCCGGGGTCCACAGCAGGAATCGAACCAGTGACCCTTTGGTTCCCAGGCCAGTACTCAATCAATGGAGCCACATCAGCCAGAGCTACAGTTTTATTTTTAATTTTTGAGGAAATTTCATACTGTTTTTCATATTGGCTACACCAGTCTGTATTCCCACCTACAGTATATGAGGGTTTTGTTTATTCTACATCCTCACCCACACTTATTGTTTGTTTATTTATTGATGATAGCCATTCTGACAGGTATGAGGTAACATCCCATTTTGGTTTTAATTTGCATTTCTTTAATAATGAGTGATGTTGAGCATCTTTTCATATGTCTAGTGATGATCTGTCTGTATGTCTTCTTTGGATAAATGTCTACTTAGGTCCTCTGCCCACTTTTTTTTTTTAGTGACATTTTTCTTTTTTATTTATTTATTTATTTATTTTTTAGGGAGAGGAAGGGAGAGAGAGACATCAGTTTGTTGTTCCACTTAATTATGCATTCATTGGTTGCTTCTTGTATGTCCCCTGACTAGGGATCAAACTCACAACCTTGACATATCAGGACAATACTCTAACCAATTAAGCTACCCAGCCAAGGCCAACTCTGTCCACTTTATAATTAGATATACGGTATATATATTTTTGGTGTTGTCTGAGTTCTTCATAAATTTTGGGT
Source organism: Phyllostomus discolor (assembly GCF_004126475.2). NCBI lineage: Eukaryota > Metazoa > Chordata > Mammalia > Chiroptera > Phyllostomidae > Phyllostomus > Phyllostomus discolor. Next base: position 102,207,109 of record NC_040907.2, read on the forward strand.
ATTAACCCCTTATCAGCTTATTATTGGTGAATATGTTATCTTCAGCAGGCTGTCACTTCATTTTACTGATGGTTTCTTTTGCTGCGCAGAAACTTTTTAGTTTGATGTGCTTTTGTTTTCCCTGCTGAATATGATATGTCAGATAAAAATATTGCTAAAAGAAATGTCCAAGATTTACTGTGTATGTTTTCTTTTAGGAGTTGTATGGTTTTGAGTCTTACACTTAAGTTTTTAGTTTATTTTGAGTTTACTCTCGTATATGGTGTAAGAAGGTGGTCTAGTCTTTTTTCCATGTATCTGTCCAGTTTTCCAAGCACTGTTTATTGAATAGACGGTTTTTATCCCATTGTATGTTCTTGCCTCCTTTGTCATAGATTAATTGACCAGATAGGCATGGGTTTATTTCTTGGCTCTATATTCTGTTGCATTGACCTATGTGTCTGTTTTTATGCCAGTACCAGGCTGAAACAGCATACAATTTCTTTAGTAAAAGATTTACCATTGCATTAAGCCAGCCTGCACTATCCATTGCTTCTGTGCATCTATGTTAACACACTTTTGAAATAAATGGTAACCACCTGCTAGAGAGCTCATAATCTTGTCAGCTATTCTCCAATCCAATCCAACCTTACTTTCTCCCACCTCCATGGAATCTCTCTTACCTTCCCTCCTTAATTTCAAATGCATAAAAGAAGTTGCAAAACTGTCATTCTTTGGGCTATCTGAAATCCTGCTTACTGGCATTATTATCAATTTGGCTCATATAAACTCTTGTAAAAATCCCTACAGGTTTGGACATTTCTTATGTTGATGCTCCTGAGTTTGACTTTTAAAAACCTGAGGATGACCAGTTGCTTTCCGGGTGATAGAGAGAGATCTGATCAGCTCACTGGGAAGAAGTAGGGAGGGGCTGTAGAAGGAGGTTGCCCAAAGTAATGGTAAATGGGCTAGGACAGGATTGGCTGAGAAGCTGATGCCTCCAGAGCACATGGAATTATGGGCCAGAAAATTTAAAATAATAAGAAAACAGAGACTGGCTCCTGGGCTTTCCTCTTTGAGCATACCTGGATGATCATGCTGCAGCTGCCTGCATTTCCCAAAGGAGGTTATTTCAGATGAGAAGGAACTTCAGGTATAGCCTAGTATCAGGCTGGTTGCACCTGTCCAGGCAGAGGGCAATAGTTATTCTTCTTTGGGTGTTCTAGAGATGAGGAGCGCTGAGGCAGGAGCTTGTCATTATTCCAGAATTTTGTAGCTTTTGTATCTTATGTTGTTTTAATTTATAAACTAACCCTATAGAAATAAGATAATTAAACTAACAGGGGAGAATGATAGGAGAACTCAGGTGTTAAAGAGTTTAGCCTTACCCTGGCTGACATAGCTCAGTGGATTGAATGCCAACCTGCTGTCTCAAAGGTCATCGGTTCTATTCCCAACCAGGGCACATGTCTGGGTTGTGGGCCAGGTCCCCAGCATGCAAGAAGCAACCACACATTGATGTTTCTCTCCCTCCCTTCCTCTCTCTCTAAAAAATAAATAAATACATCTTAAAGAGTTTAGCTTTAATTGGCATTTCAATGACTGATGTATGTGGAAAGCTATTATTCCAAAATTGTGTAGTTTTTGATTAAAGAGTCCTTTCCTTTATCACCAAACCTTTGCCTCCAGCATTTTGCCTAGAGGATTGCAGGAGGACCCCACTTTCTGTTCATCAACAAAAGGATGGTAAACAGGGAATAAATAGCATTGCCAAATTTGTGCAGTAAAACATTGTCTTGTCAGCATGAGTTGGTTGAAGATTAGAGGTGGGGAGACTAGTTTTGAGGTAGAGTGTGAGGTGATGGAGACCAATGAATGTAACCTTCTTGAATCTGAAGTTTTAATAGATGCCTCACATTGCTGATTGATTTTAAGCATTTAATCCATCTAGAGTTTTGATAGTCTGCACTTGAGCTGTTCTCAAGCCAGTTCTCCCTCAATCCTTGCTTGTCCAGATTTTATGGATCTGGAGGAAGCGCTGTAGCTTCCTCTAGAACAGCCCCTTCCCCATAGGAGTTGTTCAAGAGATAGTAGTAGACTTGTCCATGGCCCAGCTGCTTTTTTATCCTTATTTCAGGCAGCAGGAGTCCCAGCCTGCTCTCTCTGTGATCAGGCTGGGCAAGGCTGCAGAAGGAGAGTTGAAATAACCCAAAACCATACCCACAATCTAGTGTAAATATTAATGGGTCTATGAATCATTTGGGGCTCCTGTTGATGTGTAAACTTAGATCCAGTGGGTGGAACGTTAGACTCAGCATTTCTGCCAGTGCTCCTAGTCTAGCAGTCACACTAAGAGTGGTAAGTCCTGTCTGTAGTTCTTAGACTTGACTGCACCTGGGAATCATCTGGGTGTTTTCAAAGATCCAAATGCCTGGGCTCCACACTCAGAGGTTGTGATTTATAGGGCTGGAGTATAGCCTGGATTGTTGGCATTGGAGTGGTGCTTTAGAATCACAAAGGGAGCTTTATTATTTTTAAGCCTCCTGGATATGTTTTTAATGATTTGAGTGAATGAGAGATAGAGATGAATAGGACAGGACACAGAGAAAATCATGATGTGAGATAGAAACATGATGGGTTGCCTCAGGTTCCCACCCGACCAGGGATGGAACTCGCAATGTTTTGGTGCAAGGAAGGACATTCCAACAATCACAGAGCCATCTGGCCAGTCCACAAAGGGAGGTTTTTAAAATGTAGGTTCTAGGGCAAACATCCCGAAAGTGTTTCCATTGTTTAAGTCGTTGGAAAAGCACCCCACCCCCCCCGTCCCCCGCCATGTATTTTAGCAAGCACCCCTAGGGATTCCACTAGTGAACAGCATTCACACTGCAGCAGGCTCTTGTGAAGATGCCCTAGGGCAGTGACCACCGAGATCAAAGTGGGACTGGGCCCCCAGGCTGCTGCAGGGTAACTGAACTGATTTAAAGAAACAATCCCTTTACTTGCTTTTCCCACTAAGGGTAATACTTGTGTAATTATTTCTGCAGAATTGATTCCAAAGGGGGAATTGTGTCAAGAGAAATTAGCTTTCAAATTTAGACAGATACTGACCAAAAAGTTCATTGAAATCTATCCCTGTTTGCACTCTTCACAATATGTGGAAGAGTTTTTTTCATCACATTTGCCCTTACACAGGTAAATCTTTTAACCATCTGCCAGGTAATAGTGAAAAACTGGGATCCCATTGTTGCTTATATCTGTATTTCCCGAAAAACAGCGAAGAAAGAGGTTGAGGAGTTTTTCTTTTTCATTCATTTATTTAAAAAATATTTACACTTCACAGTGATTTGCCCATTTATATTGTTACAGAACAAGCGGGGCGGCCCAAATGGGGCTGAGGCAATATGCTATTACTGACAGGAACGCCCCAGGTTCGTTATGTCCGCTGCCAGAGGAAAGACATCTCTCAACGCCAGAGATTCGTGAAAAGGAATGGAAAGGTTTATTTAATGCTATACAAACTTAAAGTAGTGACCTAATGTCTTCATCAAAATCCCAAAGTTCCTTAAAACACCCACAAACACACACACAGCCCTTCCTTCCCCCTTTGCCCAGTCTGGGGTACCATATCTCAGGAAAAGAAATAGAAGTCCAAGGCTCAGGCAGCCCCTGGTTCTTCCTGGTAATTCGTGTTGGCTGGGAGGACTCCCTCCGTTCCCGGCACAATCAGCTGTGTCGCCGGGATCTCTGCTAAAGCCGGGTGGTGGTTTGCCCTTCTAAAGCTGCGGGGGTCCCCACTCTGACAAAGCCTCGAGGTTCTCTCTGCACTGTCCCACCTGCATGGTCCCCCCTGCACAATGGCTGAGGGAGTCTCCACTCTGGCAAAGCTGCGTGGTTCTTCTCTCAGTGGCTGCCGCATCTGGGTTTAAATCCCCATGCCAGTCCTCCTCTGCAGCCCCATTTCTGACTCCTCCTACAATCAGTCACATCTGCCAGCACTCATATCCTTCCCAGCTTTACTTGGCTGCCATCCTGAGTCTGGGCAGGCATGGCCCCATGTCATGGAGCCAATCTTCTTCAAGCTCTCACACAGGCGCTGTAACTCGGGTACCTGCCCCCCAGTTACATCTTGGTGGGGAAGTTACTCCCATTCCCCTGGCTCAGGGCTTGCCCACAGCCATTCAACATACCTGTGCAACCAGTTAAAGGGTATAGATATGTTAAATGACCATGCCAGAGGTTAGCTGCAAAGCCATTGCTAATGCAAAACAGCTCTCAAAGGCCCTGCTCTATTTGTCCCTTCCCGCAACCCACACCTGTGGGGGGCAGGTGAGGACATCCTAATATTTCCTGAACACCTTGAGTTCTGGACCCTATTCCAAATCTTTATTTGGGGTCCCCCTCTTGGCTGCACCCTGTTACATTACTATTAAAGTAATCTAGAAATGTCTTTGTTGTACTAAGGGGTTTGGGGCTTATGTAGAGGAGGGAGGTTGCTGGGTATTCCTTCTTTCTTCCAGTACTTTAACCCCAAATTGCTGATCAATAGGTAGCCTGTGATTCCTACCCGTTTGACTGGGCAGGTTGCCAGGGCGCAGCTTGACCCGAGGGTTTAGGGATCAAAGCTATAGGGCTGCGACAATGATTCTTTAGGCTGGGGCTCAGACTACAGGGTAGAATCTGGCGCCCACACAGCCAGGAGCCAAACCAAAAATTGGTGCCAAGACCTGGCTGGGATGAACAGTCAGACTAGCCACTTGGGGATGACAAGACACCAAGGAAAGACAGGGCACCCAGGGCTTTGTGGAGACTGGGTGTCACTATCAGTCTAATAATGGGGCACCCAGGCTGGGTAGCTGGTACTGTGGGCAATGGAAGTGTGGTACTGGGGTAGGGGGAAGCTGGTCCCCAGGAGGAGATGGGTGGGAGGGGCTGGCTCCTCCAGTCATCCATTATCATTTTACATAGAAGAAACAGAGGCTGACAAAGGATTTATCCCAATTCATATTGTAACATGGTGCAGCCAAGAGGGGGGACCCCAAATAGAGATTTGGAATGGGGTCCAGGACTCAGGGTGTCCAGGAAATATTAAGATCTCCTCACCACCACCACCCCCGTTCAGGTGTTGGTTTGGGGAAGGGACAAATGGACCAGGGCCTTTGAGAGCTGTTTTGCATTAGCAATGGCTTTGCAGCTAACCTCTGGCATGGTCATTTAACTATCTATAACCTTTAACTGGTTGCACAGGTATGTTGAATGGCTGTGGGCAAGCCCTGAGCCAGGGGAATGGGAGTAACTTCCCCACCAAGACGTAACTGGGGGGCAGGTACCCGAGTTACAGCGCCTGCGTGAGAGCTTGAAGAAGATTGGCTCCATGACATGGGGCCATGCCTGCCCAGACTCAGGATGGCAGCCAAGTAAAGCTGGGAAGGATATGAGTGCTGGCAGATGTGACTGATTGTAGGAGGAGTCAGAAATGGGGCTGCAGAGGAGGACTGGCATGGGGATTTAAACCCAGATGCGGCAGCCACTGAGAGAAGAACCACGCAGCTTTGCCAGAGTGGAGACTCCCTCAGCCATTGTGCAGGGGGGACCACGCAGGTGGGGCAGTGCAGAGAGAACCTCGAGGCTTTGTCAGAGTGGGGACCCCCGCAGCTTTAGAAGGGCAAACCACCACCCGGCTTTAGCAGAGATCCCGGCGACACAGCTGATTGTGCCGGGAACGGAGGGAGTCCTCCCAGCCAACACGAATTACCGGGAAGAACCAGGGGCTGCCTGAGCCTTGGACTTCTATTTCTTTTCCTGAGATATGGTACCCCAGACTGGGCAAAGGGGGAAGGAAGGGCTGTGTGTGTGTTTGTGGGTGTTTTAAGGAACTTTGGGATTTTGATGAAGACATTAGGTCACTACTTTAAGTCTGTACAGGATTAAATAAACCTTTCCTTTCCTTTTCACGAATCTCTGGCATTAAGGTACATCTTTCCTCTGGCGGCGGACATAACGAACCTGAGGTGTTCCCTTTCAGGTAATAGTATATTGCCTCACCCCCCTTGGTCCCCCTGTTGTTCTGTAACAGTTTCTATATCTTCATATTAGCATAATACATTTCCACATAGAATCAAATGCCAGCCTTGTAATATGCATATTCAACATCTACATTTTTGCAGAAACATAAGGCATTAATTATATTGCACATTTATATTGCATATAATTGGATACTTTACTATGAAATTGCTTTTCTTTCCTTCTTCACCTCTTGTTCCTTTCCACTCCTTGAGTGCCCAACAGTAACAGCCAGGGATTTTTTCTATATCTTTCCCCATTGTGTAATCATAGATGTGCATGCATGCACATATTTGTATATCTTTAAACCACAGTGGTGTCATTTAATCCTCATATTTCTTGACCAACTATGCCTATTTTAGAGTTGAGGAAGCTGAGGTTATGATTTAATTTTAAACCTCTATTTATTGACTACTTACAATTTACCAGCTCCTGTACTAAACATTACATATCTTATCCCTTAATCTTCACACCAAGTTATTTGCAGTTGAGAAAACATTACAGAGCTCAAGGAAAATTGTGAACAAGCAAGCAGTAATGCAGCAGGCTGTAATTGCAAAGCCAGGTGCTCTCCTCACCTATCTGTCCCTCCTTCCTCTAAAAGGCCCTCTGGATTGAAGGGAGTTCCAAGAAATGAAAATTGTTATGCACAGGGGGTGGTGGGATGATAAGTTGATTATTACAAGCGTACCATTGTGTATGCTACTGTAGTTATTTTAATTGTGTTGTTTCCTCACATGTGAAACAGCAATGAAAATATCTGAACTGCAGAGGTCTTAGTAGAATTGAGACCACATTAAATCTTTCTAGTCTCTAAAGCAGTATACAAAAATGAGATCAATTAAAATATTGTAAATGCAGTTTATTGGTTTTCTTTTTCACTTTATTAATGTAATTATTAATCCCCAAAGTAATGCATCAGTTGAAGGAAGTCAAAGGATGACTAAAATGCGTGAGGAAGTTAATTGCTCCCTCATACCCCTCCCCCAACTCCACTCTCCCAAGGCAATAATAGTATGGGAGTTGGTGTGGATACTTTTTTCCCTACTCCCACCTCTTTTTAGGCTTTCAGTTTTCAATGTCTCCATAATATTCAGCTGTCAGTACTTTCAGCCACACATTTAAATATCTAACATGAATTTATGTCCTACTTACACTATTATTCAGTGTCCCCATATAGACTTACAAATATTATGTGACACTATGTAGAATATGACTTATTTTCCAGAATAGTGACTTTGGATAAAAACTGGAGCATCTGGGCTTTAAAAACATTTTCTCAGTTCTTTTCTCAGTTCTTTTCAAGAAGTCATTGATGGAGACTGAGTTTAAAGTAAAAAAGGCTAACTTTTATAAATTTCAATAAAGAAGAGAATGCTATATACAGATTTAAGTAAATACTGTTTTAGACAAATGTAATAATTAAGTCACTTGATACTGGTAAATACTGAACTTCCTTTAGAACCAAAGGAGCATCTACAGTAGCAGCTGCAGCACAGAACCTTGACGGGAGTGAGGCTATGAGACTGTGGCACAGACGAAAGATGAAAAAGTGAATTCAGCCCATATATGTGAAAAGTCAATAAGTAAATCATATCAGGAAATCAACTTCCAGAAGAATGTTAACAGTGAATGAACTACCACAGCTATAGTAAATCTTTTCCTTTGTGAATGGAAGACAACAAAATAACCCTATACCAGTAGTAAAAAAAATGAATTATTTACATTCTAAGAGGTTTCTGTGGGGGAGAGGGCTGTATACATGCATATGTATGCATGTAAGTATTAAAGCTTATATAATTGAAAATATGAAATAAAATGGATTCATATTAAGGTTTCATAACAGGAAAATTTTAAGAGAACAATATTTTCCTTGGGGGAAAAATATTTTCCAAAACTGGTTTAAAAACCACATATGAAAACTATGCTGTCAGGTGCCACATCAGAGGTTTGGGGTTTGCTTTTATCAAATGCAGCATAACAAAAGGCATTTCACAGCATAACTTCTGGTCTAGAATCACACAGCAATTAAATACTCTTTTAATTGTTTATAATACACAAATTTTTGTGGGCAGCAGCAGCTCCTCCTGTACAAACTCTTAAAAAAATGAAACAGAAGCAATAGAGAAAAAATTTGAGAATAAAGAGAAGCAGCATTAAATAGAAAAGCAAATACATATATATTAAAGAAGGCTTAAAGCAAGCAAACAGTGCTGTGCAACTTCCCATTATACTGAGTAAAGTGCACCACTTAAATGCTCACTGATCTCATTTCCCCCATGCTGAAAACAGGAATCTACTCATTGGTATTGTTATTAAACAAAAAAGGACATTTAGTGTTGTAGCCCTAATAGTTCCCTCCCAGTATTTATTAACCATTCAGATGTATTTTGTGGGAATATTTACTCACATAATTTTGCTTAATACATTTCTTTGTACATGAGACTGAATTTAAAATTCTGTAACATTTTCGATTATAGTAATAGGTGTGGATACTTCTAAATGTTCTATGCCGTTGCAAATATATCATTTAAACAGAAGCTGGCTCATTTGGTTGCAATCATACTATCCAAGCTTCTCTACAACTTACAGATTTGTCATTTAGCTGCTTCATACACATTTTATAATTTCATTTATGCTGCAGGCTTATTTGCATAATATCCATTGTATAAATGCACCCTCATTTACCCCTTCATTACCCTGAGTATTTCTTCAAAAGATTCTTTATACCCTTCTCAGTACCAACCCCTTCAAACCTCTGGGTAGCTTTGTCACCTTTCTGGGGAGTGAAAATTCTGTGGGGGCTCTTCCCAGAGGAACCAGAGCTCTGCACCAGCACCAGCATTGTTTTCAATCCTCCTCCCACCCTCATTCTCTCTTTGCCACTGTTTCTGATGGTGTTCTCTGGGTGTTCTCTAAAGGCTCACATCATTTCAGAAAGCAGCATATGGGGAGCCAGGCACTGCAGCAGCTCCTGTAACAAATCCCTCAAAACTTCACACTAAAGGGCATTTAAGAGAGGGCATACCTCTGGACTTTGGGGGATCAGCATATCTTTAGTCATTGGAAAAGGATGTCTTTTGGCTCCCACCGATGTAGCTCAGGCCCTCTGATTTGCTGCAGAAAGGCCTCTCTGCCTGGTTGTCTGTCCCAGCTCCTCTCTCCCCAGTCAATCCTCTTCCTCGCTTGTCATGGTGATTTTAAAATCTCATATCCTTCCACTCAGCTCAGAATCTTTCAATGGCTTCCCATTTTTTTCTGGAGTAAAGGCCCAACTTTATAGCACAGTTCTGTGAAACTCACCATTTTTAAGAGAACATCTGTCCTCAAGCAATACCTTCCTCCTTCTGGATTCTATTGAAGTCCCAGCCGCAGAAACCCAGGAGCCATCTTCTTCTCCTTCACCTATATTCGGTTATCTCCAGTGTCCTGGCCTTTCTGCCTCAAAAATAACTCTCAGATCGGTCTATTTCTCTCTGCTTGCACTACTGAGAATGCTTTTTCTCAGTCCTCTCCTTCCCCTAAACCTTGCAGGTGTTGTTCCTGCGTCATCTCCAAATCTTTTTTCAGAGCACCAGAGCATGCAGAGGATCAGAGAGGAAGCTGCTCTGCTGCTCCAAACAGGGGTGCTGGGCAAGGAATTACAGTTGCTCGGACTGCTAGAAGTACCAAGCACAATGCTCCTGTGTTTGTTTAAATTCATTGTCTACTTGAGAAATTTACAGTTTATGGCAAAAACACTATGGGACTTGGTATGGTTGAGTTTTCCATATCTGTATGTCTAGGTCAGTCACCTGTAGACATGTTTGTCATGTTGTTTTCATGTTTGGAGGAGGGGAATAGTTTTACAGGTGGAGGAAAGTTTTTTTTTCATTTCAGCCCTCAACTACTTATGTGGGAAAAGTTGAAAACGAGCCCCCTCATGGCAGCTACTATAATTGCAGGGGTGGAATCTGGGAGGGGGAGTCTTCTTAAGCAATGCCTTGTGAATGTAGTTGTGGACAGAGAGGGTATCCCCAGCAGTGGGGCAGAAAACACCCAGTTTTTGTTCAGCCCTTGACTTCTCCAGAAGGCTTGAGTGATAACTACTGCCAATAGTTGAACTGGTTTCCGTCTTCACTTCCTTGGAGAAATATAATAGCTTTTGGTAAGCCATAATATCAATGAGAAACAATATGGAAAAAGAAAAGCCCCTAAAGATAAATTTCTGTTTCTCAGTCTGCTACTAAGAGGCAGAGTAGGTAGGCTAATTTTCAGAATTTCTCGCGGTCTTCCTAAACTCTAGACCAGTACTCACATCAGTATTGTTGCCTCCCCGAATGGAGGAACCTGGAACCTGGAAGATGTGCATGTGCTTTCTCTTGGCAGTGTCCACAGGTATGCAGGCTCTCCCAGAATCCCCGTGATGTGGTCACAGCTGGAGGTGGGGGTGTAATGCACTTCAGGGGGTGAGGAAGGTGAGAGGAGATGGACAGCACTAGACAGAGCTACGCAGATGCTGAGTGTCCCAGCCCAGTTTTCCTCTCACTTTAAAGCATAAGGTCTCTTCCTTTAGAAAACTTTCAGGATTTGAGATTTTTGTTTTTAGTGAACTGGTTCAACTACCTTTTCTCCTTAACCTTTGCAATGTATTTATTCCAATGACTGGTACATTCCTCATTTGGCTATTTCCTGCAGCTCTGTCAGTTATGTTATGCTCTCCAAATTCAATTACACAAATATGTAATCCAGGACCAGACTGCATGCTAGGCATTGCTGGTATTACAGGAAGTTGGGTCCCTACCTCTTAGCTATTAAAGAAGCTGACTTACATCAGAGTTACAGAGGCCTGACAACAATAAGTATTGTTAAGTACAATACAGAGTGCTAAAAGATGGGGCAAGTGTGAAGGGAGGGGCTCAGAAAGATGCAGAAAAACAACTTGAAGGGACAGCTGGTTTTGGAGTCAGGAGAAAGGGCTATTGGAAAGAACAGGAGACTATTATTGCTACTGTAGAAGACCCAACTGGTCCCTGCTGGCCCAGGCCCTTAACTTCCATGCTTGCTCTCCCACTGTGGCCAGCAAAGGTACAGGCAGAATTACAATGAAGGCAGGAGTGTTACATCATGAACAAATTGTGCAATCCTCACACAGCTTGGTACAGGGAAGAGACAAAACCCTGACCAGGTATCGGAACACCTGGGATTTGGTCCCATTTCTGCTCTGGATGGCTTTGTGATCTGGGGCAAATCCCTGAACCTTTCTGGGCCTAACTTCACTACAGATAGAATGGATACCCTAACACCTGTCAAGGCCAGATCTCAGCGTTACCTGTGAGAGTCAAAAGGACTGCAGCTGGGACTGTGAGGATAAACAAGAAAGGAGTAGAGGGAACAGCAACTGAAGCAGGCTGACTAAGAGATGAAAGATGGAAAAGGGTCCTAGCTCCTGTGGCTCACTGGACTGAGCACCAGCCTGCAAACTGAAAGGTCACTCACTGGTTTGATTCCCAGTCAGGTCACATGCCTGGGTTGTATGCCAAGTCCCCAGTTGGGCATGTGTACAAGAGGCAACCAATCAAATGTTTCTTGTCCTCTCCTTCTCCCTCCCTTGCCCCTCTCTAGAAATAAATAAGTAAATAAATAAGGAAAAATAAGGAGGAGGAAAGATGGAGATGGGCTGGCCAGTAGCCAAGTAGAACCTGGGGAGAAAGGCAACGTTCAAGCTGCACTGAGAGGTGAGGGTCTGGACAGAGGACGTCAATATCTGTGACGTGATTTTCTAGCTTAAAAATTGCTCAAAATTTTGTGGGACAAACATTATCTGTCTCTGTAAGATGGAAGTAACCATGCACTTTGATGCTTAAATGGTATATCTAGCTAGTTTGTAACCAGTCAGTCCATCATATCAAGTGTCCTCATATGGCACATCAGACGCGCTGTGATAACAACACAACTAGCAATCCCATAGCCCTTTTTTCTTTGAGGTCTCCTTTCTTTGAGGGTCCTCCTTATGTTCCCAGTCCCTGGCACAGACTAGGTACTGAGCAAATGTCTCTAAATTAGGAGCCCAGTGAATTTTGCAAAGGACCTGGCCCTGGTCAAGTCTTTGGAAAATAACAGAGAAGACATTTATTTGGAATGGATTAGAAATTAGTTTCTCTGAGGGTAGGGTCATAATCCTATCATGTAAATTTGAAAAACTACCATTTTGGGGCTAATTCCCCCAAATAAGAGTCAACCATAAACAATTAATAAGTTTTATTAAATCATTTAGACTTGAAAGAAGTCACAATAGTTAACACACTTAAATGCATTCTATATACCACCAACCCAAATGGATTGAGTTCAGAATTTTTATAAATAAAAAATAAAATTTTTTTATTTATAAAAATTTTCACATATTCACAATGAAAAATAAAAACATACTACCAAGTTAGATGATTAAACTGTTATCTATAATCAGTTTTCAGAAAGTACCAATCTACATATAAGACATATGAGACACTTAAGATTTTATTAGGTTTTAAAATGTCCATAATTAAAAAAGCTAGCTGTAGGTAATATGTGATTCATTTGTTACCATGGCCTTTTTTTTTTTCATCCCCAAGCCAGAACTTTTGACCAATTGACATAAAAAGCTTCATTCCCTTTTTTGGATGTGAAAGTATAAAATGCTCTTATACTCTTCCTGGAACCATCTAAGGAATATAGCTATTTAATGCTAAAAATGCCACTATAAAACTAGCTATGGCCACAAACCATTGTACAATTTGTGCTACTTGTCCTCCAAAATAGTGCAGATTCCTAATTTACCCACCAGTGAAAAAAACGGAGCCAGCTTTTTTTGGAAATCAGTTTCAAAATCACCAGTATCTCTAGAAAGCATGTTTCTAGAATAATATAGTTGCCAAAGGCAGGGATTTTTATTATTCTGTATTATAAAAATATGTTTATTAATTTTAGGGATTGGTTCTACCTCCCTAGGCAAGTTTTAAGACCAACAAAGAAAAAGATCACACGTGATTCAGTGCTAGTTCCTTTCTTGAGTACAGCAAAATCAAGAGTTGGCTCAAATTAGGTTATACCTCAAAATTAAGTTTAAATTTGACTTAGAAAAGTAGTCCAAAAAATTGAGCAAAAAGAAAATTCTCAAGTCCACAATTTTGGAAAGTCACATTCCTAAGAAATGGACCATTCTGTGTAACCTATTAGGAGTACAGGCACAACATAAGGCTAACTGCTTGGCAAAGGGCTATGGGAGTTGCTAGATGGTCTTGAATGTTTTTGTTCCTGATGAACTCATGGAGCGAGACCTCTGCCTGAGCACTGTTTTTCCTGGAAACTCCAAGTCTTCAAATATAGCATTTTCAATGATGTCTGTAGCTTCAGGTCGATCCATAGGGGATGGAGACAGCATGTCTTTAACCACTGTATACTGAAATACAAAAATTGTTTTGTGACAAAAAGGCCAGGTTTAGACTACTAAACAGTCCCTTAGCCAAGGGTCAGCAAAAATTTTCTGTAAATATATTAAGTTTGCAAGCCAGTTTCTGACACAACCTCTCTACTCTCACACTGAAGTACAAAACAGCTAAGGACAGCATGTAAACAATGGCATGGCTGTGTCCAAAGCCTTATTACAAAACTAGGCAGCAGGCTGGACTTGGCCTGTGGGTGGAGCTTGCCAACAACTCTTGCTCCAAATAAATAAGGACTATCTGTGGGTAACTGCTGATTATCTAACACATAATAAAAGGTCTTAAATCATATCCTTGAAACACAGATATAATCTGACTAAAAACAAATTCCTTTCATTAATGCATGTGAAATACAATCATCTCAATAAAAATTTCAATTAAAATATAATCATGCCAGAGATCAGTATCTAACACCATTTAAAAAAAAAAATCGAACCCCTATTAATGTAACATATTCTTATGACCCACCTTGAGAACTGATTTGTTAAATTTGGAAAATAACAAAATAATTTTTTAGTAAAATATATTTTATTTAGGTTAGTGTATTCTATATTATAAAATTCATTTTAATGCAATCCTCTATTATAATACTGAAAAATAAATTTAAACTTCAATTTGTGGTAACAGTCTAATTTACTTCAACTTAATTATTTAAGAAAATTCAAAATTTGTCAATGTATACATTTTAAAATGTTTGTGGATGAAATTTTATGAAATAAATAAAAGCTGTGCCCTGGCTGGTGTAGCTCAGTGGATTGAGTGCGGGCTGCGAACCAGGCATCGCAGGTTCGATTCCCAGTCAGGGCACATACCTGGGTTGCAGGCCACGGCCCCCAACAACCCCACATTGATGTCTCTCTCTCTCTCTCCCCCTCTGTCCCTTCCCTCTCTAAAAATAAAATAAATAAAAAAATAAAAAAAAAGCTGCAAAAGGAAGTTCAAAAGTTCATCACAAAATTTTCACCATTTAAGACCAGCTAAATATCCCTTCCTCACTCTCCTGAACAATTTACTGTGGCAGTCAGAGTGGTAAAACCCCAACACACACAATCAATGGGAATTATTTCCCTCTGCCCCCCAAAAGAAGCCAGTTTTTAAGATCTCTCCCAAATTCACTCAGATAAAGCAATTAATGGCATGATCAGAACAGCAGCTCTGTCCCTGTGAGGGTACAGCTGTCCCTGGAAGGGCACACAGGGAGTTTGGCCTTTGGAAGGGAAAGATGGCTACAATTCGCATTTAGGACACCACACAGCACAGGAGCACAGAATACGAGGCCCAAGGCCCAGGCCTGAGTTCCAGTCTTCGATTTTACCAAGTGTGCTCTTGGGATCAGGCCCCTTTCCCCTCTAGACCTTTGGTTTCTTCATCAGTAAAATGGGACAAGTGACAAAATGACTGCTAAGGACACTTTCTAAGTTCTAAATGATTCTAAAGAAAATAAAAGATGAGAATTATACAAACCTCATGAGGATATTTCTGAGTAAACAGTGGTGGAAATCTGAGATTTCTTACATCAGTTAAGATCTAAAGAAAAAAGAAAAGTGTTACTTACCTTTGAATCTCTTTTGGTAGATCTATTTAAACATAAAAATATTTTTGATACTTTAGAAGAGTGACTAAGGAGAAAGGGTGAATATTAAACAAATGGAAAACTTATCAATAGCTTTTACTGATGATAATCTATCCATAAGTACCATCAAGTCATCAAAATCTAAAAAATAATTTAGATATAATTATGCTTCAATTGTGCATGATAGGGACACCTGGATTTTAACTGAAAATAGACTCGTTTGTATAAAAAAAATCCAGTCATTTATCAGTCATTTATGAATATACACTTGTGTCCTTAAGTGGATAACTTTTTCTATTGGTTTCTAATCTCTCTGCATTTGATAGAAAGAGCATACATACTCTTTCTTTGAGGGGGGGAGGGGGAAGAAAACCAAATCAATTATGCAAAACACTGAGTATAAAACTAAGTTTTTGAAAGTTCTCTGGGAAATTTTCATACAAATTATTATTCTCTTTATGTTCCAGTTTCCTTATCTGCAAAACAAAGATAATAGGCCCCACCTTGTAAGACTGCTTTGAGAATTAAATGAGTTAATGAAATCTATATGATTTTATTAACCAATGGCATCCAAATACATTCAATCAAAATAAAAATATAAATTTAAAAAAAGAGAAAGAAGCTGGAGTGTACTTAAAAAAAGTAAGAACTAGGTTGGTGTTTGTTACTCCCCACTAAAATAGAAACTAGAAAAATCTATACTACAGGACCTAGAAGGGAGAATTTCATTTACTAATAGGAAGGTCATACCAAACTAAGTGCAGATAAATGGGTGAGTCTGAACTCACAGAAGTAATTTTAAATCATATAACATTTTAAAACAAAAGGTTTTTATTTTAAAACTTAAAACTGAAACAACACTGTGACCATAATTCAATGGGGGAAATGGAGAGTCGTTTAAAAAAAAAAGCATAGCATACAGGAGAAGCCTGATAAATTGGAAGCTCAAAAGTAATACCTGCTGCGCTTTGAAATACACAAATAAAAAAATAAAATGGCAAGCCAGAGACTAAAAGAAAGTACTCACAATACAGCTAGCTGGCAAAGGAGTTGAAAAGCTGGTCAAGGTCATTAGTCATCGGAAAATGCAAACAAAAACCACATTATGATTTCATTATGCTTGTACTAGAATGGCTAAAATTGTGAAGACCGAAACTTAAGTGTTGACAAGGATGTGAAAGAACCAGAACTCTCATGCACTGACAGTAGGAATGTAAAATGACACTTTCTTATAAAGTTAAACCACTTACCACACAGTTTATCAATCTTACCCAGGTAAGTACCCAAGACAAATGAAAACATGAGTGCCTACAAAACAACTTGTTCACAAATACCCACAGCATCTTTACTTATAAATGCTTCCCAATAGGTAAATGGATCCATGAACTGTGGTATACACACAACTGGAATATTACTAATAAAAAGGGAGAAACTACTAATACATTGAATAACATGAATGAGTCTTGAAAACTTTTTGGTAAATCAAAGAAGGCAGACACAAAAGAATGTGTGTCTTGAAAGATTCCATTTATGTGGAACTTTAGAAAAGACAAAGCCCGGGATAATGGCACGGGATTGACTGGGAAGGAGGAAAGGAAACTTTCTCGGGTGATAGAAATGTTCTATATTTTGAATGTAGTGATGGTTACATGGGTATATAAACTTGGCGAAACTCATCAAACAGTACACCTAAAGTGGGTGCACTTTATGGTATGTAAATTGTAGCTCAATAAAATTGATTTTAAAAAGGGCCTTGCTCAAATCACTGAATGGTCTGTTTTACATTCACTAAGAGAATTGCAGAGAGATTTTGGCTAAACATGGCAGATTTTCTGCTACATTTTCAGTAAACATTTGTACTAAAACAACTGCAAAAGAATGTGAAATACATAAGTCTATAAGGATAAGAGCACTGGAAGAAAAGTCAAATTTACGGAAGAGAGTAAGTAGATAGAAACATAGCAACTACTTTAGCTGAAGAGAGGAAACTAAACCGGGCCACCTGGTGGGATGATGGAAGTGAACAGGGAGTGGACTAGCTGTGCAGAACTCGGAGATGTTGGGGGGAGGCCAAGGATGAAAGCAGGAAAAGTATCTGAAAGTATGTATACGGAGTGATACATCCCTATAAACATACGAGCTTTATTTTCTGGAGAAACTGAACCAAGGAAGTCCAGGTTTAGAGTCACTCAATAGAAATAAAAGGTGTATGTTAGGTGGGCATGAAACAGTAGGATGATCTGCACACATCCCCACCCATCCATACTCTCTCAGCAGAATGAAAGCCACTTCTCTGGAGAAAATGGTTGTTGTAGAGTAAATAAAAGTCCATAGATGCTGATATGTGGGGAGTTCTCTACCACACCCCTAGGTAAGAACCAAATTGTAGCTCTTAAGAGTTAAGTCCATTCTAGTCTCCATTTTAGAGCCCTATTCTTAAACATGAACAGGTAAGGACTGTTAACATGAGAAAAAAAAATCATTAAAAACACCCGAGTTAGATTTTGGTAGGGAGAAAAGCGTGACTATAAAGGGGTAGAAGGGAATTTTTTGTGCTGATGGAACAGTTCTGTGTCTAGATTGCAGTGGCTACACAAATCTACACATGAGATAAAATAACACAGAATTATATATACACATGAAATTACTGGGTGAAATTCCTGGTTTTGATATTGTACACTAATTATGTACGATATAATTATGTACGCTAATTATGTACCCACTAAGAGAAATCGGGTGAAGGGTACATTAAATCTCTGTATTATCCCTGCAACTTCCTATGGTTCTATATTAATTTAAAAAAAAAAAAAGCCAGAGGAAAGAGACAATGCAGAGAGAAGAAAACTTACATACAGATAGGCAATTGAGATTCTCAGAGATAAGTACTAAATCCATGTAAAAAGAGTGAAATGCTATTAAAAAGGAACAATGATGGACAAAAGTTGGATGGCCAAAATGAAAAGTTAGAAAAGTTGGAAAAACAATTTAAGGAACTCTTGCAAAGAACCATATAAAAAGACAGAAAGAAGAAAAATAGGAGAAAATAACAGTTGTTTATAAGATTAAGTCAGGGGTTCAAAAAGAAAACAGAAAAACTGGAGAATTTATAAAAAATAATACAAGAAATTGACTAGAACTGATGGATTTGTATCTTTTAACTGAAAAGACATACCAAGTACTAAGCACAGTAAGTGAGAGGAAAAGGATCAATGAAAAGACTAAATTTCATAACAGCACTGATAAAGGTAAAGTCCTAAAAGCTTCCAGAATAAAAAACACAGGTCAAACAGATCCAATATAAATCAGGCATGAAATTGGTATCAGCTTTCCAACAGCAGCACTACAAGCTATAAAGCCCTCAGTGTTTTGGGGGAAACTATACCCAGACTAAAATTGAAACCTGGCAAATTTATCAATTATGTGTGAGGATGGGAAAAAAAAATGCATTTTCACATACTTGAGGACTCTAAAAATGTTAATCTAAAAATCTCCTACATTCTTTCTGAGGAATTTATAGCAGAAATGTGCTCTAGCAAAATAAGAGGGTAATACAAGAAAAAGGGGAAAACACGGGTCCAAGCCAGGAGGGTAAGGAAGTACATCCTTGGTTGACAATTGATAGAAGGTCTAGGGGTGGGAATCATAAAAAACTGAAGGAAAACAGCTTCGAGAAGAAGACTCCAGAAAAAAATCTACCTACCTATCTATCTACCAATCAATTATCTATCTGCCTGCCTACCTACCCATTCATCTGTCCTAGTGATAGAGAAATAAACTACACTGAAGCACCAAGGAAATATTGTTTGATATGTGACAGACTTTGAACATTTATTAAAAATTACAACAGAAGTTCAGAAAACTAAGCAATTGAGAAAAGGGAATTCTAAAAAAACAAAAGGATTGCATCAGAAAGACAAAGAGTATATTTGATCTAGCATAGAACAATATTTTCATGGTCAAAAGAAATACTGACTTGATTTAACCAAAACTTTTTTACACAATTACATGCTTTTCTTTATTACATTTTTAATTGAAATAAAATTCACATTAAAAAATTCATTGTTTTAATAATTTTATAGTATGTAACTCAGTGATTTTTATTCTATTCATATGTTATACAACCACCACTACTATCTAACTCCAGAACACATTTTGTCACCCAAAAAGAAACCTTATACCCATTTAACAGTCATTCCCCATCCTGTTCTATCCCCAAACCCTGGCAACTACTAATCTATCTGGTCTCTATAGATTTGCCTATTCTGGATATTTAATATAAATTAATTCATACAATATTGGTCTTTTGTGTCTGGCTTCTTTCACTTAGCACAATGTTTCCAAGGTTCACCTGTTACAACACAGCATAGATCAGTACTTCATTCTTTTTCATGGCTGAATAATATTCCACTGCGTGGGTATACCACATTTGTTTTGCCACACATCAACTGGTTGGGTTGTTTCTGCTTTCTGACTATTATGAAAATGCTACTATGAACATCTGTGTACAAATTTTTGGGTGAACATGCTTTCATTTCTTGGGTATATACCTAGAAGTGAAATTGCTGAATCACATGTAACTCTCTGTTTAACTTTTTGAGTAATTATTACACTGTTTCCACTGTAGCTGCACCATTTTGAAGTCCCAGCAGCAATGTATGAAGGTGCCAATTTCCCCACATCCTTGCCAATACTTTATCTCATTGTGGTTTTGTTTTGTATTTCCCTAATTAATAATGTTGTGTTTATTGGCCATTTGTAAACCTTTCTTTGGAAAATGTCTGTTTAAGTCCTTTGCTCATTTTTTAAATTGGATTGTCTTTTTGTTGTCAAATTGTAATAGTTCTTTATGTATTCTGGATACTAGGACCCTATCAGATATATGATTCATAAATATTTTCACCCATTCTATAGACCATAGTTTTACATTCTTAATAGGGTCCTTTGAAGCCATATGACCCTGATCCTTTACATATGTTGGACTTTTTAATATCCCTTTCTGGAAGCTTTTAGGATGTTCTGGAATTTATTCTTTTGGTAGGTCCTCATGGTTAGAAGATATGAGCCCTTTCGCTGTATATGAGATCTACATCCTCTTCTACCATGGCCAGCAATCAATAGATAAGATCTAAAATTGACAGAGAAGTGGTGATAACAGCATACATTTTGGAAACATGGAAGTAAGTACTGGGGGCAAGTTGAGGATTATCACTTATGAAGGGCGGGGAAGAATGTGGTAGAGGCCTATTTTTAAGACTTTCAGTACTATCTTTCTTAAAGAACGATCATGGTTTTGTTACAGGGTGCAGCCAAGAGGGGGGACCCCAAATAGGCATTTGAAATGGGGTCCAGAACTCGAGGTGTCCAGGAGATTTTAAGGTGTCTTCACCCCTTCCCCCACAGGTGTGAGTTGGGAGAAGGGGCACACAGAGCAAGAACATGCAGGGCAGCTTTGCAGCTAATCCATGGCATGGTCATTTAGCATACCTATAGCCTTTGGCTGGTCACTTAGATATGCTAAATAGCTATGGCCATGCTCAAGGCCAGGGGGATGGAAAGGGATCTCCCCCCAAGATGGGACTGGGGGGCAGGTCCCTTGAGTTACAGCGCCTGCCTGTGTGGGAGCTGGGAGAAGATTGGCTCCATGACGTGGGGTGATACCTGCCCAGACCCACGATGGCGACCAGAAAAGCTGGAGAAGACAGCAGATTGAGGGCAAGTGTGCCCAAGTGTAGGAGGAGTCGGAAATGGGGCTGCAGAAGAAGATTGGCGCAGGGGATTTAAACCCAGACACAGCAGCCATCGGGAGAGAACCATGCGGCCTTGACAGAGTGGAGACTCCCGCAGCCCTAAGAGAGGGAGAACCACGCGGCCTGGATAGAGTGGGGACTCTCCCTTCCTGCAGCCCTGAGAAAGAGAACCACGTGCCTTTGCCAGAGTGGGGACCCCCGCAGCTTTAGAAGGAGGAACCACCACCTGGTTTTAGCAGAGATCCCGGCGACTCAGCTGAGGGTGCCAGGAACCCAGGGAGGTCTCCCAGTCGAGATGGAGTGCTAACTGGGAAGAACCAGAGGACTGCCTGAGCCATGGACTTCTATTTCCTTTCCTGAGATACGGTACTCTGGACTGGGCAAAGGGGGAAGGAAGGAAGGAGTATGTCTGTTTGTGTGGGTCTTTTAAGGGACTTTAGGATTTTTTGATAAAGACATTAGGTCACTACTTTAAGTTTGTATAGCATTAAACAAACATTTCCTTTTCTTTTCATGAATCTCTGGCATTGAGAGAAGTCTTTCCTCGGGCGGTGGACATGACGGACCTAGGGGCTTTTTATTCAATAATAGTATATCGTCCCAGGCCCCCCTTGTTTGTTCTGTAACAGTTTGAGAGGAAAAAAATTAATCACCCTTAGTTTTCCAGTTTTTAAGTGTATGATTGTGTGGCCACTTGTCCTCTGAAATATTCTCCCCTGACCAACCACTGCTAACATCATTTCCTCTCTTTCTGCACCTCCATTATTCTGTGGGTTCCCTAACTTTGCACTTATTACAAACTTACTGAGTACTAAATGCTGTTATGATGAATTTTAGTTAACAACGAGGAACAAAACAATTCAACTAAACAACTTTGAAGACTGAGCTTTAAGTATAGGCAAGTTGTTTACAAACCCTCCCTGTACAGCTCACATAACTCCTTTCACTTTTAGTTAACTAATCTGCTGGTATTAAGAATAACTTATTTTCCTCTTAACATTCTTCTTTGTAAATTTAAGAATATTTTTTCCACCTTTTTTGAAATGGGGAGAACTTACCTTGACTCTCTCCATCTGAGTGCCAAATGGATACAACAACTCAAACAGGATAAGGCCTAAGGAAAAGATGTCCACTTTATGAGAGTAGTTGTTTCCATGAATCTGAAATCCCACATAAAGAAGAAATAATTAGAAAAATATTAAGAGATAATATATTGATAATACGGTAATGAATATAATTGATAATATGGTATTGGTGAATCCCAAAGTTGACTTAGTCACTTCATTTAAATATATCTGTGAAAATGTTAGCAAAGAGTTAATCTTGTAAGCCTCTTTTCTTCAACTCACTACAGCAGGAGTAATTAAACTACTCAACATCAGAGAAGGAAAGCCCAGGAATAGCTCTGAGATATGCATCAGTAAAATAGGTCTGGCAGAAACCTGGAGCCTTGCAATGCTAAAAAGTTTGTGGGAGCCAATGAAAGCTGCTCAACTACCCCTGAGGTGAAGTTTTTCAAAGTGAACACTATCTAAAGCAGATCTCTTATTTCTAATCATTTTAGCCCATTTTTATAAGAAAATCTTCATTACTCCAAACCACTAATCAACTGTGGTTAGCCCTCATTATGGTCCTTAATTATGGACCACTTTGCATTCTTAGTTGTAGTTTTCATGTATGTATTTCCTGTTCTTCACAACTAGAGATGAAGTCCTGGAGGGAAGGGATCTGCTTCTTTTGTATTACCACAACCCAGCACTGAGCTAAGTATAGACAAGGCCCTCAATAAGTGCTTATTTGTTAAAAGAAACAGGTAAGTTACAACCCAAATACTCTTACACAAAGCCTCATTCAAATTAAAAGTGACCTTGGTGGGCTCAGTAAGAATCCTTTTATTTGTGGAAATTACTTCAGGCACATAAATTGACATTTGGCAAAACTAAAGAAGAGTATCACTCTGGAAGCACCACACCAGCATTTCTTCACTGGGGGAGTCACAGGTAGTAGCCAGGATGACAAACCCTCCACAACCTTCTCTCTAAATAGCATTTGACACCTGTCCCCCGGGTTACTCCCACAAGCTGCCTATCTCTGTGCTTACAGAAAATAAAACATCAGATGAAAAGTCATCTCAAAGTCAGCATCAGCTATATCATCTTCCTCTCTTCCCTTACTTCTTATCCCTGGGCTTACAGGGTACAGTGATGAAAAGGACACCCTCATACAATATTTGGAGAATATAAACTAACATACATTCATAAAAAGCAACTGGCAATAAAGTTTACTCCCACTTGATGGCCCTAATTAATTCCACCCACAGTAGGGTAAATGGAAATGGGGACAGATATTTGTGCACAAGGCTAGTTATCTAAATGATATTCCCAACAGAGAAAGTTCTAAGTAACTAAAATGTCTAAAACAAATATTAAACAAATTGCTTAACAGATACAATATTACATAGCCAAAAAGGTTTTATAAGAACATTAATACTGTGGGAAATGCTTACATTTTAATATTATATCCAAAAATTTTCACGTAGAATCCCAATTTTGTTTTCCAAAATAAGGTACACATAAAAATGTTGTAAGATGTATATGTGTATGTGTGTTTCATAAAAGGAAATAAGTAACCACTATTAATGGGTTAGAGTTTTAGTAAGTGATTTTTAGTTTTCTTTATACACTCCTATATTTTCCATATTCCCTACAAAGAGAATAGATTAACATATGAGGGGAAAAAGCATTATTAAATACTTTTAAAAACAAATGTAGTTTCATGAATACATGCAAAGTAATCTTTACAAAACATCTAAAAAACAAGAAATTAAACAAATATCAAGGGAAAGGGCAGAATATAATACACCCTTTCAGAGTTTAACTTGATTGTTTTAGCACTGTATAATAGTAGAACTTGGGCTCTATTTCCTGGTAATTACACCAAGAACAAAGTGTGGTCTCTGCTCATTTTCTCCTAGAAAGAAAATTAAGAGCTTTGATAAAAAAATATTTTAAAACAATGTCTTAGTACAGCTTGAGGTTTGAGAAAGACAATTCATATAGCCAAAGTACTTTGAGAAACTTTTAAAAGTGACAATTTCCATATTTAAGAATACTGAAGAACAATAAGGTTTAAGAAAATTAAGACTGTCCATTTTTAACTCCCTGATTTTAACTATCATACACTGCCATAACAAAATTTCTATAGCTACCCTTAATTTTCTAGTATCTTCAATAATTACAAATATGGTATCACCTGTCATCAATCTCTTCCTTTCTTAGATGGTGAACCTTACCTCCAACAAATACACACATGTGTATACACACACATATACGTCAGCCACAAGCCAAAATACAGTCAGCACAGCAGTGTGTGTGTGGTGACCATGACTGTCCACCTGGTGTTTATTCAGATACTCACATTCACTCTCCCACCAAACATTTATGCTGAATTCTAGGCATTGTTTTTAGGTGTTGGGATAAAGTAAAAAAAAAAAAAAAAAAAAAGTAGGTCCCTTTTTGATAGCTTATTATTTTAGAGGGGAAGCAAAATACTTTTAGAGAATTAAAAATGCTATGAGAATAAACAGTATAACATGATAGATCCTGACAGGGAAGGAGTGGAGGGAGACACATCTATTTCACACAGGGTTTGGGGAGGTAGGGACTCCATCTAGTGAGCCCTTCACAGGTAGGTACATGCATCCAGGTAGAATTCTTTTTATTTAGTCATTCCTATTTTGTCATCACAATACTTCACAAGTGTGAAGGTATATTTCCAGCCTCTTGAATAATGGTGAGTCAAAATATAATGCTATTAAATATAGTTTAGTATCAATTCTGATACATGCCTACGTAGAAATATTAGAAAACAGAGAAAAGTCCAAAATACCATTCAAAGCCCCTACACAGAGGCAGTAACTGTTGATATTTTATGGCTCTTACTTCCTTTTTTCATATGGATATAAATATATATTTACAGTACTTTGGTATTTCATACAGTTTTAATTTCTCCTGTTTCCAGGTTATGGCTACCATCACTTGACTAGGATCATTCAATTGCTTGGGCCAATAGATTTCTTTCTCTAGTCAAGTGAGTTTAGATATTTTTGGTTGCAAATGATCTACTATGTATAATAAATCTCTTATAAATTAACACATCTGCCACATGTATTATTTTTAATTCCTCAATTTATTTGTGGTTTCCCCCTTTTAAGTGGATGGCTAGGGAGAATTATCTTTTTCATTAAAACTTAAAATCTGCCATAATGTTGTTTCACTGATTCACCAGCATGAATTCTTATTCCTGTTTACATCTTGCAGAATCTTAACATCCTAAGGAGCAGAATGCTAAATCACTCATGCAGTAATGTGCTTATATAATGAAAGCCTTTCAAATAAATTTATCTCCAAACAGAATGTTGATAGCTTTCTGTGATAGAATTTCAATATTTTTTCATTTCTTTCATTGTTTTGTTTATTTTCTCTTTCTTTCTTTCTTTCTTTCTTTCTTTCTTTCTTTCTTTCTTTCTTTCTTTCTTTCTTTCTTTCTTTCTATTTTTTAGAGAAAGGGGGAAAGAGAGGGAAATATCAGTTTGTTGTTCTACTTATTCATGCATTCCTTGATTGATTCTGTATCTGCCCCAATGGGTGACTGAACCCACAACCTTGGAATACCAGGAAGATGCTCTAACCAAATGAGCTACCTGGCCAGAACCTCTTTCATTGTTTTCTTACTACTTTGCACGAGCATTTTTATTTTATCATTCACCCAATAGTTACTTAGGAGGGTGTTTTAAATTTACGCTAGCCTAAACGAACAAAAACCTAAAATCAAAACAAACCACTATCACCTTTTTTAAATTGCGTCGTGATTATAGCAAAACAGTCACAAATTCTATTTTCAAATACATTGATGTTTCTTTGTGGTCTAGAAGCCAGAAATGAAAGCATATCTTATTTTGTTTATTAATAAATGCTCAAATACTGACTATAAATAAGGCCTAGTATATTTTTCATCTAGCTTCCCCAGATGGGTAAAAGATCCATTCAAAGTGCAGAATGGCCCATTCTGGTGTGACTCACTTGGTTGGAGCATCATCCTGTACACCAAAAGACTAGGGGTTTTGATTCCCAGTCAGGGCACACACCTAGGTTGTGGCTTCAATCCCTGTCCAGGCATGTATGTGAGGCAACCAATCGATGTTTCTCTCTCACATCAATGTTTCTCTCTAAAATCAATAACCATATTAAACTTTTTTAAAATTAAAAAAAGTACAAAATGAACTAAGGATATTAAACTAACAGAGTAGAAAACTTTCAATGATATGGTTTTAGACTACACAGGACAAATGACTTTTAAGAAACTGTCACTGAGTTTTTATGCACTATCAAAGAAGAATACCCATAATTACCTGAAAATTCTATTAAAACATTCCTCCCTTTCCAACTACATACTTGTGTGAGGTCAGATTTTCTTCATTCACTTCACACAAAATAACAGACTGTAACAAACTGAATGAAAAGCAGATACGAGAATCTAGGTCTTTTAAATCAAATATTAAAAAGATTTATAAAAATGTAAACGAATGCCACTTTTCTCACCAATTTTTTTCAGGGGCAGGGATATTTTTCATAAAAATATCTTTAGGATGAGATAGGTTTAATATTGCTATTAATTGAATTAATAAAATTTTATAAATTTTTCATCTCTAATATAGCAAATATTGATAAATAAAATCTCATAAGAAAAACTCTTGGGTTCTCAATCATGTTTACAAGTATAAATAGGTACTGAGACCATAAAGTTTGAGAATGGCTAATTAAGCTTGCAAATATCGTTAGCCTGGTGGTGGATGGGCATGCTCCTCTGAAGCTCCCAGGACACCCTGCTCTCACCACTCATCCAGTCTCTGTCCTGTTCTGTTGGAGACTAAACATCCCACAAGGCAAGATATTCCAACCTATCAATCTTTATTTCCTGCCCTAGTACATTCTGAAAGTTGCCTTTGAATTATTATAGAGGGCAGCCCAGTACAGTACCTCTGAGTCTACCTGGCTTTGAAAACAGTTCCTATACAGTTTACACAAGGTGAACTGGAGGCAAGTTTAGGAGAGGGCATTCCAAGTCTCTATAAACTCATGGTTGCTTTCAGGTTCTGGTTCAGAGGGTGAGCATGTTTTATGAATGGTGAATGTTGTTTTAATTCATCCCAATTA
Source organism: Phyllostomus discolor (assembly GCF_004126475.2). Taxonomy (NCBI): domain Eukaryota; kingdom Metazoa; phylum Chordata; class Mammalia; order Chiroptera; family Phyllostomidae; genus Phyllostomus; species Phyllostomus discolor. Next base: position 102,234,146 of record NC_040907.2, read on the forward strand.
GAGTTGTAGAAACTGGCCCCTAGCTCTGTTGCCTGTGCAACAAATACTACTACTAGTTTTCATACTTTTCAAATTTTATTTTATTGGGTATTTTAAGTAGAACATAGAAAGAGATTCATGGGGGATACCTAGCTTGCTGTCATGCTAAAAGTCTATTTTCAATTAAGAAGGAAAACAATCAAACCTCACCTGCTCTGGGCTCATATACAGTTTGGTCCCTACTTGTCCTGTGTGTCTCGTATATGCTGGCATTGGGGTCAGAACCATCTGCTCTTCCTCGTCTTGGTCCATTGCTGTCACTAATCCAAAGTCTCCAACCTTGACCACGTCATCCACTGTAAAGAATATGTTGGAAGGCTGGAAAAAATAAAACAGACAAAAGCACAACGGATGTGTACCGAAAGGAGAGCAGTGGAGGGAATTCATTAAAATGACAACAGAAAGTAAATACAAGAAACTAGATATTCTCAAGCATGTTTCCCTTTAAAATGATTTAACATGAAAATAAGAACAATCCTTCCCTGCCCGACAAATAGTGTGAGTAAAGAAAAGGGAAGGGTAGTAGAGAGAGTTAGAATTTACATTTAGCCATTTAGACCATGAGTTAGCAAACCACATCTGTTTCAACCCTTAGAGATTTATATTACCTAGGGCCCAGGGTACTTAATGCTCAATCCTATTAGTCTATACATTCTCCCTCTGTCAAGCTTCTCTACATTTATGACTGAAGCCATGCTTATAATAGTAGTAAAAATAATAGCAAATGCATATATACCATTTAAAATAAGCCAGGAGCCATTCTAAGCTATTTACTACTATTAACTCACAACCCTAATAGTTCTATTAGTCCTTTGTTTTACAGATGTGAAATCGGAGGCCCAGAGAAGTTCTATAAGTGGCCCAATACTAGCCAGGTTGTAGTATGTGCTAAAGCAGGGATTCAAACTCAGGCAGTCTAACTCTAGGAGAAAAGGATGTCAGCTGCCTTACCACAGGTTCAGCAGTCAGTGTAGTTTGTGCCCTATGGAAGCAATCACTACAATTTGACAAATGAATGAAACAGACTGATATTCAGTTTATGACTGACAGGGAAAAGTAGACTATTGAGGAGAATAAGAGCTCAAGACTGCAACCTTGTGCTGCCTCTTCTAATATCCATATGCTTCCACATATTCTAAGACCTCTTATAAACCCTCATATACAACTGTTTAAAACATACAGGTAACCAAATTTCTCATGGGCCACTTAAAATCTTTTACATAAAATATATCTTCCCTCAGAGCCTACTCTAACCTCTGCTCACATGACCACCATTCATAGCCCTAAGGAAAAAGCCATTTAGCTCATGAAATTGAATTTCATCAATCTTCAAATTCTACAAATAACATTTTATTCCCAAACTCCAAAATGCCATTATACAATTTTGACTAATAAACTTACTGCACATAATCAAAGTCTATAGTAATAACCTCCCACTCTTCCACAAATAACCTATATGAGAGACAAAAATAAACTATGCTGCCTTAAATTTCACCATTCCTCTGCCTCCCATAATCTAGTGTTATTTACTAAACACTGCCATAGACCTTTAACATTTATTTATTTTTTATTTTTAGGCTCACCAGCATCTATTCCACTGTACTTCCACCAGAAGTATCCTGACTTGACTTTGGGAACTCTCTTCTTCCCAACTATGCAGCAACCCCATAGTTGCATAAAACAATTAGGATAATCCCATCCCCTGGTCAGGAAACTGGTTTAGGGATAAGTATGTGTCCTGGGCTTATCAATTAGTAGGAAACTCAGAAGTTCTTCTCAATGGTAGGGGAAAGAGATACTTTTCTCCCTTATTCCCTATCTCATCACTCCAGTAGCCCTTGGACTTCCAGTTAAGATGGTGGTGTAAGCAGACATGGCTCACCTCTTTGCGCAACCACATCAAAATTACAACTAAAATATAGAACAACCATCACTCAGAAATCAACCTGAATGTGGAATTAAAGAAACCACATTCATCCAGACTGATAAGAGGGGTGCAGAAGTGGAAAGTGCTGGTCACACATCCACATGGAAAAAAAATTATGAGCGATATCTCAGGAGCAAGGAGTCCCAGACCCATCCTAGGACCTCCAGCCCAGGATTCTAGTGCCAAGAAGATATGTCCCCACAACTTCTTGCTGTGAAAACCAGAGGGGATTGAGTTGTTGGAAGAAACTTCTAGAGGCCCAGGCAATTCTTCTTAAAGAACCCACACAAGGACTCACCTACTCAGACTCACCCTCTGAGCTTCAGCACCAGGATAGCAGCTGGAAAGGCACCAGTGGTATACAGGGAGAAAATGAAGTGTCTGGCATCAAGGTGAACAGAGGCCATTGTCACTGTGCTAACCCTTCCCCCACAGAGCAGGTAAGATGGTGCTATACCTGAGACTCCATCAACCTGGCTAACACTGTGCAACCCACCTTGGAGATCTCCAGAGGCCCCACCCAACTTATGGGTCCACCCAAGCTGCTATTCCATAAGAATGGCTGGTCTTGGCTCCTAAATCTTATCAAACAAGCAACAGTTGGCTTCAGTGAGCCCTAACTGCAGCCAGATTAGAGTCACAGCTTGGTTTTACCTGGGAATGTCCAAACCCAGCACAAGTAATAGCCATCTCAGACTGCTTTATACCTCAGGCCTGGTGCCTTATACAAAACACAGGTGGGAGCTGACCTTGGCCTGTACCACCCAGGAAAGCCTAGGGCTAACCCACCCAGTGGATAGCTACAGACTACTTCGGAGCACCACCACCCTGCCCCTGCACAGCTGACCCTCCAATGGAAGGCCGACGTTGGTGGTCAGCGGTCATAGTCAGTCCTTGCAGCTGACTGGTCTGAGTAAATCTCTCCCACTGACCTGCCAAAAGCAACTAACGCTCAACTACAAGAGAAGAGTGTACTCAGCCCACACAAAGGGTGTACCTCAAGCACCCAGCTTGGGTGATAGGGGAGGCTGTACCACTGGACCCTACAGGATACTTACTACATTAGGCCACACTACCAAGACACAGAGTCAAAGCTCCTCTACCTAATACATTGAAACAAACACAGGGAGGCTGCCAAAACTAGGAGACAAACATGGTCCAAATGAAAGAACAGATCAAAACTCCAGAAAAGAAGATAAGCAGTCTATCAGATGCAGAGTTCAAAACACTGGTTATAAGGATGCTCAAGGAACTTAATGAGGACCACAGCAGCAGAAAAAATACACCATCAGAAACGAAGGAGACACTAATTGAAATAAAGAACAACTTACAGGGAAACAACAGTAGAGTGGATGAAGCCAAGAATCAAATCAATGATTTGGAATATAAGGAAAAAAGAAACAACCAGGCAGAACAAGAAGGAAAAAATCCAAAAAAATGAGGACAGTATAAACAACCTCTGGGACAACTTCAAGAGGTCCAACATTCGCATCATAGGGGTGCCTAAAGGAGAACACAAAGAGCAAGAAATAGACATACAAGTCCAGGAAAGACAGAGTCCCAAACAAGATGGATGCAAACAGGCCTACTCCAAGACATATCATAGTGAAAATGCCAAAGGTTAAAAATAGGGACAGACTATTAAAAGCAGGAAGAGAAAAGAAGTTAGTTACCAGATGGTTGCCAGATGAAAGAGGGAGGGGGAGAAATGTGTGAAGAGGTGATGGGATTAAGAAGTACAAATAGTTACAGAATAGTCATGGGATGTAAAGTACAATATAGGAAGTGGAGTAGCCAAAGAACTTATTCGCACGACCCATGGACATAAACAGTGAGGGGACTGCCTGAGGGAGTGGGGGCGCTGAGTGAAAGGGGACAAAGGGGAAAAAATCAAGACAACTGTAATAGCATAATCAATAAAATATAATTTTTAAAAAATGTGTAGCCCTGAGAATAGCTGGCAGCGGTGCTGAGACTGTGAAAGGACAGCCTGCCTAAAAATGGAAACTAGAAATAGGGCAAGGTGGAGGGTGGGGGAAGACAACATTCTGGCCACATCAACTTGATCTTAGATAAAGCTTTACTTAAATTTTGGACAGTTCAGCTAAATGGACCAACAAAAGTTTCTTTTAGATTAAATTACTATAAATGCTTTTGGTTGCAAACAATATTCAAATAAATTATATGAGCATGTAGAATGTATCAGGCATTGTGCTAAGAATATAATAGGTAAACAAACAGACATAGCTCTTGCCCCTGTGGAAACCAGAAGACAGATAATATAATTGTGATTAGGATTATGAAGGAGAAATATCATGTTCTTTGAGGACACTGTGTATTTAAGGAACTGAGACAAATCCAGTGTGGCTTGAATGAAGAGAAGATTATAATTCTAAAGAATCAGGGGCCACAGAGTGCTAATGACAAAAATGTGACCAAAATATAAAAAAGGGAAAGGGCCTAGGTTTAACATTGAGCTCAGAGACTTGGGTCAGAATGGACAGAATGCATAACTTTTTGGACTAGGAATAAAAATTGTGGAGGAATTGTTTTTCTGGTTTACTAGAAATATTTAAACAAAATTTATCTTTACAAAAGAATGTTTTTGATATCTAGAAAAACTAAAGGGAAAATTAATTTCTTGATATTATTTTGGTACATAGAAACACACAAGAGAAATCTTTAGACAACATTGTAGCATTAAACAAATATTCACCAATATCTCATTAACACTGCAAAATCAGAATATTCAAAATTAGTAAAAACATAATGACATGCCTTTCAACTTGGCATTTTGGGTGTACACTATGTGTTAAATACAAGAAAAATGTGTATATCAGGTAACTAGTTCCATTCCAATGACAAACCTGCACCATATAACAGCCAGCACTCTCTCAAGTTAGGGATATCTGGCTTCTTGGAAGTTGTCTTCTCCCTTCCTGCCAAAATCAATCTGTGAACTTTTCATTCAGTGCACAATAATTCCTGGCAATCATCTTTGGCCCACATAAAAATCACTGAAGCAAGTGATTAGATATATGTTAACAATTACTTTGGAACACAGGAATTATTTCTAATTAGTGTCCCTGTTACTCCAAACTCTTAAAATATATTCATGGATTTAAAAAGCTCACTGCTGACTTTAAGAAGAAAATTACTCATCCAAATAGCTAATTTGGTGCCTGAAACAAATTTGTGGTTATATAAAACAAAACTGAAAATACTTAAAATGAGTCCAAGTCTATTAAGAATTTAAGTGACATCCATCAGAAAAATATGTATTTACCACACATCTATGTATATACTATGATGATCACTATGAGCATATGCAATATGGCAAAAATTAGTTAAATAAAAGTTCATATACTTATTTTAGACACATACTGAACACTGAATGTTTTAGTAAGAATCTTACATAATTTAGTATATTTCATTGCTACAATATTCAATATTTTATATATTGAAAATAGAATCAAAGATTTTAAAGTTGCAAACAATCACCTGGCTAACCATTAGTCACCTTTTATAATCCAGCTTCTCACCTCCTTCCCTAAAACCTAAACAGTTCAAGAATAGGGGCAAAAGAATGGAACTTGCCCTAATTCAGAGCTGGCTAATGAAGGAAGATATCCCTTAGGTCCCTTTCAATGTGCTAGTTCAGGACTCAATGGGAACCTGTGCCAGAGTTACTCAAAGCTGTAAGAAAATGGAATGTTTGGATTTTACTAAAACTCTTTATCTTCAGGAGACTGGGAATACTTTTTACTGTAAAATGCACATAAACACATTACAGAGGAGAATTCACAATTTCCTTGAGGTTTATAAATCATGAGATTCCTTACTTTTGCAGCAGGCTCCTTTAAGCTACTTTCCCAGATCTCTGCTCCTGATGCTTTCTCTCTCCTCCACTCTTACAAGCACTTTTATTAAAACCTGACAAATACTGAAAGTATTGCACAGGCTGTCAGTTTGAGACCTGTGGGTGATGTTCTGTAAGTACCGACCTTGAGGTCCCTGTGCATGAGCCCCTTACTGTGCAGGAACTCTACCGCCTCTGCGATCTGCAGGAAGATGTGCAGGCAGGCGCCCCTCTCCCTTTCTGCAATGCTGCTCCGGCTGTTCATCCAGTCCTTGAGGTTTTCTTTTCTGCACAGCTGCATCTGAATATAAAGATACACTTTCGGTGAACTGGGCTGGAGTTGGTCTGCAGTGTTTCTAGTGAGATCTAGACTTAAAGTGGTTGGTCTTGGAAAAGAAATAGACAATGTAGGTTCTGAAGATTTGCTACTGGAATACTTGGTAACAGTTAGTTTATTAGCGTAATTGTTGCCAACGTGCAATTGGTTGGTTTTGGGCTCTTCTTTACTGGATGCATTATCACAGCCTGAATCTTCAAATACTATTGAAGAGGAGGTTCTCTCCCTTGATCCTACATAAGGAGAAGCTTCTGAAGGACAAAGTTCAAAGGTGTGCCCCTCATCACTGCCATCCATAGTACCATCTTCCACATCACAGTCTGTAAGGCAACTGTCCTGGAGGTTGTACACTGCACCTGCTGACTCACTGATGTCTCCATGGCCTGGTCCTGAAAATTCCAGTGGAGAGAAGTGGCTCTCAGATGAACTTGTGGGACCACATGAAATCCCTACTGAAAAAGACCTGCTTCTTTGTGGTGAAGGAGCTATGATTTCAATATGTTCCTTTGTAGAGAAAGGATCCATTCTGCATATTTTAACTGATGGTGCATCCATTGGACTAGGAGAGCTAAGTGGCCAATCTGTGCTAAAAGTGGAAGAAATACAAAGGATGAGAATAAATATGTGTTGATTAAATTATGTGAACTACACCCTTTGTTTTAAAGCTTCAACTACAATATAGCCAGTTGCCAAAACACAATGATGGACAGATTAAAATAACAACATATGAGTCAAAGAATACCACATTCCATCCACTTCTTCTAATTCAAAACATTAATTTATATTTGGAACCATTATCTGGGCTTGTCACACAAGGGCAGCCAAGGCCTTTATGTGAGACACAAAGCACTGAAAGAAAACCAAGGACAGGACCCCTCGTGGCCATGACTCTGAAGCCCTGTACAAATTAGGGCAGAAGCTCACAGGGCCTGGAGACAAGGTGCCATTTCACTTGATCCTTCCATGGTCTGGCTATTAGCTGAGTCTGTAACACATGTCACTGTAACAAGGGCTGTGTTTTATACTTTACGGTAGGAATTTTACTCCAGCTGATTAGTAAATAGTCTATTTACAACTTGCTTCCTCTTTGTTATCATTTAGTAGTTTTTAAAAGGCCCTCCTTCCTATATAGCACAGAATATTTAATATAGGAATTATCTTCAGGTTTTATAAGTTCATATATTTTTAACTTCAAATAGTTGAAAACTACTAAAAAGAAGTTGTAAATTGTTAACTACTAAGAGACTGAATAAACATTTAAAAATATGTAGACAAAAGCATATAATATCTCTTACTGAAAAAGCCACTGTAAAACCCACAGTGAATTACAATGCATAGAGCCCTATCCACTAAAAATTTTAAGAATTCATTATCTGGATCAATGATGTCAGCCACATCGCAGTGTAAAAGGACCTCCAGGTCTCTTTCCTTGAAGTTACAACAAGATGGACAGCTGTAACTCAAATGATCAGTTCTCTGCCCAACACAGAAACACATCTGAGAGCTTCATGCATTGAGATATCTGAAGGTGGTGGGCTTATTGCGCAAACAGGGGAAATAGGCTAAGAAAAGACAGAGACAGGAGTCAGACCCAATCAGGAACTTGCCACAGCCCCAGCTGATGAAATTCCAGTGAAGGGCAGGGGGAGAACTCCTACTGGGCAAACTGAAAAGGCAGAGACAGTAATCGGGGCATGCATCGAGGCTGAGTCCAGGATCGGGGCAGAGAAGTGGTGCAAAGGGTGGCAGCATTCTAAAACTCACAAAGGATTCCACAGGTGCAGAAACATGCCCACCCCATCTTCCTGAGCTGCCTGGAAGTAAAATCCTTACTAGGTAGATCATGAATGGTCAGGAAAAACTTTCCAGCCTAAGTGGTCTGTACTCAATGAAGCTAATAAATCCACTAAAAAGAAAAAAGCTATAGATACCCAAACCTGTTAGCCCCCAACCACCCTCTCTCCCACAAATCCAGGGGACCTTGGTAGCAGCTGTGTCAACTCAGATCAGCTCCACTTGCAGCTACTGGCTACAGGAAGGTGGCAGTGGGAATACACAGGCCAACAGAACCATAGAGAACCACCACATCCCATCACCGTGGTGGTGCCCAGAGAATCAAGCAACAGGGTCCTAAGGGCAACACCCACCTGTTAGGGGGTATGGGGCATTTTCCATGGCTAATGTGGAACTACCCCACAGATATCCTGAAAGACAGAGCAGTGCAGCTAAGAAAAAGAAACCTTGTGCTTCAGCACCACCTACTGGAAAACAAAAGAAAGACTTCTACTTATCAACTTGCTAAACAGTGGAGTCAAATACTTAAAAAAAAAAAAAATTCATTCCCACAAATGCCGGAGCAGGAAAATAATCTATCAAGCACAACAAATAGCCAAGGTAACAAGGGAGTTCAGAAAAAAAAAGTCTCCAGAAAATAAACTTGAAGACATGAAAGACTGTGATTTAAATCACAGAGAATTCAAGAATGCAGTTCTGAAAAACTCAATGAGATACAAGTAAACTCAGAAGAGCAATTCAAAGAGCTCAGAAATAAAACCAGTAAACAAAAAGAGTACTTCACCAAAGATACCAAAACTATAAAAAAGAACCACAAAGAAATTTTGGAGCTAAGAACTTAATAAAAACATAAAACTGAGACACATACATTAAAAAAAGGTGGGGGAGGGGAAGCAGAGGACAAAATCATAGAATACCAACAAACTGAAATAACAGACAGAAACACCCAGCTAACAAGATACAGAACTACCAGAAAACAAAAGATAAAACAGAGATAGGAAATCATCATACATCAATAACTACTCTAAATTTAAGTGGACTGAACACACCAATTAAAAGGCACAGAGGAGGAATGAATTAAAAACAAAACAAAACTATGTGCTGCTTTAAGGAGACACATCTCAGCTGCAAAGACAAATATATAGCCAAACGGTGCGAGATGCTATTTCAAGCAAATGGTATCCAGAGAAAAGCAAGTGCAGCCATACTTACATCAGACAAAATACACCTCAGGATAAAAAAGGTAATAAGCAACAAAGACAATCATTTTATAATGATGAAGGGGACAAATACATCAAGAAGACATAACACTCACATATACATGCACTCAAAATGGAAGCACCAAGGCATATAAAGCAACTACTAAGAGGATTAAAAGGAGAAACTGACAAAAATACAATTACAGCAGAGGACCTAAATACCCCATTAATGGCAATGAGTAGATCATCCAAACAGAAAATCAATTAAAAATCAGCCTTAAATGACACAGTAGGCCAACGATCATCAATATTTATAGAGCTTTTCATTCTAGAACAACAGAATATACATTCTTTTCTAGTACACATGGAATATCCTTAAGTAAGGACAATGATATGTTGGGGCTCAAAACTAGCTTCAACAAATTTAAGAAGACTGACATTATACCAAGCATATTTTCTGACCATGACAACCTGAAACTGGAAATCAACTGCAAAAAAGAAAAAAATGGAAAACCCACAAATATGTGGTGATTTAACAATGTGCTACTAAATAACAACTGGGTCAAAAAAAAAAATAAGAGATCAATAGATAATAGAGACAAATGAGCAAGACCACATAATACAAAAATTTGGGGACTGCATCAAAGAGAAGGTAAAGCAGTAAAGAGAGGGTAGCATTACATGCCTACCTCAAGAAACAAGAAAAATCTCAAGTAAACAGCCTAACATTTCATCTTAAAGAAAGAGAAAAACAAATGAAGCTGAAAGTAGAAGGAAGGAAATAACAATTAGAGAATTAAATGAAACACAAAACAAAAAGACAATAGAAAAAAAAATGCAACAAAGAACTATTTCTTTGAAAATTAATAAAATCAACAAATCTCTGGCTTGACTCATTAAGGAAAAACTTAAATAAAGAAAATCAGAAATGAAAGAGAAGTTAAAATGAACACCACAGAAATACAAATGACTATTACAAGTATACTATGAAAGGTTATAAGCCACCAAATTTGATAACCTAAAAATATGGACAAGTTCTTAGCAATATATAAACTTCCTAGACTGAAAGATAAAGAACTAGAAAATCTAAATAGACTGATCAATAGTAAGAAAATTGAAACAGTCATCAAAAACCTCCCAAAAATAAAAGTCTAGGCTTTTAGTGACGGCTAAACCACTAGTCAGATGGCTTCACTAGTGAATTCAACCAAATATTCAAAGGAGATTTAATAACTCTCCTCTAACTTTTCCAAAAAATTGAAGAAGAGGCTATAATTCCTAACTCATTACTCTAATACCAAAACTTGGCAAGAACAACACCCACCCACACCCAAAATCACAGACTAGTATCTATGATGAATACAGATACAAAAATCCTGAACAAAACATTGGCAAATTAAATACAACAATACAGACTTCCGGCAAGATGGAGGAATAGGTGGGCGCACCGTACCTCCTCGCACAACCAAGAACAAAGCAACAATAATTTACAACAATGATTTGCAGTCATAATATCAGAACTGTCAGAGGATTTATCTAAATGGAAGACAGACAGCCTAGAAGTTGAAGTAGACCCGTACATCCAGACTGGTAGGGGACTACGAGCCGAGCGAGCAGGCGTGGGGCTGGCGCGGGTCGCAGGCGCGCGGAGGTCGGGGGAAATTTGGCGCAGAATCGGCGCGACGGCAATCCGGGACGCAGGAGCCAGCGCAGTGGTGTAGCGGTGATCCCTGAGTACGCAAGCGGCGGCTGGGGGAATCAGTGGGGCAGCGAATGGGGATCAGGGCAGAGCTCACAGCCCAGAAGCCCAGGGAAGTGTCTGACTCCAGGAGAACGGAAGGGTCGCCATTGATCCCTCCTGTCCCCGCTCCCGCCCCTGCCCCCACATATAACGTCACAAGCTAGCGACTGGGGCGCCCAGCACCGGTGAACACCTAAGGCTCCGCCCCCCACCGTAACAAGAGCGACCAGACCGGAGAAAAAATAAATAAATAAGTAAAATAATAGGAGAGACAGGGAAAGACGTAAGATATGTTTCCAGCAGAACAGATCAGACCCCCAGGACTCATCCTTTTGAGTGACCAAGAAATAGCCAATCTATCAGATGCACAGTTCAAAACACTGGTGATCAGGAAGCTCACGGAACTGGTGGATTTTGGATCCAAATTACATGAAAAAATGCAGATTACCATAAAAGGGATGCAGGAAGACACACGGAGAAGAGCCAATTGTGAAAGGAAGGAATCTGAATCTCAAAACAACACAGTGGACCAGAAGGAAGATAGAATCAACCAAGCAGGAGAGCATGATGCAATAAGAATTCAAAAAATCGAAGAAAAGCTTAAGACCATCGAGGACACCTTTAAACGTTCCAACATCCGAATTATAGGGGTACCAGAAGGGGAAGACCAACAAGTGGAAAAGTTATTTGAACAAATAATAAAGGAGAACTTCCCAAACTGGCAAAGGGAACAGTCTTCCAAGAAATCCAAGGAGCGCAGAGAGCCCCAAAGAAGTTGGACCCAAGAAGAAACACACCAAGGCACATCATAATTACATTAGCCAAGGTAAAAACGAAGGAGAGAATCCTAGAAGCAGCAAGAGAGAAGGGGACAGTAACCTACAAAGGAGTTCCCATCAGACTGTCAGCTGATTTCTCAAAAGAGACCTTACAGGCAAGAAGGGGCTGGAAAGAAATATTCCAAGTCATGAAAGACAAGGACCTACATCCCAGATTGCTCTATCCAGCAAAGCTCTCATTTAGAATGGAAGAGAAGATAAAGTGCTTTTCAGATAAGATCAAATTAAAGGAGTTCATCATCACCAAGCCCTTACTTTATGAAATGCTAAAGGGACTTATCTAAGAAAAGAAGATAAAGAAAAGACATGTATAGTAAAAGGACAGCAAACTCACAATTATCAACAACCACACCTAAAGCAAAACCAAAAGAAACTAAGTAAACAACTAGAATAGGAACAGAACCACAGAAATAGAGGGCACAAGGGGGGGCTAGCAGTAGGGGTGGGAGGAGGAGAGAGGGGGAAAAGGTATAGAGAATAAGTAGCATAGAATGTAGGTTGAAAATAGATCGGGGGAGGGCAAGAATAGTACGGGAAATATAGAAGCTAAAGAACTTATAAGTATCACATATGGACATGGACTAAAGGGGGAGGAAGGTGGGTGGGAGAGGGGGCACAGGGGGGAGGGGAGTGAAGGGGGAAATGGGACAACTGTAATAGCATAATCAATAAAATATATTAAAAAAAAATACAACAATACATTAAAAGGATCATATGTCACAATCAAGTGGAGTTCAATCAGGGGTCCGAGGATGGTTAAACATAGGCAAACTGATTAATGTGATAAACCACATAAACAAAACAAAGGATAAAAATCATATGAACAGATACAGAAAAAGCATTTGACAAGATACAACATCCATTTATAATTAAAACACTCAATTATAGTAGGTATATAGGGAAGTATCTCAACATAATAAAGTGCATATATGAAAAACCCTAAGCTAAAATCATACTCGAAGGTGAAAAACTGAAAGCTTTTCCTCTAAAATTAGGAACAAGACAATGATACAAACTCTCTCCACTGTATTCAACATCATTCTGGAAGTCCTAGCCAGAGCAATCAGACAAGAGAAAGAAATAAAAGACATCCAAGTAGGAAATGAAGAAGTAAAACTGCCACCTTATGCAGATGACATGATTCTGTATACAGAAAATCCCAAAAAAGCCACCAAAAAAGTATTATAGAAACAATAAACAAATATAGGAAAGTGGCAGAATACAAAATCAATGTACAAGAATTTGCTGCATTCCTATACACTGACAGTGTTAGGAATAGAAATGAACAAAACTTTCCATTTGCAATCACAACAGAAATAAAATACCTAGGAATAAACTTAACAAAAGATGTGAAGGACCAATACTGAAAAGAAGAAGGTGTGGAAAGAAAATGAAGAAAGCAAAGAAATGGGAAGATATTCCATGTTACAGACTGGAAGAATTGACATAGTTAAAAAGGCCTTATTACCTAAAGTAATATACAGATTTAATGCAATTGCTGACAAAATCCCAATATTTAAAAAAAAAAATTGAACGAAAACATCATCAGATTTGTATGGAACCACAAAAAAAATCCCAAATTCTAAAAGCAATCCTGAGGAAAAAGAACAAAACTGGGGGTATCACACTCCCTGACATTAAATTATACCACAAAGCTACAACAATCAAAACAATATGGCATTTGCAGAAAACAGTTACACATGCCAATGGAACAGAACTGAGATCCCAGAAGTAAACTGACATGTACACGGGCAACTAATTTTCAACAAAGCGACCAAAAAAGATACAATGGAGAAAAGAGAGTTTCTTCAATAACTGGTGTTGGGAAAATTAAAAAGCCAAATGCAAAAGAATGAAACTAGACTGCACTTGACACTATCCATAAATATTTACCCAAAATGACTTAATAACTTAAATATGAGAACTGAAACAATAAAGTACATAGAAGAAATCATATGTACTAAATTTATAGATCTTGGTCTCAGAAAAGATTTTATGAATTTGACCCCAAAGGCAAAAGTAGTAAAATAAAAAATAAAAAAATAAATGAATGGAACTGCATCAAACTAAAAAGCTTCTGCACAGCAAAGGAAACCATCAACAAAACAAAAAGGTATTCAACTGAATCGAAGATATTTGCAAACAATATCTCCGATAAGGGGCTAATATTCAAAATATACAAAAATCTCATACAACTCAACACCAAACAATGTAATTTAAAAAATGGGCAAAGGACCTGAACAGACATTTCTCCCAAAAAGACATACAAATGGCCAACAAATATATGAAAAGATGCTCAACTTTGCTATCTATGAGAAAAATTCAAATCAAACCACAATGAGATACCACCTCATACCTGTTAGGATGGCTATCATAGATAAGACAAAAAGTGTAGGAGAGGTTGTGGAGAAAAAGAAATCTTCATATATGGCTGATGAGAATGTGAACTGGGACAGCCACTATAGGAAACATTATGTGGGTTCCTCAAAAAATTAAGAATAGACATGACTATCTAACCACTATGCTGTACATATAAAACTAATCCAGAATAATACTGAATGTAAACTGTTATTTAAAAAATAAGAACTGGAGCTATCATATGACCTAGTACTCCCTCTTCCAGGTAGCTACCTTAAAAATTTGAAAATATTTATTCAAAAAGATATATATGTCCTTATGTTCATTGTAGCATTATACATGATAGCCAGGACATGAAACAACCTAACAGTCCTTCAACAGATGACTGGATAAAGAAGTGGTACATATATACAACAGAATACTACTCAGCCATAAGAAAAGATGAAATATTGCTATTTGTGACCACATGGAAGATCTTGAAAGTATCACACTAAGCAAAGTAAGTCAGATGGAGAGGACCACATGATTTCATTCATGTGGGACTATAAAACAAAAAGCAATAAACAAAGAAAACAAGCAAATAAACTCAGAAACAACAACAGAAGGATGATTACCAGAAGGGAAGGGGGATGGAGGGAGGATGAGGAGAGTAAAGGGTGTCAAATATATGGTGACATATGGACAACTGACTGGGTGGTGAGCACACAGTACAATAAACAGATTATATATTATGGAATTATACACCTGAAAGTTATATACTGTTATTAAGCAATGTCACCCCAATAAATTTAATTAAAAATTCATGTTCTGGACAAAAAAAAATCATGTTTAAATACTAAATGAACTTTCATTTAACAAGTGACTGCAGAATGTTCCAAAACATGGTGAGAGAATAGTAATCTGCTGTTACTTCTTTTAAAAAGTCATCTCTAAAGTTATAGAAATAACATTTTGTTTGCATAAGCAAAAAACTAACCTGAAAGAAAATACTGTTTTTTAAGTTTGTATCTAACAATATTACCTTTCATCTTTCAGCCAAATTTCATCCATTTTTTCTTGCCACTTCTCTGGTGGTGCTTCCAACCAAGCATTAAAATATCTAACAATTCCTGGGTGTTCAAGCTTGGCTAAGGCTTTAACTTCTCGCATTACCTTTTCCCGAGCCAATTCTCTGAAATAGAGAAAAAAAGGAGAAACTGAAGGATGCTCTGATCTCAACAAGTAATCATATCCAAGAGTGAGAAATAAAATAAAATTCTCCCTAGGATCTAAAATTAGAAACATGAATTAGCCTAGTGGTATAATTCTAAAAAGTCAATATTAAGTCCTGTACTTAAAAAAAAATACATGTTTAGTATTGTCTGTTTGTTTTAGTTCTAGAATTAAGTGCTACAAGCAAGGCTATTGCCTCATTGAAAAAAAACTTTCTTAGCTTATGAAAAATGGATGAGTACAGACCTTTAAAGATTATTGCTTAATCTTCTTTAATGAATAAAAGGATGAATAGGTACAAAGTCAATTATTCAGAAAACAGAGCTCAGTATCACAGCTCAGGAAGATGGAGAAGGACCACCGAACAGGGTACATATTACAATCCAAAAAGTGTCCTAACATGTTTGTTTAAAGCAAGCCCCAACCACTGAATATCACAGGCAATGAAGTTTAATGATAAAGCATCTGGATTTGACCTTTTGCTGTGATAGCTTTGCTGATTAATCTAATCTCATATTTCTAGGGATCCTGCTATCACCTGAAACAACATAAGTACAAGTTAAATCTGCTTTCTTCCCCAGGAGGTGGTCAGCTACTCCCACTTTCACCTCTGTACTTCATTGTTACTGTCCCCACTCTGGGATCCCCAGTATGTTTCTGAATCTGTCAACTTCTCGGTCCAAACTTACCAAAACCTACCAGCTCCTCCTCTCATTTCCTTACACTCATTCCTTCCTTGTCTGTCCCCACTGCTACTGCACTAGTATTCTGTATCTTAAGACTAAACTTCTGCAAAAATAAATCTGTAGGAGGGTGCAGCCAGAGGGTCCCCAAAAGAAGGACTTGTAATGGGGTTCAGAACTCAAAGTGTCCAGGATATATTAGAAAGAGATATAGGATGCCTTCACCCTCCACCACAGGTGTGAGTTGGGGGAAGGGACACAGAGGCTGTTTTGCATAGCAACTAACCTTTGCAGCTAACCTCTGGTGTGGTCACTTAACATATCTATAACCTTTAACTGGTTGCACAGATATGTTAAATAGCTGTGGCCAAGCTCTAAGCCAGGGAGATGGAAGGAACTTCCCTCCAAGATGTAAGTGGGAGGCAACTCCCCCTAGTTACAGCACCTGCATGAGAACTTGGAGATAATTGGCTCCATGACATGGGGCCACCCCTGAGCAGACTCTTGATGGAGCCCAGTAAAGCTGGAAGGATATTTAAACCCAGACTTTGTGGCCACTGAAGAGAGAACCATGCGGTTTTGGCTGAGTGGAGTCTTCTGCAGGAGACTTCTGTAAGAAGAGGGATCATGCAGCTGTGGCAGTGAGGAGAAGCACATGCTTTGGCCAGAGTGGGGGAACCACCCCTTGCCCCCGCAGCCATGAGAAGAATCACCATGCGGCTTTAGCTGGAGATCCCAGCAATATAGCCAATGGTGCTGGGAACCGAGGAAGGCCTACCAGCTGAGCATGGATTACTGGGAAGAACAGGGAGCTGCCTGAGCCATGGACTTCTATTTCTTTTCCTGAGATACAGTACCCCAGACCAGGCAAAGGGAGGAAGGAAGGACTGTGTGTGTTTGTGGGTGTTTTAAGGGACTTTGGGATTTTGATGAAGACATTAAGTCATTACTCTTAAGGCTGTGTAACTTGAATAAATAATTTCCTTTTCACCAATCCCTAATGTCAGGATGGGCAGTGTAGGACAAGTGGGAATCTAGTTACAATTAGCATTTTGGACTACAAATATGGCCACCATTTGGACTACAAGTAATATGGCAACTGAACTCTGACTCAGAAGAGGTGACTGACATCAGACCAGGAGCCACCAATGCTAAGTTGCTTCTTTGTTCACCAAGACCCAATCCTTGGCTCCCGCGCGAAGTCCAGCCATATAAAACTCCCAGCCTTTCCCTTCTCACGCGAGGTCTTTTCTTAGCCCCTTCTCCAGGCGGGGAAAACGTCGCCCGGGAGCACAAACTTCCACAATAAAGCTCATCTGCCTGTTTCCATGGCTAATTGGCTGTTTATTTTCTCGGTGGGGTCTAAGAAAACCTTACACCTAACATGGAGAGCTATAATTCTCTGGCTTAGGGAAAGGCAAACCTAGTACAGGGGGACCCCAGGAGAAACAGGGGTCAATTCGGTAGCATTGTGGGACCGTCTTCCCTAGTGGCCAGTAGGGGAGGATCATGGGAGACCACATGGGCAGTAGCTTTAAAGTAATGCAACTACTTGTACATGCACAGTAAAGCCCACCAAAACTAGCCAGGAAGGATCCCCCTATAAGAATAGAGTCCCTCCAACCTATGAGGTCAATCTCTGCTTGGAGTTGGCCTGCTCCCATGTTCTCTTCTATAAACTCTGGGTGTTTAGTTCAATTCTTTGTCCCGATCACTAAGAACCTGGTTACCTGTGCCCACCTGTGACAAATCTAACATTCTTTTCTCTGACCCTTTCCTCACATTAGCCATCTATGTGCACACCACCTCCAGTTGTAAGAAGGTGCAGCCAGGAGGCCTCCACAAGAAGGACTGTAATGGGGTCCAGAACTCAGGGTGTCTAGGAAATATTAAAAATATGGGATGTCCTTATCCCCACAGGTCTGAACTGGGGGATAGGATAAATGGAGCAGGGCCATTGAGTTGTTTTTTGCATAGCAACAGTTTTGCAGATAACCTCTGGAATGGTCATTTAACATATTTATAACCTTTAACTGGTTTCGTAGATATGTTAAATAGCTGTGGCCATGCTTTGAGCCAGGGAGAAGGGAGTGACTTCCACTCAAGATGTAACTGGGATGCAACTCCCCCTGGTTACAGAGCCTGTCTGAAAGCTTGGAGATGATTGGCTCCACACCACGGGGCCATGTCTGCCCAGACTTACTGTGGCAGCCCAGAAAAGCTGGAAAATGCAGGAGTACTGGCAAGTGTAGCTGATTGTGGGAGGAGTTGGGAATGGGGCTATAGAGGAAGATTAGTGCTGGGATTTAAAACCCAGGTGTGACAGCCATGATAAGGACTACCACACAGCTTTGGCCGGGGAGAATCATGTGGCTTTGGGTCTCCCTTTGTCACACAGCTTAGGAAACTGGAAAGCAAGATGTAGCATCAATGCAGAGTTCTCTCTCAGCAGTTTGGAAGAATACAGGAGAGATGCTGCAGGAAGGAAAGGGGGGAAAAGGACTCTTGCTATGGGCCATGAGAAGGTGCCATGTGGTTTTGGAATAAGAACTGGAGATCCTGGCGACACAGCTGATGGTGCTGGGAACCAAGGGTGGCCTACCAGGTGAACAAAGTTTACTGGGAAGAACTGGTGGCTGCCTGAGCCACGGACTACCGTTTCTTTTCCTGAGATATGATACCCCAGACCAGGCAAAGGGAGGAAGGAAGGACTGTGTGTGTTTGTGGGTGTTTTAAGGGACTCTGGGATTTTGATGAAGACATTAATTCATTACTCTTAAGTTTGTATAACTTGAATAAATAATCCCTTTCCTATTCACCAATCTCTAACATGGAGAACTATAATTCTCTGGCAGTGAGCAAGGCAAACCTAGTACAGGGGACCCCAAGAGAAGCGGGGGCCAATTCAGTAACGTTGTGGGATCCCCTTCCCTGATGGGTAATCTGGGAAAACCATGGGAGACCACATGTGCAATAGCTTGAAAGTAATACAACTATTGCACATGCACGGTAAAAGACCGCCAAAACTAGCCAGGAAGGATCTGCCCTATAAGAATAGAGTCCCTCCAGCCCACAAAGTCAATCTCTGCTTGGAGTTGGCCTGCTCCCATGTTCTCTTCTATAAACTCTGGGTGTTTGGTTCAATTCTTTGTCCCGGTCACCAAGAACCTGGTTACCTATGACTACCAGTGACATGGTCACCTCTACTCTGATCACTTCATTCTCTGTTCAAAAGCATAACAGTGTACAAAATGAAATCTAAACTCCTTTGCTTGACACTGAAGGTGCTACGACCCATCTTTTTCATCTTCTCTTCTACACCCTCTCCTAATTCTTACCCTTGCCAGAACTCTCACCATTTTCTGTACCACCCTTGAGTACTTGCCTAGAGCATTCACTCAGGACATGTCAGGTACTTGGCCATCCCTTCCCTACACACCTATCTACTGAGGGATAGGCTACTCTTGAACACTCAGCACAGAAGTCACTACCTCCACAAACCTTGCCTTTCCTGACTGCCTTTTCAGCTACATCTGTGCTTTTTCATGACAAGCTATTTACTTAGATGAATCACGGGTCACAATATTCATTGCATTGTAACTATCTGAGTATATATACAAAAACCTCAAATAGTTATAGGTTCTTGAGCTCAGAAGCCTTTCCTATGTGTTGCCTTGCACATGTAAATATTTAAACTATTCGAAAATTACATACTAAAGAAATGAATTAGTCCCATAGTACTCAAACCATCCCATCCTTGTGTCCCTGCATGGCATTGGCCCAGCTCCCAGTGGAAAGTAAGGTCCAATGCACAGGACCCACACCCATGGACAGGTTCTGCCGTGGGGAATCAGACCTGCATTGTACCTAGGCCACTTTGAGACTTGCTTTTGCTAAAATTCCCTCACCATGAATTGAGGCAGCAAGTGCTTACTATAACTCTTAAAGTCTGTGCTAAACCTCCCCAGTATGGAGTGTAACTGGTTCAAACACTTTTGCCCTTGGTCTGCAACATCCTTCTCTTTGAAGTAATTAGTGGCATCCTCTCCTTTGTTTTCTGGAAAAGGTAACCACCTAAAGTGAACCTATGCATAGTAAATGAGGACCATCATGTAATGTGCCCAGAAAAGCAATAAAAGCCTGTCAAGGCAAGGGTTGGCACACTCTCCTCTTGAGCGAGTGGCTGAGGCTCTGCAAGGTGCTCTCCCCTTGAAAGAGTGGCCATGCTGTCCCTTTTCCTCCACAGGACTCGGTAGCCCATGTGAATTTGTCTCGTCTCATCCATAACACTGCAGACCCCATGAGCCAGGGACCATGTCACCTATCTGTTGGACAGAACATCTTACTACCAGTTAGGAAAGACTGGCAGTTAGTGCACATTTATCAAGAATCCATGCTAAGTAAAATAAACTAGGCAGAGAAAGACAAATAAATATGATACAATTTCACTTATATGTGGAATCTAAAGAACAAAATAAGCTAACAAATAAAATAGAAACAGACTCATAGATACAGAGAACAGACTGACATCTGTCAGAGGGGAGGGGAGTTGGGAAGCTGGGGGAAAAAGGTGAAGGGACTAAACAAAAACAAACGAAATACAAAACTCACTGACACAGATAACAGTAAGGTGATTACCAAAGGGAAAGTGGGGTGAAGGAAGGAAGAATAGAGTAAGGGGGGGTAGGGTGGAAATGATGATGGAAGGAGAATTGACTTTGGGTGGTAAACATACAATATACAGATGATGTATTATGAATAGTACACTTGAAACCTATATAATTTGATTAACCAATGTCACTCCAATAAACTCAACAAATTTATTTTGGAAAAGAAAAAAAAATCCATAGGAGCCTTCTACAATAAGTAGAAAGGAAGGTACTACTGAAAGCTCATCATCTTAAGCATCATATTGTTCTGAGCCAGAAATTCTACTTCTAGGAATCTATCCCAAGGAAACAGATGTGATCAAATATTTATATAAAAGGTGCTGTATAAAGGGTGCATAGACAAAGCCAAAGAGGGGTAGGATCAAAGGTAGGAGGTGGGGCTGGCTGGGGTAGCAGGGGAGTAGTGGGGAGAAAATGGAGATAACTGTACTTGAAAAAAAAAAAAGAATTAGCAAAAAAAAAAAAAAAGAAGGTGAACTTTGCAAAGTTATTTTTAATTGTAACAAATTGGAAACTTAAATATTTAACAATACAAGACAGTTAAATATAATACAGCACACATATTAACTGGATTATCCAACTATAAAAACACTTTTAATATATTTTAACATTTTAATAAAATACTTAATAATATGGAAAATGCTGAGGATGCAATGAAGGAAGCAAGAGATGAAACTATACTGAATTGATAACTAGGTAAATTTATGGCCAGAAAAAAAGCAAAAGGAAATACTCTAAAATGCTAATGTGGTTATTACCAGGCAGGAAAGATACAGATAATTTTTGTTTTAATACTTTTTATTATTTTCCATAATACTGATTGTTTTTAAATGGTGCTACATATTACAATCTATAGTTACTAAAATTTATTATGGGGA
The DNA here is from genome assembly GCF_004126475.2 of Phyllostomus discolor. Lineage (NCBI taxonomy): Eukaryota > Metazoa > Chordata > Mammalia > Chiroptera > Phyllostomidae > Phyllostomus > Phyllostomus discolor. The sequence goes on from NC_040907.2 coordinate 102,255,682, forward strand.
ATTTCTGAGTTATTAAAAATACAACACAAGAGCACATTTTTAAAAAATAGATTCAAAGCAACTAAAGTAGATCACGCCTTTTAGACACCTAGTTACCTGGTAGCACTTACATATAAGATTCAGAAGGTCAGAGACTGTTCTCTATAGTCTCTTTGGGGTATAGTAAGAAGGACATATTGCCTACGAGATTAAATTATAAGGTACTAATTCCAAGTTTACTAAAATTACCATGTATTACCTGTTGGGGAGACGGATTCTCTTGATAGCATAATTGCAGTCATCTACTTTGTTTCTAGCTTCAAAGACAACTCCAAACCCACCACGGCCCATGCACTGAATTGGCTCAAAATCTGTTAGATATCTAAAAAAAAAAAGTTAATTAATTAGAGTTTTAAATTTTGTAGTATGTAATAATCAGTTCAATCGTATTTCATGACATATAAAATGTATAAATTCAGCAAGTCTCATAGAACTTATTTTAATAAAGCATGTAAATTCTACTAATAGCATTCTTTGTTTTGTTTGTATAAACTGAGCAAACACACTCTAATGTTTTCACCAGGAAATTTATTAAAGTATAAAAGCTCCTGTTTCATTGGGAATCACATTTTCTATTGTATTTTTTTTCCATTGCCACTTAACTCCCTTATACCTCCCACCCCAGGAATCACTTGGGAATCACTTATTCTTAAAGCAACTGTACTACTGTTCTGTCCTATCTAATACTTTCCATCACCTATCAAAATATTATATTCTTAATTCTTTAACCTTTAGGTTAGAGAATCTCTAACAGAGTACCTCCTGTAGTATTCTGTACTCAATTTAAACATGTATTTTAATATTGTGTCAGTACCTGTAACCTTTATTTAATTGATCCTATCATAATAATTAGGTACTTTTCAAGTCAGAAACCACTCTAGCGACCAAAGCTGTCTGAAATTGGCTGAGTTGCCTCATGAGTCAGTATGCGCAGGCCCACAAGTATTCAGACAGAAGCTAACTCAGCATCTGTCACTGACAGATGGACCTCCACATTGTAGCAATTTCTCCCTTTAGTGTCTGACCTCACAACCAACTTGTACCAGGCTCTCTCACATTTTAGGGCTTTACTTCTACTGTTTGCTCTAGGGGATGGCCTACTTCTTTGTATTGAATGAAACTATTCTTCCTTCATTCTGCTCATCTCACTACCTCTGTAAGCCCTTCCTAGACCCCCATCTTAATGTTCTCATAGCACTTTGCTCACAGTTGTTTGAAATATTTAAACTTAACATTTTGCAGTTATTGCATGCAACTCATTCTCCTTACTGCCACTGAATTGTGGGGGCCTTGAATGCAGCAATACATTCTTATTTCTCTTTGTATTTTCACAGACTGGGCTTACCTGGCAAATAGAAGGTCTAACAAATATCTGCTGAAGAATACATGAATTAATAAGTGAATGTATGAATGCATGCATGCATGCTGTGGAACTTTTCTTTCAACCATACGGGGGAAGAGTTGAATTAGATTATCTTTCATATCTCTTATAAGGCTAAATTTTTTAATTTATGATTTGCACACTCAAGTTAATTTAGTAGTTGGCTCAGCTGGTTAGAACACAGAGAAGAAGCAATAGATCCCAACCTTCCATGACTAATTACCTTCACAGAGAATGACAAATAATAATCTGTACCCCTAAAAATAGCTAGACAAGGTACTTCCGTACAAATCCATCTCCCCAGCTGCAAAAGCCTATGAAGTTCATATACTGCTCCTAGAGGGCCAAGAATTACCTTCCTATATTAAAGAAAACATCTATATGAAAATGGGTATATCTTCTAAAAAGAGAAACATCTTTTATATGCTTACAAACTCTGTAAGTATTTATCACCTTGCCTAAGGTCCCAACTGATAAACAACAAAGTTGGGACTGGGACTCATGACTGAATCCAGAGCTCATACTCTTAATAATGCCTAGAATATAGAAGGTGCTCAACATATATTAATTATTATTATAGAGCTCCTGTATTTTAAAAGCTATTAACTGTACTTTTGATAATGGATAAAGTTAAAGGAAAATTAAGTCATTTAATTGTAGAGTACATTACTCTAAATTTCTTCACAACAGCTTTACAAATATATATATATATATATATTCATCACACCTCATTCCTCCACCTCCTTCTCATCTCCAGCTTACTTATGATTTAAGGTTCAATTAAAATGTGACTTATTTATGATGTCCTCTTGAATCATCACAACCAGAGTTAGTCACTTCATTCATTGCTTTTTCTAATGTTTATGTTTTACCCAGCATTATCTTCCCCCATAGGCTTTAAGCTCTTCCAGAATAAGCCCAGTCTTTCTGTTTCTCCCAAAGCCTGAAATACTGACCTGCACAGTTGTTCAGACTAAAAGTTGAATAAACAATGAATGCCTTCTATAGCAGGTTACCCACAGGAAGCTGTCAGGTTCTTTGTTCTCTCCCTCTTTCTTACTGCCTGCTGGTATTGCTGGTCACTGACACATTAGCATCTCTATTAGCAGGGTCTTAAAGCCCTTACCACTTCTTAGTCACCTAGTAAATTTTGCTTTGAGAAACTAGTAGTTAAAACAAATTGATTACAACAAGTTCTCAATTTTTGATAATACAGTATGAATGCACCTTAGATAAATTAAGTCTATAGATAATCAAAACATCACACATTTTAGCTGTAATGTTCAATCTTTTGTCATAAAACCATTATCCTAGTTATAACAGTAAGGTTCTATATCTTTTCCTTGTCCCCATTTAACTACAGTGCTAAGTATAATGTCAATACAAAGGGAAAAAGTAGTGATACTCCATGTAATATGGAAAATGAACTACAGCACCATTTCCTGTACCACAAGCATCAAATCTCCATGTGTGACAGATTGCTCAGAGGCTCTAATTAAAAAAATAAAGATTTTATTATTTATTTTTACAGGTAGGGGAAGGGAAGGAGAAAGAGAGGGAGAGAAACATCTATCGGCTGCCTCTCAATGTGCCTCAGGCGGGGACTGAAACCATGATCCAGGCATGTGCCCTGACAGGGAATTGAACTGGTTATCTTTTTCGCTTTGCGGAATGTGGCCCAACAACTGAGCAACACCAATCAGGGCCAGAGGCTCTCCTTTTATTTTATTTTCAAATTATTCAAATTGACTACTTTTTAGGCAACCTACTTACCATTTCTGCCTTTAAAAATGATCTATTCTATTGGCATATTTCCCCATCCTCCTACTTCTAATCTAGACAGAATAAAGATGAAATAAATGAGGATTAAGTCACATACGGAGATTTATATTGTAGTCAAATAAAACAATAATTATTTAGTATCATTAATGCTGAGCCCAAGTACACGGTAGACCCTCAACAACTAAATTATCTGATAAAAACTTAAAAGTTGGTGGCTGAAGTTCTAAACTTCTATAACACTCTCTTTCTACCCATTTTAGGATACATACACTTTGAATAAGCTTAAGTTACTTGAGGGTTAAGTGTATGTTTTATTTACCTAGATAGTCACACATTAAAAATACAGTTAAACAAGATCTTAGTCTAGAGGCCATTTCTTCTTTGATCTAAGAGTTAACACCAGAAGCTACCACACACAGATATTTTATGACAACTCTCACCGTGATATATATCCAGATTTTTTTATGTCGTTCCAGCTACTGTCATTAGCTTCTCCACTCACAGAATCATATTTATTTTCAGTTTGGCATTGAGTTTCAGATTCTTTCCTTTGCTGGTAAGGTGGGGGAAAAATCACTATCAGTACAAAGATGAATGAAAGTTAGCTAACAATCTCAGGCTATAAAATAACATGGAAACATAAATAGTACTGAGAAAAACAAAAGCATTATAAAAAACACAGAATACTGCATCACCCTTGTGAAATGGAAGGGGAATGACCCAGATGGAAGTCAGACTGCTATGCATTGAGGAGAAATGAAAGGTAAGGAAGTGGAAATGGCATATGGGTAACAATGACTTACAGTAAAACTTAAGTAAATGTACCCCTCACCCCCGCCCCCCACATTCACAATTAGTTTTCTAAACTCTTAACACTTTGAAATACATTAGATTCTAAAATATGTCTTACTCTGTGAGATTGAGGATGGAAAAGTCTGCACACAATAAAAGTTGTTGCTATGATACAAAACAGAATAGTTAAAGCTATTTCCTTCCACCAATGTAAGAGGAGAACAGGGTCCTTTTTGCGGACATTCTTGTTGTGATTTGGGTTGTCGAGAAATCTGACTGTCATCTGTGTGTTCCTTATGCTCCGTTTGCTCCTTTCCCTCTGGTAGTATGGTAGATAATAACCATTATCTTGAAATACAAACATTAAAAGGTTATTTAAATTTTTTAAAAGACAATCCAAAGCAGATGTATCTGTAATTACTGAAAATTATTAATTTTTCCATGACTTATGACATTAACTCCTTTTACAGAAGTTTTATCTCTTCTTTATCACATTTAATGGCCTCATTTACCCAACTTTTTCTTTTTTACTATGCAAATATATTTTCCTTTATCCCATAAGCATTTAAATATTCTTCATACTGAGTGGTGATTGTTGCAGGGGAGGGGGGGTGAGTGGAGGTGGAAGAGCATATAGGGAGGATAAGATAATGGAAAAAAATACAATAAGAAATGAACTATTAAAAATAATTTTCTAGTCTAGAATAAGACTAGAAAAAATGTAAGGGCCAACCCACTCCTTACTTCATTAATAATTAAATCCTTTAAATGAAAAAAAGAATTAGACAGTACTCAACTTCCTTGAAGGACTTTAAACTTTACTTTTACTTAGCATCACCCGAAGCCAAATTTTACCATGAATCATTCTTCACAGGCTGAAAGGAAAATATTTCCACCACACTGCTTGATTCATTCTAGGTTGTCTAAATGAGTTTGTCTAGAAAGCAGACTGTCTTTTTTGTCTTTTATATTGTATTAACGTAGGCAGATTACAAAATTCTCGCATATCTGGAGTTTGATCAAATCAGATAAAGACTGGTGTTTCTTGTTCATAGCCCTCTGGGTTTGTTTGTTTGTTTTTATCAATTTAAATTCTACAATTATTTCCCAGTCCTAATATCTAATGTAACTGATGAGGAATCTATGTTTTTATCTAGTGCAAATTTGAGGACTTTATTTTTTTTATATCTAACTGCTCAAAAGGCCTTTGTATCTTATCATATGCCAATTTTAAATACATGGGAATGTATTTCATGCCAAAGTTCACCTATTCTTTACTTTTGCAATAATTTCCATTGTCTGCAAACAAAATTAAAATACCTTATTTTACAGTAGTTTCACATAGCTCTATGAAAACACATATTTTCTTCATTATACATATTCATTTTATATTGACTACATTATATCAGCTGATAATTAAATAAAAACTAATAAGAACTAATGGTTATTGAACATTTATTTGCCAGGCACGGTATTAAGATTGTACACACATTATCTCAGACCTCACAACAACCCAATAAATAGACATCATTACAATCCTTGTTTTACAGATGACACACACAGTAGTTAGATGCCCAACCCAGCATGTGGCAAAACAGATTTGAACGTTGGCAACCTGACTTTGCAGCTTGCACCTTGGCCACTATTCACAATATTGCTTTCTATAGTATTTTATTTTTCCACCCTCCAATGAACTACCTTTCATTTAAATTCTATTAATTTCAAGTTAATATACAAAATAAATTAAAAAATAAAACAGCACTTTTAACGCAAGAGTAATCACACTTACCATATGGATACTGCAAGATTGAAAGTGCGCCATTACTGTACTCATCATGAGAAAACTTATCATTACTGAGACATTTGTCAAATTCATCAGACCCCACCAAGATAGGAGTTCTGGAAGGAGAATCTAAAAGAAAATGTAAAAGCTTAACCACTATGACTTTCATGAAAATGTATGTACCTCATTCTTTCAAAAAACAGATATGCAACCACAGTTCAATACCAGCATGTAAATTAAACAAATGGCTCAAGGTTCTTTTCCTTGAAAAGCAGTCTGATAGAGATAAATTCTTTAAACAAGTAATTAAAAATTGTGTGATAAAAAATATATACAAGGTACAAAAAGATAACTGAGGAAAGTAGGTAGTCTAGAATTTGATTTCAATTCATTAAGTGTTTCAAAGACTATGATGTGACAACTAGATAATTTTTCATAAATATTCTTGATATAAGTAAGTTAAGCACTGATAACCGTTCACCAGTAAGAGTTTTTCTAAGTTGTACAGAGAAATATTTTATTAACCTTGAGTTCTGGTGACGGAACTGCTGTTTCAATGGAATCATGTTCTAAACGATAATTAAAATTCATTAACATTTGAAATACCTTCCTAGTTTTTCAGAAAATATAGAGAATATAATAGTTGTGATCTCTGATAGTCAAAACTAGGGCAAAGACACTAAATGACTAGGCCTCTGAACATGTTAATAAACTTTATGAAAGTTTCCAATTCACTTACGAATTAAGGGTTTCCATTTGATTGTTGGCAAAGGAATAACTGCATTTTCATTATTAATAGATTCCAATGCCTTGGGACTCGTAGGAAACTTTTCTGAAATTCTGACTGATGACTGAAGATACAGCTGGCCTCTGTACATTCCTGAATCAAACAGAACACTATCAGTTATGTTTAGAATAAAGCACCAATAACTTTTGTCAAAGAGATTCATTTTCTTTTTAATTTTAAAGATTTTTATTTATTTATTTATTTTTAGAGAGATGGAAAGAGAGGAAAGAAGACAGGAAGAGAAACATCAATGTGTGGTTGCCCGTCACACGCCCCCCACCAGGGACTTGGCCCTCAACCCAGGCATGTGCCCTGACTGGGAATCAAACCAGCAACCCTTTGGTTTGCAGACTAGCGCTCAGTCCACTGAGCCACCCCAGCCAGGGCCAAAGAGATTCATTTTGATTTAATAATATTAGATTAATTCCAGTATTTTTCATGTGTTATATAGCTCTTTTCAAAGAACCACGCCTGAAGCAAACGACCCAAAGGCTAATCAACAAAAATATGGGAGGAAAGTTACACACAAGCTCTACACAATGTTGCTCACTGAATAAAAATTTTCAGTAACTACTTGAAAACACATCCAGTAGCAAAATTCAAAGAAAAGTCATCAGTATACTCTTATGAGACCAATAACTTAGATGAAGTAACATTCTCCTTAAGGAAACCTAAACACCTATAATTCCAGAGATATTGCTAACAATTCAGTTAAATATTATCATAACACATGTATAACATGTTACTCTTTCAAATTCTTGCATTTCATTGAGGATGAATGGTGGATAGCACACTGATAAAACTTAAAGAAGTTTGTGAGTATCTGACCATCTAAACTAGCTCAAACAATTAGATTCAAGGTTTTTCAAAAGTTTTTAAAGAACTTCAATTGCCTAGAAGCATTCCAAAATTTTATTTTTATTTTTTAAATAAGTTGCATAGTAAAAGTTAACATAATTTTTAAAGGAGGGGGAAATTGCAAGTACAAATACAAATGCAGAAAGTTCTAGATTTTGAGAATACATCAATAACTTGAAATGATCTATGTACATGTATAATGGCAACATTTCTAAGCCTTTCTGATATAGGTCTCAGAGGGGAAAAGAGGTACAGTAATTAAAAGTTTCAGAATTGGATAAATGAAACCAAATAGCAGGAATGGAACTCAAAGTATAAATCTTGGGGCAACCCAAGGCACAGAATGTATTTACGGTAGTTATTAAAACTACAATAGGCACATCTGAAGTAAGAAGGAACAACGTAGGAATCAAATCTAGATGTTAATTTGTACTATCACTGGATAAGAGTCACTCACCCAAGTAAACACTGTTTTCTGTGGCTCCTCGGGCAGCTTCTACAATGTCTTCTTCATCTTCTAAAACTTCATCATTAGATGCATAACTAGTATCATCAAAAAGACTGATGGGAATGACTTTTCCACCCTTAACCAACCAGGCAGATGCAATGGGAGCACAAAACTAACCAAAAGTGGGAAAAAAGTCTAAATAATTTCAAGCAGTATTAATGTATTCTAACTTACCATTTAAAAATCACAAATTTTTTAAAATTTTAATTTTTCCAGATTTATTAAAATACAATTGACAAAAAGATATATAGATACTTATGATGAAAATCTGGTATTTTCATATATGTATACACTGTGAAATGATTAGCACAATCAATTATTAACACACACCAGCTCACATATTTTGTGATTTTGTGTGCAAATGGTAAGAACCTTTAAGGTCTACTCTCTTCATTTATAATGTACATGTATATCAAATCATTATGATGTACCAACCAAATATATATAGTTCTTCCTTGTCAATTATACCTCAATAAAGCAGGAAAAGGTTTTTTTTTAAAGAACTATTCTCTTGGCAAATTTCAAGTATACAATATAGAATTATTAACTACACTCATCACCACACTGTATATTACTTCCCCAGAACTTAGTCATCCTGAGTAACTGAAACTTCACACCCTTGACCAACATCCTCCCACTTCCCCTTCCCCCTAGCCTCTAACAATCATTATTCCACTGTCTGCTTCTATGTGTTCAACTTTCTTAGATTCCACATGTAGGTGAGATGATGTAGTATTTAACTTTCTGTGTCTGGCTTATTTCAATGTCCTCCAAGTTCATCAATACCGTTGCAAATGACAGGATTCCCTTTTTTAAGGCTAAATAATTCCATTACATGTATATATACACACATCACATTTTCTTTATCTATTCATACACTGATGGACACTTAGACTGACTCCATACTTTGGCTACTGTGAAAATGCTATACTGAACATGGTAGTACAAACATCTCTTTGAGATATTGATTTCACTTCCTTTGAGTATGTACCCAGAAGTGGAATTGCTGTATCATACGGCAGGTCTATTTTTAATTTTTTCGAGGAACCTCCAAGTGTTTTCCATAGGGGCCGGGCCAATTTACATCCCCATTAGCAATGTACAAAGATACACTGTTGTACATTGTTCACCAATATCCTCACGAACAACCTGTCTTTTGTCTTTCTCAAAATAGCCATTTTAATAGGTATGAAACCACAAATTTCTTAAGCATAGAGAACAAGTTAAAAATTCAAAACAGCAGTCATTTCCCACTACCCAAGGTTTGGTCAAACTGAGAAAGGAAGAAACAGTTCATAAATTCTCAATGGTTTTAGGTACCTGATATTCCCATTCCAGATGTCCTCCTTTCTTACTAAAAGCCATAACCTTCCAATCAGCAACTGAGACTTTTATCACTGTGTCCACAAGGGCGGCTTCCTGTTCTTCCACATCTGAAATAATTTCAGACTCTTTGTTCCAACTGGGTTTTAAGGTGCTTTCAATAAATCCACCTCTAGTTTCCATGTCTGGAATATACCGAAGTTCGAAGTGCCCAACACTGAAATTCCACCTTAAATTTACAAAGGCATGTTTTAGAAATTTACACTTGATATACAGGGGGGCCAAATAAAGAACTTTTCCAGAGTAAAAATACACAAGTATTAAAATCTTTTGATGAGAAAAACTCCACAAAATCTTCTGTAAAAGAAGCACTGATAATTCATGCCACAAGAGGGGGTAACTTTGTCCTGACCCTTCAGAAATGATTCCGAAAGTTGTGATCTGACAGCTATGGAACAGATTTTCTCTCAAAAAATTAATGTTTACATTTCCAAATCAGAAAGTCCTTTTTCAAAAAACATCAAAGTCATCTTAAAATGAGGCAGCATTCAGGTGGCCTTACTTCTTAATTAAAGTCTGGGCCACGTTTCACTCAAGTGCAGAAAAATTCACGTCTGCCAGTAAACCAATGTAAAAGGCAAGATGAACACATCAATTTTAAATTTATATGAAAGCATGTCTTGAAGGGCAATGTGACACAGTATACCAAGCCTCACATACCACCTTACCTCCAATCTCTACTCACTGAGATCTGGAAAGTCCCTTAATCTTTTCTCAGTTTCAGTGTTCTTATTTATAAAGTGACAATAACATTTCCTCTGTAATTAATATACAGAAAAATCACTTAACTGTTAACAGTAACTATCTTGTCACTTAGATATAAAATGACCTTAAAATTACATCTGTTGAAACAAGGGGGCCAAAAAGAAGAACTTTTCTAGAGTAAACAAAATATATACACACACACACACACACACACACACACACATACTCTCATTCTCTCTCTCTCTCTCTCTCTCTCTCTCTCTCTCTCTCTCAGCAACATACACACTCTTAAGACACCAGATTCTTATACTGGTAACTCAAAATTCTAATTAATTTGAACATCTGTTCCTAAGGTGGCTGAGCACCCAGCAAGCACTCAAACATTAAAAAAATAATAAAATACAAAATCCTGTCAAGATAAAAAAAGTTAGGCTGTCAGCAGATACAAAGCTCTACTTACAATCCAATAAACACAGAAAAACATGCATTCTTAACTGAATTTGGGAAAATTAATTATATTGCATCATACTAAACTAAATTTGAAAGTCTGGTTCACTTTCCAAACATAAAGATGGGATCTAATATTTTTACTACAAAGACAATTTAAAAATTAAATATTAGGATTTAAAAAAATCACACATGTATGTGATTTAAGAATAGCATATCTTACCCCATCATCTTATTTTTATATTTAAATATAAAAATTACATTAAAATTCATTTGAAAAAAATAAATTTTACCAAATAAATTACATTTTCATACTTTAAGAAGAAAATACTTATAGAGAACCAAAATAGTTCAGAAAATCTGCAAAGAAAAATCTGATGAATTTTGATCTTGGTATAGTTCTACATAATATGAGCAGCAACATTATCTGAATACACACGTCTCATTGCCACTACGAGGTCCAACAGCTCTAACAGTTTTCTGGGTATGTTGCAGAAGCAGAATATCTTCTTGTTCTATTTCATCATTATCCCATCGGCGACAACCCAAAGCTGAACAGATGTACCTCACCTGAAAAGACATGTAAAGTTAAAAAAAAAAAAGGTTACAAGAGACCAGAGCTATTAAAAGAATCTCTAATTTACTTTTTTAAAATATGTAAAATGTGTAAGAAGTACCCAACTATTAAGAAGCAAATTAGATTACCAACTCCTAAAAGGAATTATTTAGAGTCATAAAAGTAGTGATGAATATTTCAGGGAATGATTTTAAGGCTTTAGATAATTTTAGTCTTACCTTGAGCATTTTCATGGAACACACAAAAAGAAATGGATAACCAGTTTTTATATAATAACAATATCATTTAGTAAAATTTCAGACAAATTTACAAAATCAATTTCAGAGTTTTCATATAACAGAAATAGTTGGTTCTGAAAATTTGAACTTTTTCTGGTAGCTACAGTATTTCAAAGTACCTCCTTCAAATCTTTATTAAAATAAAAAAAGGAAGACTCTTGATATGACGCAAACTAAAATCCTCACAGAAAGCAGTATACCTGCTAGAATACCAGACTTCTGCAGAAGTACATCAAGTCAGAGAACCAGAGGAGTGGGTTTGATCTCAATGTTTAACAGTTGAGGACACTGAAGTAAAGCCAAGAACACAAGGTCTCCTCAATGCAATGCAGAAGGTGGTGAAGCAGAAAAGCATCTGCAACAAGGGCTATGGGTCCAGCACTTAGATAAGGAATCATTAAAGTTTGAAAAACTCAAGGGTCAAAAGATAATTTTTCTATTCTTTCTTAATTCAGTCTTAAGTCTATTTATAAAATATTTGCACATCAAGGTGTTAAGGAATTTAAAAACGATTTTTAACTTTATTAAAAAGATGTTTTTAATTAGTTATTCCTAATGGATTTTTATTACAATACCCAATCTTAGATGCTGATTATGATCATATCCTAAGAGCTAATATGGACAAAGTTTGGGTCTTAACAGCATGACTTTATCAGACAGATCAAGTCAAATCTGACCTTGGAAGTTTCTGAACCTTTTCAAGTCTTACCAGTTTTCTTGTTTTTAATGTGTGTACAAACTTTCTTCTTGGACCCTTTTATTATAGGATCAAACTATATAAAGAAATTAGTGGTACAATTATTCTTATTAGGATTGTTAGTGATCTTTACAGGATTCCTCATCTGCCCAAATAAAAACAAAAGTATGTAACCCTTAGGAATACTGTGAGGATTTCAAAATGATGTACAATAAATGCATGTGACACCCAGTAGAACGTACTGTCTCCCTCCTATTATCCTGGCTCTGCTGTTTATTCTGTTATCTTGGATAAATTTAGTTACTCTCAGTAATATTTTCCCCTTTCTACTTTATACTTTTTTTACTGAAACAAACAATATCCTTGAGGGAAAATTTTAATAAACCTCAACCTGTAATAGTATACTTTAAGAAACTACTTCTTCTAGCCCTATGGATTCTCATTTCTCCCCAAATAAATTCAACATTTTCACTTACCTTTCCACTATATGCACTGAGTCCATATGTAGTGAGAGACTTTCCTCCAACCAAAACAACATCATCTCCAAATTTATAAGAAGATTCAAGAAGTGATTCAACTGTAAAAGGAACTGTTTCCATGTTCTCATGGTCTCTGTCCCACTGGAAGAGGTCTCCATCCAGGGAAGGAATGATTATCTTATTCCCCAAAACCTAAAATGAAAGCTACTTTTTAAAAGGCTCTTCACTGTAAGAGGAGTAACTAAGAGCTGGAGTCCTTAGCCTGATGTACTCCAGCCTCTTCTCAGCAGCACAGCTCATCAACAGAAAACAATCTAAAGGAAGTGCCAATCTCTCCAGGGGCCTACATGAAGTTTTCCATGATGGTTTTTCTCAAACTGTGTTGCCAGGAGTGTCCCATAGTGATAAGTGAGTTACCAAAAGAGAGTTTTGTGATCAAGTGAGTTCAAGAAGAGGTTACTAGAAGGGTTCATATAGTGATCAATATGCTAACATACGAAATGATTTTCCAGTAAAGGGACAGCAAATGTAGTATTCTCCAGGCCTATTTTATCCAGGCCAATAATTGTCATACGCTCAGATCCAAGGAACACAGGTTGATTCACACAATATCCCATCCTTTCTTGTATTTACTTTCTTAAGTCTGCTATGTGCTAGAATCCTAGTAACCACGATTACTGAGTATATGCTCAGTAACAAGTTCTTACTCCTTAACAATGTTTACTGAGGGCCTACTATGCACCAGGTATCATTCTGTTGCTTAGGATAGACCAATGAGCAAAATGAATAATAATAATGCCATTCTGGAGCTCAAACTCTGGTGTCAGCAAACAACATTATGAATAATTATAGGGTATATTAGGTGATAAATGCCAGAGGGGAAAAAACAGAACAAGATAAAGGGCATTGGAAAATATGCATGTGGAAGGGCAGGAGACTGTCACTGAGGAATTTAGGGTAGACCCTGCTAAGAATGTAATATTTGAACAAAAGCTAAACATGAAAGTTAACTATGCTTATTCTGGGGTCACAATCTTTACCAAGAGGTGTAGGTGTACACATCACAGGGGGAGGGAATGGGCTACTGAGGCAAGGGCAGAGGCAGGGAAAGAAATTAGAAGGACAGAGAGGATGATGATGGTTGGTAGCACTGAAGGTGTTGAAGGTGGTCAGATTTAGAGAGGACATAACTGAAAGGTAAGGCCAACAGGATTTCATGGTGGATTCCTGTGTAGAATGAGTGAAAGAAAAGAGTTCAGCCTGACTCTAAAGGTTTTGGCCAAGAATATCTTGTTTCTTGAGAAAGAGTTAGTAGTGCATGGTTTCGTGACATTAATCCTTTGTCATTTAAAATACATAGACAATTTGATTTACTTTATCTAATGACAATTATTTTCCTGATATAGGCTCAGAACTTTGGAAAAAGGGAATAGGAAATAAGGATGAGTTTAAGAAACAAAAAAATAAGATGCAAACAAATGCTAATCTTAACTCGTTTTTAAACAACATTTCACTATGGACTTCTTCATTCCTTACCTAGAAGAATTTTCTTTACAGGGATACTTAAAAACTCCCACAGAGCCAGCAGGACTTCTAAGTTGGTGACCAGCTCACAAACCCTCCCCTTCCCCTAGCTTTGACCTACATTGGGGTTCTGGAGGACAGGTTGAAAACCACTATTCTTTTTTTTTTTTTTTTTTAAGATTTTATTTATTTATTTTTAGAGAGGGAAGGGAGGGAGAAAGAGAAAGAGAGAGAGAGAGAGAGAGAGAAACATCAATGTGCAGTTGCTGGGGGCCGTGGCCTGCAACCCAGGCATGTGCCCTGACTGGGAATTGAACCTGTGATGCTTTGGTTTGCAGCCCGCACTCAATCTACTGAGCTACACCAGCCAGGGTGAAAACCACTATTCTAATCCACTCCTTTTTCTTTCCATTCCTTCCTGTCCTTCCTCCCCTTCCCCTCTCTCCTCCTCTCCCCTTTCCTTCTGTAATAGCTTCTTTACACCTCTTACCTGGAAATTCCTTCACTCTAATTTCTCATTGTCTTATAGACTAATCTCTGGAGTAAGAGTTAAGCTTGTTACGACATTATTCAAAAACCTCCAAAGCTCTCTGTTACCTTCTTAGTAAAGTCCCCAAATCCTAAGTCTGACATTCAAAAGTCCTCTAACCATGACATCAAACAACCTTTTCCACCTGACTTTCAGTTTTTCCCACACTGGCAGAAATCTGGCTTCATTACTTAAACATACTATTTAATGTTACTTTTATTGTTCAGTAATTAACAAATTATTAACATACAAGCAATCTCTTATCCCTGAAACAACCCCCTTTACCAACACTGCCCACTGAAATTCTATTTGGACATCAAGCTAACATCAGTTATGTTTTCTATGAAATCCAAGAAAAGGTTGGTAATACAAATTTGGTAACAAAAATCTTCCAATTCCTGACAACTTCTGGCCAAGATGGAGGCATAGATAAACACACTGCACCTCCCCACACAATCAAAATAAGGACAACAGCAATTTAAAAACAAAAAACAACCAGAACTGACAGAAAACTGAACTGTATGGAAGTCCAACAACCAAGGAGTTAAAGAAGACACATCCATCCAGACACATAGGAGTGGCAGAGATCGGAAGCTGGATGGAGAGGACTCCAGGCAAGGCGGCGACTGGCAGACCCCTGGTGCACAAGGTGGTGGCTGGCAGACCCAGCGAGGCTGCGGATTGTGGAGCAGGCAGGGCAGTGCTCAGCGCACAAGGTGGCTGGCAGTCCAGACGGTCCGGGTGGTCCCACATTCACTCACAGATAAACCAGGCGAAACTGGGGAGCAAGACAGACCTCACAACCCAGTGTCTCAACACTGGGAAATAAAGCCTCAAACCTCTGACTGAAAACACCTGTGGGGGTTGAGATGCTGGGAGAAACTCCCAGCCTTACAGGAGAGTTTGCTGTAGAGACCCACAGGGTCCTAGAACATACACAAACCCACCCACCCAGGAATCAACACCAGAAGGGCCCAATTTGCTTGTGGGAAGTGGGGGAAGTAACTGAAATCCAGCAGAGAGTGGAGCAAGTGCCACTGTTCCTTCTCAGAGCCCTGCCCCACATACAGCGCCACAACACAGCAACATGGGTTACCTAAGGTGAACACCTAAGGCTCCGCCCCTTACTACATAACAGGCATGTCAAGACAAAAAAAATGGCCCTAATGAAAGAATAGATCAAAGCTCCAGAAAAAATACAACTAAGCGACGAAGAGGTAGCCAACCTATCAGATGCATAGGTCAAAACACAGGTAATCAGGATGCTCACATAACTGGCTGAATTTGGTCACAAATTAGATGAAAAAATAAAGGCTACTCTAAGTGAAATAAAGGAAAATGTACAGGGAACCAATACTGACAGGAAGGAAAATGGACTCAAATCAACGGTGTGGACCAGAAGGAAGAAACATGCAATCAGAAAAGAACGAAGAAACAAGAATTCAAAAAAATGAGAGGCTTAGGAACCTCCAGGACTTCTTTAAATGTTCCAACATCTGAATTATAAGGGTACCAGAAGGAGAAGAGGAAGAGCAACAAGTGGAAAACTTATTTGAACAAATAATAAAGGAGAACTTCCCCAGTCTGGCAAAGGAAATAGACTTCCAGGATGTCCAGGAAGCTCAGAGAGTCCCAAAGAAGTTGGACCCAAGGAGGAACACACCAAGGCACATCATAATTACATTACCCAAGATTGAAGATAAGGAGAAAATCTTAAAAGCAGCAAGTCAAAAGGAGACAGTTACCTAACAAAGGAGCTCCCATCAGACAGTCAGCTGATTTCTCAAAAGAGACCCTGCAGGCAAGAAGAGTCTGGAAAGAAGTATTCCAAGTCATGAAAGGCAAGGAACTACATCCAAGATTGCTCTATCCAGCAAAGCTATCATTTAGAATGGAAGTGCTTCTCAGATTAGGACAAGTTAAAGGAGTTCATCATCAGCCAGCCCTTATTATATGAAATGTTAAACAGACTTATCTAAGAAAAAGAAGATAAAAAACGTACAATAAAATAACAGCAAACTCACAATTATTAACAACCATACCTGAAACAAACGAAAAACAAACCAAGCTAACAGCTAGAACGGGAACAGAACCACAGAAATGGAGATCACATGGAGGGTTATCAACAGGCGAGTGGGAGGGGGAGAGAGGGGGAAATGGTACAGAGAATAAGTAGCATAGATGGTAGGTAGAAAATAGACACAGGGAGGGTAAGAACTGTATGGGAAATGTAGAAGCCAAAGAACTTATAAGTATGACACATGGACATGAACTAAAGGGGGAGAATGTGGGTGGGAGGGGGTATGAAGGGTAGAGGGGAGTGAAGAGGGGAAAAGGGGATAACTGTAATCACACAATCAATAAAATATAAAAAAAATCTTCCAATTCCTTAATACTGTACTTATTGCTGTAACTGTAAATTGAGAAACCATTACATTCTCAAAAATTGTATGTTATACCTCTAAGACATATGTACCAGGTATGCTAATGATTTTACATTTGTTTATACAGTAGCTGTAAAACTAATGCACTCTAATGCCCAGATTTTGTTATCTAACTTCATTCCCCACCAAAGGAACTAAGCCCTCTCAAAGAAATGGCTGATCCCAGGGCTGGGGCAGGGTAGATACAAGATTGGCCTTTAACATCTTATTCTGGAAAGTATGGATGTTAATTTTTTTTAAAAAAAAAGGTCAGAGAATGCCACTGATCACATCTGGAAGAGTTTAAACACCAAAATAATTAAGTACTAAATTATAAAGCATTAAGAAAAAAAAGGGGGAATCAGACTTCCAGCAAAGATGGAGGTGTAGGTAGATACACTTTGCCTCCTCACACAACCAAGAGGATAACAAGAAATTTAAAAACAAAAAGTAACCAGAACTGCCAGAAAATCAAACTGTATGGAAGTTCAACAACCAAGGAGTTAAAGAAGAAACATTCATTCAGACCAGTAGTAGGGGTGAGGATGGGCAGCAGAGGTGGAGAGGGCTCCTGGCAAGGCAATGGCTAGAGGTCCGGGTGGGCGAGATGGCAGCTGATGGATCAGAATGGGCAACTTGGAGGCTGGCAGTCCAGGTGGTCCCACATTTGCATGTGGATAAGTAGGAATAACAACTGGGGAGCGAAATAGACCATGCAACCCAGGGTTCTAGCACAGGGAAATAAAGCCTCAAAACCTCTGGCTGTAAAAATGTGGGAGGGTTGTGGCAGCAGGAGAAACTCCCAGCCTCACAGGAGAGTTCACTGGAGACCCATGGGGCCCTAGAATGTACACATGCCCACCCACCCTGGAATCAGCACCAGAAGGGCCCATTTGTTTGTGGGCAGCAGGGTAAGTAAGTGAAAGCCAGCTAAGAGCCAAGCAAGTGGCACTGTTCCCTCTTGACCCCTCCCCAACACACAGTGCCACAACGCACTGACATGGGTTGCCCACTCCTAAAGAATACCTAAGGCTCTGAACCTTACATCATAACAGCTGTGCCGAGACCAAAAAAAAAAAAGGCCCTAATGAAAGAACAGATCAAAACTTCAAAAATAGAAGAAGCCATGAAGAGACAGCCAAGCTATCAGATGCAGAATTCAAAACACTGGTAATCATGATGCTCACAGATATGGTTGAGTATGGTCCCAAAATGGAGAGAAAAGTGAAGGCTATGAAAAGTGAAATGAAGAGAAATATACAGGGAACTAACAGTGAAAGGAAGGAAAACCAGGACTCAAATCAACAACCTGGAACAGAAGGAAGAAATAAACATTCAACCAGAACACAATGAAAAAACAAGAATTCAAAACATGAGGAGAGGCTTAGGAACCTCTGGGACAACTTTAAACCTTCCAACATCCAAATCATAGGGATGCCAGAAGGAGAGAAGGAACAGCAAGAAATTGAAAACTTATTCAAAAAGATAATGAAGGAGAACTTCCCCAATCTGCTGAAGGAAATAGACTTCCAGGAAGTCCAGGAAGCTCAGAATCCCAAAGAAGTTGGACACAAGGAAGTACATACCAAGGTGCATCATAACTACACTAACCAAAATTAAAGATAAGGAGAGAATCTTAAAAGCAACAAGAAAAAAGGAGACAATTACCCATAAAGGGGTGCCCATAAAACATATCAGCTAATTTCTGAAAAGAAACCTTGCAGGCAAGAAGGGACTGGAAAGTATTCAAAGCCAGGAAAGGCAAGGATCTACAGCCAAGATTACCCTACCCAGCAAAGCTATCATTTAGAATGGAAGGGCAGATAAAGTGCTTCCCAGATAAGGACAAGTTAAAGGAGTTCATCATCAACCAAGCCCTCTTATATGAAATATTAAAGGGACTTATGTAAGATAAAGAAGATCAAAAATATGAACAGTAAAATGACAACAAA
The DNA here is from genome assembly GCF_004126475.2 of Phyllostomus discolor. Classification (NCBI taxonomy): domain Eukaryota; kingdom Metazoa; phylum Chordata; class Mammalia; order Chiroptera; family Phyllostomidae; genus Phyllostomus; species Phyllostomus discolor. The sequence goes on from NC_040907.2 coordinate 102,274,606, forward strand.
CTCACAACTATCAACTGAACCTAAAAAAACACAAAAACAAACTAAGCAAACAACTAGAACAGAAAGAGAATCACAGAAATGGAGATCACATGGAGGGTTGTCAGCGGGAAGGGGGGAGAATGGGGATAAAGGTACAGGGAATAAGAAGCATAAATGGTAGGTACAAAATAAACAGGGGGAGGTTAAGATAGTATAGGAAATGTAGAAGCCAAAGAACTTATATGTACAAACCATGGACATGAATTAAGGGTGAAGAATGTGGGTTAGAGGTGGGGTGCAGGGCAGAAAGAATAAAGGGGGGGGAATAGGACTGCTGTAATAGCATAATGAATAAAATATATTTTTTAAAAAGGGAATCTTGAGTCCATACTGATAACAAATAGATCAAATAAATAATATTTTATTTATTATTTAATAAATGGGGGGCTCTCACTGCAATAAAATGTCAAGTTTCTACAGGTTAATATAAAGGGAGGGCTGCAGTTGAAAAATTAGCATTTTGCAACCATCACAGTAAAGACTAAGTCAGGCAAAAATCGGCAATGGTGTTAAGTCTAGGTAGAAATTTTGATAGGAAGCAGGATAGCTGAATGGTCTTAAAGTATTCCTCATAGACTGCTTATTAGTTACAAGAATTTTTTCTGAGACAGTAATTATATAAGCAAGAACTTATAAATACCTTGACTAGATGACCAAAATTAGTAACATCCCTGAATGACAAATGTGATGTCCTGAGGGAAGACACAAAACCTATGCAGGACCTTTACCGTGAATGCACAACCTGCATCTAATCACAAGGAAACAACAGACAAGCATGAAATGAGGAAATGTCAATTCTTATATAAAAGGTCAGAGAGACTGTATTCTTCAAAAATGTCAATGTCATAAAAGACGAAGTCTGTGGATAAATCCAGATTAAAAGAGGCTAATGTAGCATGACAAATAAATGAGACGTGATGCTATACTGGGATAGAGTATGCTATGAAACACATTATTAGGTCAACTGATTAAATTGAAATATTAGTAGTAGATTGAAGTGTTAATATAAATTCATAGACTGAAAACTGTACTGTGATTATATAAGAGAATATCTCTATTAAGAAATATTTACTAGCAAAGGGCCATGGTGAACATTTATTTTCAAACAGTTCCAAGGAGAAAAGTATAGGCCTTGGTGCACGGGACAATGCTCTAACCAATTGAGCCACATGGCTAGGGCTGCCATGGCTGTATTTTACAGCATGTAAATCAACTGTTAGAAAAGAAGCGAAGCTCAGAAGTGGCCTGGGGCTTCCAGTCAAGATGGTGACATAGGCAGACATGGCTCACCTCTTCACAAAACTACATCAACATTACAACTAAAATATAGAACCATCACTCAGGAACGTCAGAAATGAAGCTGAAAGGAAGTCTGACAACTACGGAATTAATGAAACCGCATACATCCAACTGGCAGGTGGGGTGCAAGCATGAATAGGGCTGATCTCATACCTTTGTGCAGAAAAATTCAGGGATGTCTCGGGAACAAGGAGTCCCACCCCACACCAGGCCCTCCAGCCCAGGATTCCAGGATTCCAGTACCAGGAAGATAAGTCCCCGTAACTCCTAGCTACAAAAATCAGAGGGGGATTGAGTCAGTGGAGAAGGCTGCTAGAGCCCTAAGCAGTTCCTCTTGAGGAACCCACACATTGACTCACCTACTCAGACTCACCCTCTCTGAGCTCTAGCACTGGAGTGGTAGCTTGAAGGGCACCAGTGGTATAAGGAAGAGGCTGAACTGCCTGGCAACAGAACAAACAGGCCATTTGTCCCTTTGCTGACCCTTCTACCCACAGAGCCAGTAGGCTGGTGCCATATCTGAGACTCCATCAACCTGGCTAACACTGTGTAACCCACCTTAGAAATCCATAGAGGCTCTGCCCCCCACTCAACTTACAGGTCCACCCAAGCTGTATTTCATAATGGCTGGTCTTGGCTCCTAAATCTTAACAAACAAGCAACAACTGGCCTCAGGGAGCCCTAGCTGCAGCCAGATTAGAGTCACAGCTTGGCACCTGGGAATCTCCAAACCCAGCACAAGTAACAGCCATCTCAGGTTGCTTTACAGCTCAAGCCTGGTGCCTTGGGCAAAACACAAGTGGGGGCTGACCTTAGCCTGTACCACCCAGGAAACCCCAGGACTAATACACCCAGTGGACAGCTACAGACCACGTAGAGCACCACCACCCTGCCCCTGCACAGGTGATCCTCCACAGAGGGCAGAGGTCGGTGGTCAGTGGTCAAAGCCAGTCCTCACAGCTGATTGGCTTGTGTATCTCTCCCATTCATCTTCCAACAGCAACCAAGGCTCCACAACAAGAGGAGGGTGTATTCAGCCCACACGAAGACAGGGGAGGCTGTGCCACTGAATCCTACAGGATATCTACTACATTTGACCACACTACCAAGATACAGAGTCAAAGCAGCCCTACCTAATACAAAGAAATAAACACAGGGAGGCTGTCAAAATGAGGAGACAAAGAAACATGGCCCAAATGAAAGAACAGAACAAAACTATAGAAAAAGAGCTAAACGAAATGGAAATAAGCAGTCTATCAGATGTAGAGTTCAAAACACTGGTTATAAGGATGATCAAGGAACTTAGTAAGGACCTCAGCAGCATAAAAACACCCAGTCAGAACAAAGGAGACACGAAGTAAAATAAAGGGAAACAACAGTAGAGTGGATGAAGCCAAGAACCAGATCAATGATCTGGAACATAGGAAGCAAAAACAACCAACCAGAACAATAAGAAGAACAAGGAATCCAAAAAATACCCAAGGATAGTATAAACAGCCTTTGGAATAACTTGAAGAGGTCCAATATTCGCCTCATAAGGGTGCCAGAAGGAGAAGAGAATTAGCAAGAAATTGGCAATCTATCTGAAATAATAGTGAAAGAAAACTTCCCTACTTTGGTGAAGGAAATAGACATGCTAGATCAGGAAGTGCAGAGAGTCCTAATTATGATGGATGCAAAAAGGCCCAGTCCAAGATACATCATAATTAAAAAGCCAAGGTTAAAGACAGACTCTTAAAAGCAGCAAAAGTAGTTAGTTACCGGAAGGCTGTCAGGTGGGAGGGGGGAAGGGAAGAATGTGTGAACAGGTGAGGGCATTAAGAAGTAAAAATGGGCAGTTATAAAATAACCATGGAATGTAAAGTACAGTACAGGAAATGGAGTAGCCCAAGAACTTATATGCATGGCCCATGGACATGAACTATGGTGGGGGGATAGCCTGAAGAAGTGGGGGTTGCTGGGTGGAGGGGGGCAAAGGGGGAAAAGTCAGGACAACTGTAATAGCACAATCCATAAAATATAATTTTTTAAAAAAGTGTATATGAGTGGTTAGGGAAGGGGAGAGAGAGAGGCACTCAAATGATAAAGTGAACAGAAGGTTTGCATAGGTAAAGCTGGGTATACAAGGGTTGGAAGTTGTTAAACACCTTTACTTGGGCAATTTTTTTGTAGTTTGAAATTATTTCCAAATAAGAAGTTAAAAAGAAAAGACAGATACTCAAGTGACTTGCTGGAGCTCTGTAATTAAAGCCAGGAGGCTATGCCATTAAATCAAAGGTTCATCATAATGCTGGATATTTAAAGATCTCCAATTATTACTCTTTAGTTAAAGATTTTATTTATTTATTTTTAGAGTGGGGGAAGGGGGGAAGGGAGAGAGAAAGAAAGGGACAGGGAAAGAAATATTGATGTGTAACAGAAATATCAATGGGCTACCTCTCGCACACGCTCCAACTGGGGACTTGGCCCGCAACCCAGGTATATGCCCTGATGGGGAATTGAACCAGCAATCTTTTGCTTTAGGAGACAACACTCAACCAACTGAGCCACACTGTTCAGGGCTGTCCATTAAAAAAAAAAAAACACATTCAATTTTTAATAAACTTTCAAATGGCATCAATATATATCCCATTACCTTAGAGTTCCTGCATTATTTTATTCTTTACTCTTATATTTCTTGAAAACAAAATAATAGATTTTATTTTCAAAATATTTAAACTTTTTTTCTTTTGTGGACTATCCAACCTGAAGTGACCACTAAGAATAGACATAGGTCAAAGTACACATATAGTATGATAACAATATATAGTATGTAGCCAATATGATCTTCCATTTTGAGTTACATATTTAGACAATCAAGTATTTATTGCTCTCTATCTTCCATATTATATCAAATATTCTATATTTTATTTATCAGAATAGCAAATTCAAATGATGATAACCTGAGGTATTTCAGGTTGTCAAGTCCTGTTAAGTATAAACAGGTAAAGCAGATGTATATCACTAGGGAGAAGAGTGTACGGGTCTGTAGTAAAAAGATAACATTTATTTTGATTTGCTTATTCTTCCATAAACAACCTCTTTTCACCAAAAGCAGCAGCAGCGGGTCCTTAGGGAACCTAATGGTTCCTAATTCCACCTCCCCCTCCCCCCGCTGCAAAAAAAAAAAACCCAAAACTATCAAGCTAATAATTCAGACTAAAATTTATCATTACTTTAAGGAGGACCATATTCCTCCTAGTGTAACAGAAAACCAACTTTTCTATAATTAAAAATGGTTTAAACAACCAAGATTTTATATGATTGACAATACCATGAAAAATTAGCTTATTTGAAAAGTAAAATCTCCCACAGCATTAACTCAATGAGAAAAATAGAAAACTCAAACCAGCCAACAGAGAAGCATTATGATTCAATACTAAATCATCAGGTCCTATTTCTGGATTATGATTTTAAAAGTTCACCCTTAAATTGCTGCTCTTTACTCACTGGCCACTCATGAATCATAGACAAGGTTGCTAACCTTTGCACCAATCTTTGTGAAGTCTTTCAGGCTGCATATTTGTGAAACCAGATGGTGCTTTTCCTTGAGAGCCCACAAGAAACACTGTGCATTCAGTTCAGGTAGAGAAATGAATGACATCACCCCTCACAAGTGCATTACCTCACCCTCCCAGCATAGGAATGAGTCACCCAGATAGTTAGCTGCAAATCTTTTGGTAGAACAAAATGTAGGTTACTGTGATGCATCTTTACATTCCACTGATTTGTCCCTGTAAGCAGCTATTTGTTCTGATTGGCTGTTCTGCATGTCAAATTGTGCAATTTGCTTCCCCCTTCAGTTATTTTTTTAAATATAAGTTCTTGGTTTGGGGGTTTTCTCTTCTGTTTTTTTTCTACTCATAATTTTATTTATTATTTATTTATTTGTAGAGAGAGGGGAAGGGAGAGAAACACTGATAAGCTGCCTCTTATATTCCCCCAACCCAGGCCTGCAAACCAGGCATGTGTGCCCTGAACAGAAAAGCTGAACCAGCAATCTTTCTGTTTGCAGGACAATGCCCAATCTACTGAGCCACACCAGGAGGACTTTGAGAAGATAAAGCACAATAAGAATTATAATTATTGCCCTGGCTGGTGTGGCTCCTTTTATGGTAAGACTCTCTTCCACAAAACCAGTTAACCCTGGTGCCTAAAAGGTTGGGGACCACTATTCTAAAGGATACTCTATTCTAAAGTACTTTATTTATCATGAAGATAGGCAACATTAATAGGCAAGTTAACAGGCATACTTTTGTATATTTCAATTCTGCCAAAATGATGCACTATGTATAGAATATAAAATAGTAACTCTTAATAAATCAAAATGAGCAACTGACCAGACTACTAGATGCCAGAATTGATTATTTGTGAGTTTTAATAAAAGTTCCATCATTGTTGTGTTCAGAAAATACTTTTCATATTTCCCTGAAAACTTCTAAATTACCATGATGGGGAGAGTAAAGGAAGCTTATATGATAAAAGAAAAATGTTCCTGGGAAATTATACCTCAAAGACTAAGGAAGATGATCTAACATAAAGGATTATGAGATCTCTCAGGAGATCTGAATATTAATCCGGGAAGTCATCCTGCATGACATGCTTAAAATGAAATGTACATTTAAAATAAGAGTAAATGGCCCTGACCAGTATGGCTCAGTTGGTTGAATGTAGTCCCACAAAGTGAAAGGTCACTGGTTCAATTCTTGGTCAAGGCTTATGCCTGAGTTGTGGGCCAGGTCCCTGGTTGAGGTGTGTAAGAAGCAACTGATAGACGTTTCTATCACATATCAATATTTCTCTCCCTTTCTCCCTCCCTTCCTCTCTAAAAATAAATAAAATTTTAAATATAACAAATAAATAAGAGTAAATGCAGAAGAAAAAACCAAGTGATTTAGTATTTATTATAATCTTCAAAAATTGTTAATTAATAATGCCCAAGAGCAGTGAGATAGCAACTATATAATAATTTTTTCATTACTTCTTTACTTAACCTATAGTCGACCTACAAAACAAAATACCTAAAGGAAAATAACCAGACTTTTTAAGCATACTTTTCATATTCATGATGAAAAGAACAGATTTTTAGAAACTATCTCTGTGTTTATTTAGACTAATATACATTCACGAAGTACATAAAAATGTGCACAAGAAATGAATTTCTTAAAAAACAGGGTCAAATCAATTTCTCACTTGGCAACACACTTACTGGAATAAATTAGTTTGGTTCACAGCATTGCTTTCAGCCATGCTAAGGGATTAAAAAACCAAAACTGAATCAAAGTACTGCTTCATTCCTATCAAAAGAAAAGCAATTAACCTAAGCAAGTATTTAAATATTGGCCTACTACATGATTGACAATGACTTTTCACTATAAATCACAATCTTATATGACATAGCCAGGACAACTATGTGCTAGTTTATGTACAAATGGAAAACTGAAAAATGAGAGATATCATTCAGTATTAAGTTTGAGAATCTTTGTCAGTGATGACAGAGGTTTTAACAAAGCAATATTCAAAAGGGTCTACTAATGAAATCTTTGTGAACCATGAATCAGCAACCACAAAAGTGTACTCTTTCCAAAGGCTCCCCCAGCTCTGAAGGCCCTTCTTAATGAATGCAGTCCAACGCGAGTGGGGAGGAAGGAGGACGGAGAGCCCAGCTTCATGGTTGTCTCTTTCTGCACCTGTACAAACAGAAAGGCAGTGTCCCTTGGGGAGGAACATGCCTAAAATAAAACAAAACCCCAAATCCTAACTATAGACTTATAATAGAGTTGTTTGTTCTTTTTAAGAGGGGGGAAAAAGGTCATTATAACAGAAACCGAAACAGAAAAACAAATATATCTCTAAATAAAGGAAAGATAAAGATATTCTTCTAAAGACAAACTTACATCCGCTTAGATTTGGTAAAGTGTGTCCAAATGCCACCCAGAGACCCCCTCCCCCCCCCAAAGAAACTATACTGATATGTTACAAAACAAAATAAAATGTAGGACAATGAGGAACCACAGCCAAATCCCCTTAATGCTTTTTCAAGGTTGATTCTGCATGTAAATTACCAGAAGAGAGCAAATCAGGTTTCATCTCAGGTGGTCCTTCTGAAAATTAAAAACAAAATTCTTAGCTACTACCCAAAGCAGTAGGCTTAGAAACTAGTGCACATCTGTAAAAACTGAGTACCCCTTAAGTCTGTGATTTTCAACCTTTTTCATCTCATGGCACACATAAACTAATTACTAAATTCTACAACACACCAAAAACATTTCTATTTTTCCAATCTGACAAAAAATAGGTATAATTTTGAATCATTCATACCAGTTACTGTGTTGGTTGGCCTTTTTTTTATTTGACAATCTAAGGAAAAAATGGTCAGTGTCCCTGACTGAACAGGTATTGCATGTTTTAAGAACTCTTAAGGCACATCAGTTAAAAATTGTTGCCTAAAGTTCATCATTTATTCTAATACACACATACACACAGTTTTGGCTTGGTTTCTATCAGTATTCTTTTGAGGAAGTTTGCAAATACCTAGTTATAAGGAAAGAATGGCAAATCAGACCCGTGTCCCAAGGTACCTCTACTTTCCTACAGTATACAATTCATTCTAAATATAATGTAAAATACTTGTTTTTTTTCTTTTTTCTTTTTTTATTGTTGTTCAAGTACAGTTGTCTCCATTTTACCCCCACCATTCCCCCCACCCCAGCCATCCCCACTTCCCACTCTTGAGCCTACCTCCCTTTGGTTTTGTCCATGTGTCCTTTATAGATATTCTTGAAAACCTTCCCCACCTTTCCCCCGCATTATCCCCTCCTACTTGTTCTTAATAGAACCATCAATCTCTGTCATCCTGTATGAATTTGTTTTTAATTGACATAAACAAAACACCACTAAAGCAACATAATACACTATTTTATATGCCTTTTGGATCAGAAAAGTTTAAAGGCAACATCAGAGCAGGCCGGAAGGCAATGAAATATGCACTTAATGGTAATTTCTAATGTATTTGTACTTTTTAAAAAGATTTTATTTATTTTCAGAGAGAGGGGAAGGGAGGGAGGAAGAGAGGGAGAGAAACATCAATGTGCAGTTGCCTCTCGAGCACCCACTACTGGGGACCTGCCCCACAACCCAGGCATGTGCCCTGACTGGGAATTGAACTGGCCACCCTTTTGTTCTCTGGCCAGCACTCAATCCAGTGAGCCACACCAGCCAGAGCTGTACTTTATTTTTTTAAAGAATCCTTAAATGTAGGAAAAAGGGAAGTTCCAAAATCTCTCTGAATAATTTATTTGGATGTTTCATATATTCAATGGTACCTGATTCCTGAAGTTAGCACAGTCTTTACAAATTTAGTCCAATCCCACAATTTTACAAAGAAAGAAAATTAAAGATTAATTTAGCCAGGTCATAAGCCAGTTATTAGAAGAATCACACTAGAACTCAACCTCCTGAATCCTAGGCCCTCCTCCACAACATCACACAGCCTAAAAAGTATATGCAGTCTATAACCAATTCCTCTATCATTGATAACTGGAAATTGTTATACAGTCTATAAAATCCTTAACCCTTCATCTTCTCATTAGATTAGTAATTGTTACACAGAAAATACATTTTCTCTGGCTTCTGGGTTTCATTTGCTTCATCTTCACACCACTCTAGATAAAAGCTTGGAGGAACTGACAGTCTAATACAGGAGTCCCCAAATGAAGCCATGGATCTACTGTCACGTGGGTGGCACCTGCTATATCTCCACATCAATTCCATTTGCCTACTGCATGTAGCCCTCCTTTCTACATTATACTTTTCTACCAAATGCTGGGATTCAGACAAAGTTAACCTTTTAACCATTTCTCACAAAAAGTTACAGACCTTCTTAAAGTATTATATCAAATGCATTTAGAAAGTTATTACTCGATGCATACAATTCAGAACATTACACATTACAAAGAGCAGTTTTTCATCCTCTTTTTGTGGTATTTTGTCCAATTTCTGAACACAACTTCTGGATGCTGAGCAACACACATCTCACTAAATAACAGATGACTCAAGCTTATAATACATTCCTGTCCTTGTTAACATGTTTATAATCTTACAAATCATTTTATAATTTCTGTGATATACTAGTCAGCAATTTTCAAAGTGTGGTCTGTGGGCACTTTTAGAGGTGCAGAAGATCAAAGAGTTTTCATTAATGTGTTATTTGACTTTTCACTTTGGTGACATGTGCACAGACTATGAAAGCAATGGTAACTAAACTGCTGGTGCCTTAGCACAAATCAAGCACCAAACTAGTAGTCCTTATATTCCTCACTGTCACACACTCACAGCAAAAAAAGGCAGTTTCACTCAACAATGTTCTGATGATGCAATAAAAATTAGTAATTTCACCCTGGCTGGCGTAGCTCAGTGGATTGAGTGTGGGCTGCAAACCACAGTGTCGCAGGTTCGATTCCCAGCCAGGGCACATGCCTGGGTTGCAGGCCATAACTCCCAGCAACCACACATTGATGTCTCTCTCTCTCTCTCTGTCGCCCTCCCTTCCCTCTCTAAAAATAAATAAATAAAAATTTTTTAAAAATTAGTAATTTCATTACACTGTGACCTGAATACATACATGTTACTATTCTGCATCACTAATTAGAAGTTTCCATCAAGCTCTGTGCCACATACTGACGCACATCTTGGGAAAAGCACCTGTATGACTGAGTTTTGAGCTGAACTAGAAGCTTTGTTCAGAGATACATTTTTTACTTGAAAAATTGAGAGAAAAACTATTGTTACGAGATTTTTGGGTATTTCACAGACATTTTCTCAAAACATTTGTGATAAAATTCTAGTTTTAACAAAAACTAGAATTTTGGAAAACCTGTAATTACCAATGTGAGCTTGACAGCTTCCCAGTACTTCAAGATTTTCCTGATGAGATCTGTGGTGATAGTAACAAATTTGATTTTTAAAATTATTCTGTGAAGAAATATGTCACCATCAGAAAGATCTTTATAACTCGATAAATCAGTATTTTCCAAATGAGGATAGAAAACCATACAAAAGTAAAAGGCAAGACAGACCAATGGATGTTAATGTAACAGTGTATAAAATGTTCATTATTATGGTTTGAGGTTCCATAGTACAGCTAACTTTTAAGAAACTTTCATTTATTTTAATAGGAGTATCAAAAAAGTAACCAAAATCATCTGAAAAGGATACTAAAGTACTCCTCCTTTTTCCAACTACTATATATGTATGTGTCTGGATTTTCTTTTTTATATAGTTCAACCAAAACAACAATGCAACATATTAAATGCAGAAGCAGATGCTAAAATTCAATTGTCTTCTACTAAACCAGAAATTAAACCAACTTGCAAAAAAATGTAAAACAATGCCAATTTTTTAATTAAATGCTTTTGCATTGGAAAATATAGTTATTCTTCATAAAAATATGGTGTTGATGCTATCATGCAATACGCCCACTGGTCTTTTTTAATGAATTACTAAATAAGTCTTTTTAAAAAATGTTTTAACTTTAAACATGGTTTATGCATTGACAGTTATAACCTTGGAGTGGTGGGGGAAGCACTTTGGAACACTCAATAATTTTTAAGAATGTAAAGGGAGACCATAAAGTTTGAGATCCACTATACGAGGCAAACAGCCTGAGCTTGTACAAGAAGGTACAGACAAGATGAGAAAGGGCTCCAGTGCAGGCAGAAGGGCATACAGTCAGGCAAGCCTGAGTTCAATCCCAGCTTTATCATCTAGTCAGTTTGCGACTTCAAGCAATTAATTTCTCTGGGCTTCCATTTCCTCTTCTACAAAATGACACCAACATATCAACCTCAGGAAAATCTCTGTGAGGATTACATACTCATAAAGCATATCATATGTGTATTACAATGCTGGGAACAATGTTGCTATTAACATATCTACACAAACTTAGGCAGCAGTAAAATGTAGTAAACTTATCATGCTATCCCCCAAATGGTTCAATAATTTTAGTTTTCTTTTTTTTTTCCTATAAAGTTGAAAATGTAAATCTAGATAATACAAAGGGGTCTCAGTATTCTTTCCCTGCATGGAAGGTAGCCAGTGAGTTTTCATTTATTGTGCAAAGGTGATACAGTAAAACTTTTTGAATACACTTGCACTTCAACATTTCAAAGCATTCTATCCAAAGAATCTAAGGTTAGGGATGGGTAGGAAGAAGGATATTTAAAACAAGAGAACCCTAATAAACCACAGAAAATATTAAGGATTAGTGATGATGAGAAAGTTGAACTACAATTTAAAAACCAGCCAATAGGGAGGCAGGTCCAAGATGCTGGCATAGGAAGATCCTCCTTCCAAGGACACATCAAATGGACACCTCTGTTTAGAGCAGTTCCTCCTGAAAGATAACTGAGAGCCAACAGAACAGCTTCTGCACAAAAAACAAGAAAGTCTACAAAGAGAAGGTTGGGAAACCGTAAGAGCTCTCCAGGAGCTGAGGACACTCTCCAGGACAGAATAAACTGGTGAGCACCATTGTTAATATTTCCCCTGCACAAAGATAGCAGGTGGAAGCTCTATCCAGGGTCTCTGGCCAATCTATGCAGGGTAGCCCTAACACATCCCAAGCCACACCTGATGGAGATATATCTAGCAGGAACGGGAAGGCATCATAGTGCACATACAAGGCACTCCTCCACCTTGATCCAGCGAGTACAGCAGGTCACTGCAATGCATACCCACTGGGTTACGTGCATGCAGGGCTCCTCAGCCTGGACAGAGTGCAGAACTAGCAAAATGTAGTAGTGTGTACACACAGGGCTACCCCTCAGAGAGAATAAGGAGCTGGTAGGGTAGTGTAATGTACACACTCAGAGCAATTCAGCCCTGACTCAGGCAAAAGACAATTAAAGCAACAGGACATGCTGAGCACACTGGGCAGACCCACCTCGGCAATCATGCAGACACACACACAGCTGCTCCACCCAGAACCTGTACCTTCAGATCTGGCCACACACCAGGCACCACACATGCTCACCCAACTACATCTAACCTGCCAAAACCTCACAGAGGCCACTTTTTCAAGATTGGGAAAGATAGCTATCTCATCTAACTTGTAGTAACAAACACAGAAAGTCAATCAAAATAGGGAGACATAGGAGTATGCCCCAATTAAAAGAACAAGAGGAAAAGAAAAACAATTAAAAAATGAAGATAAGTAATTTGCCTGATAATTCAAAAAATAGTCATAAGAACACTCAACAAATGTGAGAGTAGAGTTAAAGAACCAATCAGAGACGAGGAATACAATCACTTAAATAAATAATACATTAGAACAAATTGACTGCATATTAGTTAATGGAGAAAGCATTAGCTACCTGGAAGACCGAATAGTGGAAATCACCAAATCAGAAGACCAACATTTTTCAAAAATTATGAAATGAGGACAATATAAGGGACCTCTAGGATAACACCAAGCACTCTAATATTCACATTATACAATTCCAGAAGAGAGACAAAAATGGGAAGAAAGTATATTAGAAGAAATAATGGATGATAACTCTCTTATTCTGTGAAAGGAAAGACATCCAGGCCCAGGAAGCACAGAGTTCCAAACAATACAAACCCACAGAGGCCCACACCAAGACATACTATAATTAAAATGGCAAATGTTAAGGACATAGAGACAATTTTGAAAAAATTGTTTCAAGAAAAAAACAAGTCAAATACCAGGAAAACCCCATAAGGCTATGGACTGATTTCTCAGAAGAAACTTTACAGGTCAAAAGGGAGAGGCAGAAAATAATTAAAGACCTGAAAGAAAAGAACTGACAACCTAGAATGCAATATCCTACAAGGTTGCCATTCAAAATTAAAGGAAAGATAGTTTCCCAGACAACCAAAAACTAAGAGTTCACCACCATTAACTAACTTTACAAGAAATAATAAAGGGTCTTATTTGTGCAGAAAGACCAGAAATAAGAAAATAGAGGAAAGAGAAAAAATAGCACTGGTGAAGGCAAATATGTAGCACAGTAAAGCAACCACTTAAAAAGCTAAAATGAAGGCTCAAAAACAAAAGTAGCAAGATTAACTATAAAAACTAGGTACACAAAACAAAAATATATAAAACACAACATCAAAAAAGTGGAGGGGAAAGCAAAAATGTAGTGCTATTAGAATGTGTTTCAACTTAAATACCTATCAGCTAACAATAGACTGCTATAGATATAGGTGGATATACTGTATGTGAACCTCATGGTAACCATAAATCAAGCACATTTTTTAAAAAATTTTATTTAAATTGTTGTTGCAGTACAATTTTCTATCTTTTAAACCAAACACATTTAAAAAATACACAAAAAATAAAAAGAAAGGAACCCAATCAAAACCAGCAAGTAAATCAAAAGGGAAGAGATCAAGTGAAGAAGTAACAGAGAAGAACAACAAAAACCACAATAAACACACACCTATTAATAATCACTTCAAGTATAAACAGACTAGATACTCCAATCAAAAGACAGAGGGTAGCTGAATAGGTTTGAATTTCTTCAAATAAATACCCAGAAGTGAACTGTAGATCATAAGGTAGTTCTACTTTTAATTTATTGAGGAACCTCCATACTGTTTTGTACAGTGACTACGTATATTTGCAATCCCACCTGTATCCCAAATACGTGTTGCCATGCATCCCAAGGTAACAATACATGAGGGTTCCCTTTTCTCTATATCTTTGCCAACACTTGTTGTTTGTTGATTTATTGATGACAGCCATTCAGAGAGATATGAGGTTTTAATTTGCATTTCTCTGATGATGAATAACCCTGAGCATCTTTTCATTTCTGTTTACTGGCCATCTGTATGTCCTCTTTTGAGAAATGTCTATTCAAGTCCTCTGCCCATTTTTACTTGGATTGTTTGGGAGTTTTTTGTTTTGTTTTTTGGTTTTCGGTATTAAGTTCTATGAGATTTTTATAAATATGGGATATTGATGCCTTACTAGAAGTGCCATCATGAATATCTTCTCCCAACCACTAGGTTAGGTTTTATATGAATTTATTGTTTCCTTTGCTGTGCAAAACTTTTTAATTTGATGTAGCCTCATTATTTGTTTTTTTCTTCCCACTTGCCTGAGGAGATATATCCACAAAAATATAACGAAGAGCAATGTCAGAGAGTTAACTGCCTATGTTTTCTTCTAGGAATTTTATGGTTTGGGATGTTACATTTAAGTCTTTAATTCATTTTGAGTTATTCCTGAACATGGTGTAAGGTGATACAGTTTCATTTATTTTTGCCTGTATCTGTCCAGTTTTATCAACACTATGTATCGAGACTGTCTTTACTACATTGTATATTCTCACGTCCTTTGCCAGAGATTAACTGACCACAGAATCATGGGTTTATTTCTGGGCTCTATATTTTGTTCCACTGATCTATGTGTCTGTTTTTATGCCATTACCACACCATTTTGATTACTATAGCCTTATAGTATGATTTGATATCAGGTAGCAGGATACCTCCTCCAACTTTATTCTTCTTTCTCAAGGTTGCTGAAGCTATTATGGGTCTTTGTGGTTCCATATAAGTTTTAGAATTATTTGCTCTAGTCCTATACATTAGTAACAACTGATTAGAAGAAGAAATAAATGGGATTATATTAATATAATCCCATTTACAACTGTATCAAAAAGTAAAATACCTAGAAATAAATTTAATCTAGGAGGTGAAAGACCTGTACCCAGAAAATTATAAGACACTGAAAAAAAGAAACTAAAGAGGACATAAATTAATGGAAGTATATAAATGGAAGAAAAAATATACTATTTTCATGAATTAAAAGGATTTACTTTTTAAAATAACCAAACTACTCAAAACAATCTACAAATTCAGTGAAATCCCATCAAAATACCAACATCATTCTTCTCAGAACTGTACCACTCTCTTACAGCAGATACAAAAATAAACTCAAAATGGATTAAGAACTTAAATGTAAGCCCTAATATCATAAAACTCCTAAAATAAAACATAGGTAGTAAACTATTTGACATCAGGAAAACACAGGCAAAAATAAACAAATGGGACTTCATCAAACTAAAAAGCTTCTGCATAGCAAAGAAAATGATCAATGAAACAAAAAGATAACCTACTGAATAAGATAATATATTTGCAAATGTATCTAATAAAAGGTTGATATCCAAAATATATGAGAAATTCATACAACTCAACAAAAAATATACATGCCAATCAAAAACTGGGCAAAAGACATGAAGAGACATTTCTATAAAAAAGATATACATAGGGCCAATAGATATATGAACACATGCTCAATGTCACTAATCATCAGGAAACATAAATCAAAGCCACAGTGAGATATCATGTCACACCTGTCAGAACAGTTATTATCAAGAAGTCAACAAATTACAGATGTAGATGAGGATGTGAAGAAAAGGGAACCCTTGTGCATTGTTGGAGGAACACAACCTGATGCAGCCACTATAGAACACAGTATGGAAATTCCTCAAAAAACTAAAAACAGATCTACCAGATAACCCAGTAATTCTATATCTGGGTATATATCTGAAGAAAACACAAATTCCAATTTGAAAAGATGTATGCAGCCTTGTGTTCACTGCGGCATTATTTACAATAGCCAAGCTACAGAAGCAACCTACATGTCCATAGCTAGATAAATGGGTAAAGAAGATACAGTGCAAATATATAATGGAATATTACACAGCAATAAGACAGGATGAAATCCTGTCATTTGCCACAACGTACATGGACCTAGTGGGTATCAGGCTAAGTAAAATAAGTCAGTCAAGGACTGACAAACACTGTGTGGTTTCACTTATATGTGGAATCTAACAAAAGTCCCAAATGAGCAAGTACAACAAAATAAAACCAGCCTCACAGACACAAAGCTCAAAGGGAGGTTACCGGAAGGGGAGGGAATGAATGAGAAAGGTAAAGCAGAATATAGTCAGTAATACTGTGATAAACTGGCACAACAGATAATTACTAGCATTAGAGGGCTGATCACAGTGCAAGGAATGAAGATGTTGAATCACTATATTGTACACCTGAAACTAATATAATCTTGTGTACCAACTACAGTTAAATTTTTAAAAATTAATTTTAAAAACCCACCTAACATAACTGGTATTTGTGAGAAAACCTTCAAGTTCAACTAGATGCTTATAATTTAAACATACCAAAGCATTCGAGTTATTACGACTATTTGCATTCTAATCTGTCATACCATGCAATTTATCTTTTGTACATGCATGTATATATTTTACTTTGCAAACACACACATGCTTTGTACCACTACTGAGGTGTGCCTCAGATGTACACAGCTTATAATCTTCTGATTCTGCTGATCCTCTATTAAATATAGTTTAAAAACAGAGCAAAACATACATACACAAGCATAATCCCAACAGAGCACAAATAAATGAATGTTTAGTCTGAGTAGTAATCATTTGAATATTATACCTGATTCAAAATTTTCAATGTAATTTATAATCAAATTGCTATTTGTATTAATAATTTACAATACAACAGAAGTTCATTATTTTTAACAGGTATTTTCAGTATACCGTCTGATAAATAGTAGGCACTCTAAAAGTCTAGTCAGGGCTTAGCAAACAGCAAATGTGGAGGTTAGACAGTGCCATCTCTCTAAATACTTGCCTGACTGCTCCAGGAAAAAAATCTAGGCTAGGTTTACTCTAGTGAAAGTGGGTCACTTAGTAGCAGTTTTCCCATCAAAACATTCTTTCACCACTAATCAGTTCATTCTCAAGACCCTCATTTTAGGCTTTGCCTTTTTCAAACTTGATACCAGCTAAGATTGATGATAATAGAAAAACAGCATATCCTGAGGAGTAACCCAAAGGTACAACTTGATCAAGATAGAAGGCTGAGGGTATTCTGGAAAACACATGTCACTGCTTTCATGTTGGTAGTCTCGACTAAAAAAAGGAACTTATTTTAAATGATTTAAACAAGAGAATAAATCTCCACAAAAGGAGAGAGACAATCTATCAGAATCAACACTAAAGAGGAGGAAAAAAAAAACTTACCCCACTTACTCACTCCCCTAACCTCATCAGGGCAGGCAGTGTGTCCTTACCTTCTAGATAAGGACACCAAAGCAGAGCGGCTAAGCAACCTGCCCAAGTCTTAGAGTCATGAGGCAGAGTAGTTTTGGAAGTAAGGTCTCTTTTTTTTGCAAAAACATTTTTGCAAAAAAATGTTTTTGCAATCAAATTTGTCTAAAATTGCATTCTAAAAAAATTTCCAATGAATTATGCTTACAATAAGGATGTACACTTGAGGGGAAATGTAGAGAATCACTTATGAGATTTTGCAGTATGTACAGAGTGGGCAAAAGTAGGTTTACAGTTGTTCATATAGAATAATACAATAATTAATAAACAATACAAGAATAAACTCTGTGTTTCACTTAGTTACAACTATAAACCTACTTTCACCAATCCCTGTATTTCTATTAAAGCACAGTTAAACTACATATATTTTATTATTTAGGGTCTATGTAATAATAATATTGATCATGTTATAGAAGAAGTAGGTGATTACATAATATCACCTACCTTATTACAAGAGGGGAACTGAGGAACAGGGAAGTAATTGCCTCAAGGGGACATGGTTGGTAACAGGCAGGCAGGCCTCACACCTAGGCAATGGGGCCCTGAACTCCAGCTCTAAATACATAATATTAATACTAGCAATTGCTCATTATAACTGAGTTTTTCTGTTAAATATTAACACTTAACAGAAAATTCTTACCTCCGGTTTGCTAAGGCTGGATGAAACCAAGGAGCCAGATCCCACGTCCAAATCCCACTGCTTTTCACCATGATTCTCTGGATCCAAGGCAGCAATTCTCCCATCTAAAGTGCTGATAATCACTAATGATCTGTAAATTTAAAAATTAATAGGGAAAAATGTAAAAGGTATCTAAGCTATTAAGCATTTACTCCACACACTCAAGAGAAAACAAACCCCTCCCTGGAGTCTATCTGCATGAAAGAAGTGGGACCCACCTTCTCACAACACCTAATTGTCTTGCCACCACAATCTGTCTTTAGCCCTCCAAGGCAACTGCACCATGACCTTTATCTGTTTATGTCACTTATGAAAAGTGCTAGACTCCTAGGTCACCCCTCATTCCCACACTCTAATCCCCATATGGAACTCAACATTCCCTGCTCTGTCCTCTTCTATTTTTCTCCAAATCCTGAAGTATTCCCTGAATGTGCACTTTCCTTCTTGTTCTACTGAAATCTGGCTTTCCCTGAGGACGCTGCTTCAAAAGCAATAATTGTTTTCTCCATACTCTTGGCCACTGACTGGGCCTAGTAGTGGAGTAGGTGTATTCCTCGCACCTCGTCACCATTCCCAGACTACTTTCTTTCCTCTCTAAAAATCCTCAATAGATTGTTCCACTTATTACCCCTCCTAGCAACTGTTTACTGACCCTTGGATTACTAGCCCAATTCCGTGAGGATTTTAGCTCCTGGTTTACTGTCACTACTAACAAATTCTTTGGGTTTTTGTGATCTGTCTACCTTGCCTCAGCCACACCCGTGGTCAGACTCTAGTCCTTGTCATTACCAATCATAACTTCCCTCTACCACTGAAATTTCAAGCATTGGGCCCCCAGCCAACTACCCCTCTCTCCAGCTCATTTCCTCTACTTTCTTGACTCCAACAAACTATTGACTCCACCAGAACCTACAAGCCATTTATCCTATCACCTACCTTTACTACCATAAGGCTTTCATTTCTTTCTTAACCAGCTGAAATTCTGTAGTGCTTTATTTTAAGCACTCCCTTTCTTAAATCCTCAACCCCATCTGTCTCTCTTGCATGTCATACTTGACTGGCAAAATTCCAATCCTAGTTAAATTTAACTTTCTGCCCTTTTTTGAGTCTTACATCTATGC
Organism: Phyllostomus discolor; assembly: GCF_004126475.2. Lineage (NCBI taxonomy): Eukaryota > Metazoa > Chordata > Mammalia > Chiroptera > Phyllostomidae > Phyllostomus > Phyllostomus discolor. The sequence continues at coordinate 102,293,952 of NC_040907.2, forward strand.
AGTTGAATGTGGCTGAAGAATAACATAACCATGCTGACTAGTCTGACTTTAATTCTGACCACCAGCCTCAAAAGGACTATTAATGATGCCCAACAATCGTATGACACTTCCCTAGTCCATCCACTTGCCCACCTAGGTTAACTACTACATTTCTCATTTCTCCTCAAATTCCCCATACCAGCTCTTCCAAGCTCACACATCTCAGGTTTTATACTACCCATTTCTTGAAAGAAAACAGAAATAATCCAACAAGATTATTTCGCACCATCACCTCTATCCATTTATCTGCACCTGGACCCATGTATTCTCCCTTCCCTCCTGCTGCTGTGGGTGAACAGTCCATACTGCCATCCACCACCAACATTTCCACCTAGGCAAGAGATCTCTCCATCATGCATATAGGAAGACTCACTCCTGCAAATCCCTCTTCTTGTCATCACACCAATTATTCCCTTCTCTACCAGACCATTCCCCTCAGTATTCCAATTGGCTATGCTTTCTCCTAACATAAAAACCAACACAGATGAAACAGAAACAATCATTCTCCTCTTTCTAACTTCCAGTTCATTCCTTGCCCACTTTGGAACAAAATGCCTTGAAAGAGCTATTATATACTCTCATGTTTCCAAATCCACTCCTCCCCTTGCCCTAAACTATTTCCAATCAAGTTTTTGCCTGCACCACTCCACTGAACAGGTTCTTGCTGGAGTCACTCATTACCTTCACATTGGAAAACCCCACAGTCAGATCTCGGTTCACTTGACATTCTAGCAGCACCTGATCAGCTACTTCTCCTGCCCTCCATGAAACACACTCTTCACATGGTGTCCAGGACACCATCTCTCCTGCTATTTTTTTTCTTCTAACCTACTCTTTCACTACTTCATTTTCTAGTTCTTCCTCATTTCTCCTATATCTTAAAATATTCTCTACCTATGGATACTTTTTTTTGGTGACTTCATCCAGTATCACAGCTTTAAAATACCATGTATGTGCTAGCAACTCCCACATTTTTATCTCTGGTTCCAAGCCATTCCCTAAGCTCTGAACTTACACATATAACTGCCTACCAGATTTAGATCGTCTAAGAGACTTCTCAAAGTTCACATATCCAAAATCAATACCCTCAGACTGACTCCCCCAATTCCTCAAACACATCATGTGTAGTTTTCCGCTAGAGCCTTTGCAGCTACTATTCCTTTTGCCTGTGTTGTACACTTGTTATAGGAAATTTGTTAGGTATATTTGTCTGCCTCAAAGACCATGCAAATTCCAAGCACATATAGTTATGTTCCTGGTTAGGATAAATACAACTTCTGTCTTTTCTATACTACTTGATGTATGATGCACTAAATTAAAAGTAAAGCTACAAGTTGACCAAGACAAAAAAGTTTAAGTAAACTCATTTGAAACCTACCAAATAACTTGTTTATTGAATGAATAAATAAAATTGTTAATTTAGTTCCCAAGCTATATACCCATTCTAACTTTGAATTTTTCAAGTGGTAACTTAGTCTAATTTGTGAAGATAAAAATTTTTGCCACACTACAAACTCTAGTAATTTTAGGTAACAAAACAAAAGAAAGGGAGCATAACTCCACTTCCCTCCCCATACATTACCCTGCTTTCTAAAGAAATCAGTTGGGAGTTGGGGGAGGATACCTCAGGTAAGAAAATTACTTTACAGAACTTCCGGCCAAGATGGAAGTGTAGGTAGACACTTCCATCGTACAACCAAAGTTAAGGACAACAAAAATTTAGAAACATAAAACAACTATATCTGACAGAAAACTGAACTATATGGAAGTCCGACAACCATTCATCCAGACCAGTAAGAGCAGCGGAATCGGCGGCCGCTGGCAGAGAAGGGCTGTGGAAGGAGAAAGCAGCAGCTGGTGGTCCCGGGCACAGGGTGGCAACCAGCAGACCCAGTGAGGTGTGCAAGGCCGCTGGCTGACCACAGACACACATTCGGGTGCAGATAAACCAAGAGAAAATGGGGAGCAAGACACTGTGCAGCCCAGGGCCCCAGCACCAGGAAATAAAGCCTAAAAGCACCAATTGAAAACACTTGTGCGGCTTTAGGTGCCGGAGAGACTCCTAACCTCATAGGACAGTTCGTTGGAGAGACCCACAGGATCCTAGAATGTATACAAGCCCACCCTCCCAGGAACGAGCACCAGAAGGGCCCAATTTGCTTGTGGGAAGTGGCAGAAGGGATTGAAATCCAAAAGCGGAGCAAGCACCATTGTTTTCTCTTGGGCCCCGCCCCCATACACAGCGTCACAACCCAGCGACTAGGTTGCCCTGCTTTGGTGAACACCCAAGGCTCTGCCCCTCATACGTAACAGGCACAACCAGAACCACCCACCCCCCCAAAATGGGTCAAACAGAAGAACAGATCAAAGCCCCAAAGCCAATACATCTAAGGCCCAAGAGACAGCTAACCTATCACATGCACAGTTTAAAGCACTGGTGATCAGGATGCTCACAGAATTGGTTGAATTTGGTCACAAATTAGATGAATAAATGAAGGCTATAATAAGTGAAATGAAGGAAAATGCACAGGGAACCAATATGATGGGAAGAAAACTGGGACTCAAAGCAATAGAGTGAGCCAGAAGGAAGAAACAACCAAACAGAAAAGAATGAAGAAACAAGAATTCAAAAAAATGAGGAGAGGCTTAGGAACCTCCAGGACATCTTTAAATGTTCCAACATCCGAATTATTGGGGTACCAGAAGGGGAAGAGGAAGAGCAACAAGTGGAAAACTTATTTGAACAAATAATAAAGGAGAACTTCCCCAAACTGGCAAAGGAAATAAACTTCCAGGAAGTCCAGGATGCTCAGAGAGTCCCAAAGAATTTGAACCCAAGGAGGAACACACCAAGGCATCTCATAATTACATTAGCCAAAATTAAAATGAAGGAGAGAATCCTAGAAGCAGCAAGAGATAAGGGGACAGTCACCTACAAAGGAGTTCCCATCAGACTGTCAGCTGATTTCTCAAAAGAGAACTTGCAGGCCAGAAGGGGCTGGAAAGAAGTATTCCAAGTCATGAAAGGCAAGGAACTACATCCAAGATTGCTCTATCCAGCAAAGCTATCATTTAGAATGGAAGGGCAGACAAAATGCTTCTCAGATAAGGTCAAGTTAAAGGAGTTCATCATCACCAAGCCCTTACGACATGAAATGCTAAAGGGACTTATCTAAGAAAAAGAAGATAAAAAATATGAACAATAAAAAGGCAGCAAAATCACAGTTATTAACAACCACACCTAAAACAAAAGCAAACTAAGCAAACAACTAGAACAGAAATAGGACCACAGAAATTGAGATCACATGGAGGGTTATCAACAGGAGAGTGAGAGGAGGAGAGAGGGGGAAAAGGTACGGAGAATAAGTAGCATAGACGGCAGGTAGGAAATAAACAGGAGGAGGGCAAGAATAGTATAGAAAATGTTGAAGCTAAAGAACTTATGACACATGGACATGAACTAAAGCGGGGGGAATGTGGGTGGGAGGGGGTGTGCAGGGTGAAGGGGAGTGAAGGGGGGAAATGGGACAACTGCAATAGCAAAATCAATAAAATATAATAAAAATTAAAAAATAAAAATAAAAAAGAATTATTTTATAATGGTTATAAAAACTCGTATCTTAAATGTGCCATCTACCAATAAAAGCAATAAAATATAATTAACTTGGAGATCCAGGGTTCAGAACCAAGTTAACCCCCCCTCTCCTTGCCCCACTGAACAAATGCCTAATTATTATGTTTAATAAGTATTAACCACAAATAAATGGTTGAAAAAACAATTTTAATTTAAATAATACTCAGAGTAAGCAACAAGTGTTAACCCATGAAAAAATGAAGGAGACAAATGGAACAGTTCAGTAACTATTTTTTTGTAATTCAGAACACTGTTCATTTATTATCCTAGGTATTTTAGTTATTAAAATAATAACAAGCTATACTTTTTCTAAATATGTAGCTATTTATTCTAGAGGTAAACAGAGAAGAATGATAAGATTCTAGCTTTCACCTTCAAAATAAAGAAAAATCCAACAAAATATGCATGTATCCTATGTATATATAAAAGCACATTTGAATAAATAATTTGGAGTTTAGCACCTACCTATTCTTTCACTGAAAACTTACTTTTAACTGAGTCAAAAATTCTTCTTTTAAAAATAAACAAGGTATTTTCAGATTATGAACTATATTTAGACAGTATCTGTAAATTTGAGCAATAATTAAATACAAACATGTGGGAGGAACAATTCAGCACATCACACTCTTACCTACTGTTGTTACTTAGTCATCTGGTCCTTAGATTTGAATGCAGTACCATTCATTATTTTAGCCCCTCTTAATGGGAATAACAGAAAATCCCCTAACAAACTCTGTCAGGTGTCCACTAAATAAATAAATAAATACCCTGGCCCTAAACAGGGTAGCTCAGTTGACTGGAGCACCCTCTTGTTGCATCAGGGTTCTAGGTTTGATCCCAAGTCAGAGCACATACAAGAGTTAACCAATGAATGCAGGAATGGGTGAAACATCAGGTCAACGTTTTTGACCTGTGCTTCCACAGTTTCAAAACACTGGTTTTGACCAGTGTTTCCTCCTTCTTTTTCTCTCTCTCAAAATCAGTTTTTCAACATTCTAAAAAAAAAATGTATCCTTCATCCTTTTGTCTGCTACAAACTAGCCATAATATTAACTATGGGCTCCTTCCCAAGCATGTTTCTGGAAGGGAGGTAGGTACCTCTTCTGCTGTGGCTGAAATTGAACAGTCCAACACACACATACAAAAATGTATTATATATACTACAATTTAGACTATTGCATCTAATCACAGTCTATGAAAGAGGTGCTCATTGACATGCTAGAAACTAAAAAAGGCACCAGGGAGACAGATATTGCTGAAAAACAAAGTCCTCAGGCTGACTGCAGCAATAGTTAGACGACAGCAATATGAGATGACATTTAGAATAAACATCAAGTAGAAATGAAAAATGAGCTCCCCTAATTGGGGAAATATAAAGTCATTTATCTTCCCATGATTGACTCACTCTATTTTGAGGCTTCTATGAACAAGATGAGAGATTTTAACTTATGCAAGAACAAAGGAACTACAGAGGCAGGACTTCCAGTGGAAAGAATCAGAGCTTTGAAGTCCGGAGTGCACATCCACATGGTTCTGCTTACTCTCTGCATGACTTCTTTATTTAATTGTTTTTTTTCATAAGTAAAATACAGACACACCGTGTTTAATTATGTTACATTTTCTTGCACTTCACAGATGTTGCACTCTTCACAAACTGGAGGCAAAACCCTCTACCAGCAGAAAGATTATGAACTGCTTACTGCATCACTCAATCTGGAACCAAACCCACAAAATCCCCCGGTCAACCTGTATGGCTGTCTCAACTAGTTCAGATTAACTCATATATGCCTGATCATAAAAGTCTTCTGGTGCCCATTAAAAACAAGGGAAGGTCCACAAGTCCCTCCTTATAGGGGTCTTGGGAGAATGGAGCTTAACAAGTAGGACAGGTGAGCCTCATAAGGTCAATTTGGCAAATATGATTTAATTCAAAGAGCTATTTCCTTACAGTAAAATATAACAATCAATATTATAAAATAAATGTAATAATTATTATTTTTATAGAAACAAAAATGTAATAATAATGTATTACCTGACTGAAGAAGGCCTATTGATCAACTCTGCCAGTAAACTCTCACTTTATTTAATTTAGTTTCCCAAGGCATTTGTTTGGATGATTGGATAGCAAGCACTGTTTGCTCCTCTCAAGAAAGGTTGTAGGTGACCTCCTCCTAATGGCCAGATCCATCCCCCTAGTTAGGCATGTCCTTGCAGCAGCAGCTGAAACAGTGTGGCTCCTCAGTCTGGGCATTCTTCTTTCCCTGGCTTCCACAGCACTAGCCTGTCACCCATCCTCACTACCACTCCTGCTCTCAATCACAAACAAGCAGGTCATGGAGTTCTAGCTTCCTCCATATCCACAACTTTACTTGTGCCTGATACATGACAGCTCCCAAACCTATACAGTATTTACAGCTCCTCCCTCTCCCAACCTCCCCTTCTGTACTTTCAGCAGGATACACTTATTTGCCACAAAGTGCATAGGAAACTCAACTTTTCTCCACACATTTCTCTATCCACCCTGTCACTTAGCATTTAAACCAGGCATCAACTCTACCTGCTCCCTCACACTCTACATTAGATAATAGTCATGTAGTCTTCATTTTATTACTTTAGCTTCTTTTAAGTCTTTCTCTTCTTGTTCATTACCACTGACCCTGTCCTGGAACAGATTCTCATCTCTCACTAAAACACCTTTAAAAGTCTTTCTGACATATTTTCCTGCCTCTGACCTCTTTTCTTCTGTCCTTCCAGCAGTTTTGATTCTATAAAAGAAACCTAATAAACTTCTGATGCTGCATGTGCCCACTAAATAAAGTCCACACTGCTTTGTATGACACATAAAACCTTTCGTAACCTGGCATAGTCACCTACATCACTGCTTCACACACACACACACACACACACACACACACTTCTAACCTTTTCAACAAAGTTCCCTTGTTAAATTACTTTTGGTCTCGTGTCCTAAATGATTTCATTTGCCCAATAAACACTACTTCCAATGAATTCCCACACCTTTAAGGGAAATATTTAAGTACCAAACAAATTACTGAAGATTTCTGAAAAGAAGTAGCTAAAGTACTGTATTAAGTTTGATATAATTCTAGTTCAAAGTGAAGACACTTGACTTTTTACTCTTTCCTGATGATATGTATTTTTAAAATTGTATTTTTCAATTACAGTTCACATTCAATATTAATGTACTAGTTTCAGGTGTACAGCATAGTGATTAGACAATCATGTACTTTACAAAGTATTCCCCCCAGTATTCTAGTACCCACCTACACCATAGTTATTAAAATATTACTGAACATTACTATATTCCCTATGTTGTATTTTACATCCCCAGAACTATTTTCTGAGTACCAATTTGTAGAAACTTGGCTTTTTGATTAGCCTTCTCATGAATGAATGTCCAATTTCCATCCAATTATTTAAAAAATATTCCTGGCTGGTGTAGCTCAGTGGATTGAGCTCAGGCTGCGAATTAAAGGGTCACCAATTCAATCCCCAGTCAGGGCACATGCCTGGGTTGCAGGCCAGATCCCCAGTACCGGGCATGCAAGAGGCAACCACCCATTGATATTTCTCTTTCTCTTCCACTCTCTCTAAAAATGAATAAATAAAAATCTTAAAAAAAAAAAAAATAAAAATAAAAAATATTGACCTCTTACCAATCCCCATTTTTACCTGGGTAGATCCATAAGAGTCCTGAAGCCCTAGCTTGGGAACCACTACTCTGTGCCCTCGGTCACATCATCTATGCTGCCTAGACTGTCCTTGCCACCTAACATTTGAAGACTTGCTCATTTGACACTTCCATTCTTTTCACTCTCATACTACTCTTATGTCATTTATTATCCATTCTAGTATAGTTCATTCTTTAACACAAGAAGCTGTATCTCTCTGTCAGGCTGAGAGTTCAAGGACAAGACTAGTGGTCCATTTCTCTACCCTCAGCACCTAACAATGCCTAGCCCCTAATAAAATGCAATTAAAGTTTACTGAATCAGTAAGTCTTGCTAGGGCAGACACTCTTATTCACGTAAAACAAAAAAAAAAAGGGCTGGGAGAGATGTGAAAAGTTGTAACTTACCTAAGGTCATGTACCAAATAAAAGATTCTGAACAAAATTCTGAAGCATAAATTTGGGTTTACTAAAACTTAATTCCATTATTCTGTTAACTGTAAATTTATATAAGTGGCAACTACTATAGTATTATAATGTGTAGCTTCTATTCCCTCCATAAATCTCATCAAGATGCCATTTGTCTTGTTATTGGTCTGATTAGCCCTCAACTAAGCAAAAATGACCTTATTCCAAATGAACACCCAATATTAAAAAAGTGCTTGACTTAAAATACCCAGAATACCTGCCTATTTACAATTCAGTTATCAGATCTGATAAGTACATGCTGAATTCCTTCACTCAGTAATTTTAATAGCCTATCTGCAAAAATTTCCCACATGAAAGAGAGGCAAGTGAGGGAAGAACACTGTATCGATTGGATATTTCCACATTAACAACTGCTTATTTAAAAGGTCCACTTTTCTTTTCTTAGAAAACAAAAGATCCAAAGTTAAAAATGTGATGTGGGCCCTGGCAGGGTGGCTTAGTTAGTTGGAGCATTGTCCTGTGCACCAAAAGGTTACATGTTCAATCCTAGTCAGAGCACATACAGAAACAACTGATTTTGGGTATCTCTCTCTCTCTCAAAAATCAATAAACATATCCTCCGGTGAGAAAAAAAAATGTGATTTGGGTAAATCTGCTTTTTTTGATGTAGCCAAGAATCTCCTCCCTAAACATGTGCTTTCAGCTGGAGGTGTAGGGGAGGCAGAAGGCTTTCTGCCAGACAAAAGTGCTGACAGGGGACACTGTTCCTTTTCTGAGACACCCCCTTCCCACAGAGCCAGCAGTAGAGTGCCATATCTGAGTCTCCATCAACCTGGATCATACTCTTGACCTCACCCTGGCAATTCCCCGATTCCCTGCCCCAACAAATTTGTGGGGCCATCCAGTTTCCAGTGGCTTTTCTATACATATGGCCTGTCTTGCTCATACTTCAGACTTTCCTAAAATCTCTAAAACAAGTAGCATCTGGCCTCAGTGAGCCCCCATAACTCTCGCTAACTGGCCACAGGCCTGGCACTAGCAGCAGCCTGCCCTGGGCACTTGCAAGCCCAGCACAAGTAGCAGCCATCTGCATATCACTTTGTAACTAATGCCAGGTAGCTGACCTTGGTCTGTACCTCCTGGGGGGCTCCAGAACCAGTATACCTGGTGGACAGCTTCAGACTATGTCACAGTGTAACAGGGTGCAGCCAAGAGGGAGGCCCCAAATAGGGATTTGGAATGGGGTCCAGAACTCAAGGTGCCTGGGAAATATTAGGATGTCCTCACCACCCCCCCACAGGTGTGGGTTGGGGGTAAGGACAAATGGAGCAGGGCTATTAAGAGCTGTTTTGCATAGCAACAGCTTTGCAGCTAACCTCTGGCGTGGTCATTTAACTTATCTATAACCTTTAACTGGTTACATAGATATGTTAAATAGCTGTGGCCATGCTCTGAGCCAGAAGAATGGAAGTAACTTCCCCACTAAGATGTACCTGGGGGCGGGTCCCCCGAATTACAGCACCTGTGTGGGAGCTTGGAGATGATTGGCTCCATGACATGGGGCCACACCTGCCCAGACTCACTATGGCAGCCCAGTAAAGCTGGAAGAATATGAGAGTGCTGGCAAGCGTAGCCAATTGTGGGAGGAGTCAGAAATGGGGCTGCAGAGGAAGACTGGCGTGGGGATTTAAACCCAGACTAGGCAGTCATTGGAGGGAGAACCACACGGTTTTGGCAGAGCGGAGACTCCCGCAGCCATTGTGCAGAGAGGACCATGAGGCTGGGGCAGTGGAGGGAGAACCACGCGGCTTTGCCAGAGTGGGGACTCCCATGGCCACTGTACAGGAAGAACCACATGGCTGTGGCTCTAGAAAGGAGAGCCACTTGGCTGGGGCCGTGGCAGAGAGAACCACACGGTTTTGCCACAGTGGAGACTCCCACAGCCATTGTGCAGAGAGAACCACGCGGCTTTGCAAGGGTGGGGACCCCCAAAGCTTTAGAAGGTGGAACCACCACCCGGCTTTAGCAGAGATCCTGGCAACACAGCTGATGGTGCCAGGAACCAAGGGAGGCCTACCAGCCAAGACAGATTACTGGGAAGAACCGGGAGCTGGCTGCCTGAGCCACGGACTATTTCTTTTCCTGAGATACAGCACCCCAGACTGGGCAAAGGGGGGAAGGAAGGACTGTGTGTGTCTGTGGGTGTTTTAAGGGACTTTGGGATTTTGATGAAGACATTAGGTCACTACTTTAAGTTTGTATAGCATTAAATAAAACTTTCCTTTCCTTTTCACAAATCTCTTGGCATTGAGAGACATCTTTCCTCCGGCGGCAGACATAACAAACTTGGGGGGGTTCCTTTCGAGTAACAGTATATTGCCCTTGCCCCTCCCCCATTGTTCTATAACAGCAGCACCATCCAAACACCTCCACAAGCAACACACTCAAGGGGCAGACTCAGCTGGCAACAGAGCCCTGCTGAAGTTAAGCTCTGTTCTGTGGGGTTGGCCCTCTGCACACCTGATCCTCCACAGTGATTGGAGCTAGTTCTTGCAACTGATCAGCTTAGGGGTAATACCCTCTCACTGATGTGCCAACAACAATCAAGGGTTAACTACAACAGAAGGGTGTACACAGCCCACAAGGGGGCGGCACAACTGGAACACCCAGTGTGGGTGACAAGGGAGGTTGTGCCACTGAATCCTGTAGGACACCCACTACATAAGGCCACTATACCGAGCCTAGTGTATGTAGCAGTTCCATCTAATACATAGAAACCAACGAAGGGAGGATGCCAAAATGAGGAGACAAAGCAGCATGTACCAAATGAAAAAACAGAATTTCAGAGAAAGAACTAAACAAAATGGAGACAAGCAATATATCAGATGCAGAGTTCAAAACACTGGTTATTTATCAGTGATCTCAGTGAGAATGTAAAAAAAAAAAAAAAAAAAGACAAGAAACAAAACAGAACTAGAAAACATAAAAAAGAACCAGTCAGACATGAAGAATACATTATAGGGAATCAATAGTAGAGTAGATGAAGCAGAGGATCAAATTAGTGATTTGGAATATAAAGAAGCAAAAAATACCCAATCATAAAAGCAAAAAGCAAAAAGGATTTTAAAAAATGAAGACAGTGTAAGAAGCCTCTGGAACAACTTCAAGCATAACAACATTTGCTTCAAAGGGGTACTGGAAGGAGAAAAGAAGAGCAAGAAAGTGAAAACCTATTTGAAAAAATAATCAGAAAACTTACCTAACCTGGTGAAGGAAGTAAACATAGAGGTCCAGGAAGCACAGAGTTCCAAACAACATGAATCTAAAGCGGCCCACACCAAGACACATCATATTAAAATTCAAAAAGTTCAAGAATCTTAAAAGCAACAAGAAAAAAAGCAGTTATTGATATCTACAAGACTGCCCCCATAAGACTGTCAGCTGACTTTTCAACAGAAACTTTGTAGCCCATAAGGAACTGGCATGAAATGTTCAAAGTAATGTAAAGCAAACACCTACAACCAAGACTGTCTCACTCAGCAAAGCTAACATTTAGAATGGAAAGGCAAAGAGCCTCCCAGACAAGAAAAAGCTGAAGGAGTTCATCACCACCAAACTAGTATTATATGAAATGTTAAGTGTCTTCTTTAGAAAGAGGAAGAAAAAAAGGTAAAAAATATAAACAATAAAATGGCAATAAATGCATATCTACCAACAACTGAATGTAATAAACAAGCAGAACAGAAACAGACTCATGGATACAGAGAACATTTTAACAGTTGTCAGATGGAAGGGGTGTTGAAGGGATGGGTAAAAAAGGTTAAAGGATTAAGTAGAAATAGGTAGTTACAGAATAGTCATGGGGATGTAAAGTATAGCATATGGAATATGGTCAATGATATTCTAATAACTATGCATGGTGTCAGATGTGTACAGATTTAACAAGATGATTACTTAGTAAATTATATAATGTCTGATCGCTGGTGTGTACACCTGAAACTAATATAATATTGTATGTCAACTATACTTGAAAAGTAAAAAATATGCTCACTCAAGGAAGCACATGTTCTCACTTAAAAACAAGCTAATACTTACTGGACTTTACTTCTTAGTCCCCACCTACTAAGTAAATCTTCAAATCAAACCTCCTTTATTTAAACATATCACAAGACTATTTGTGCCCCAAATCAAAACAAATAGAATGTCAAAAAACTATACTTTATTACTTCAACATGTTTGGTAGACCTTAAAGAAATACAATCTAATTTCTCACTGTTGTAAGCAACATGAGAATGGCAGCTATTCTTTTCTTAATAGACTAAAACATTTTCAGAAGCACTTTTTCTACTTTATTCCATAAAACATTTTTAATGATAAGGTTACTTATAAATAAAACAAGGTTAAAAAATAGAAAATAAAAGTAATATTACCCTCTCATATTTAGTTCTCTTCTTGTATTTTAAAACATTCTGTAATAAAAATATATAGCAGCTCCTCTCTTACAAAAAAGGAGAAAAAAAAAGATGGAGTTCCCAGGCAGTGTTTAGAGAATGAAGATCCATGCCCAAACTACAGCTCATAGCAGCTAATAAAGACAGGATCCCTTGTGCAAAATGTTGCATAGTGTAAAGGCTGCTGAATTCAACTTAAGTATAGTCCCCTCAGTCCTGGCACATATCACACCTAGACTCCAGGTGTCAATTAAACTAAAAAGACAATTGTAGACAGGAGGGCTAGTCCACTCTTCGCTGAAGTATGTTTATTTTTGGCTTACAACTGCCTTGAAGTATGCATAAATTCTTCCTTAAATGTGCATTTTAGTCAACTTTGAAAGTCTGCAATCAGAAAAGTCCATTTTCAACAATGTATTCTGAGATTGTATTATTCCATGGTCATATTTTACTGTTTTAACAAAAGCATGCTTATGAATCTGAAAATCTGAGGACCAGAGTTCTGTACTTCAAATTCACATCACATAAGTTTGTGAAAGGACAGAGAGAAATAAAGAGGAATGAAATTATCTTACATTTAGAGTATTTGCATGTTATCTCATTAAATTCTTAAAAAATCAGTTTAAAGATGCACCAATTAGACCTGGCTGGCATAGCTCAGTGGATTGAGAGCGGGCTGCAAACCAAAGTGTCGCAGATTCAATTCCCAGTCAGGGTACATGCCTGGGTTGCAGGCCATGACCCCCAGCAACCGCACTGATGTTTCTCTCTCTCTCTCTCTCTCTTTCTCCCTCCATTCCCTCTCTAAAAATAAATAAATAAAATCTTTAAAAAAAATGCACCAATTTAAAAAGCACCACAGATCATCAAATTTTGTAGTACTTTTGTTACAGGGGAATTAATCAGAAGACAAAGAAACAGTATTTTACAAATTAGCATGATTGGTAGCATAAAACTAGTTCTTGACAACTTCTGAGTTTGTTAGATGTCCTCAATATGAAGATGCCCATGCCACCACGAGAACCACCATAATACTTTATAAATTGCTATTGCCACTGGAATCAGAAAACTAGTAACTCAAGTTATGCCAGCTTGCATAAAACTTAATAATGAGGTGACACTGTGACTTTCTTCCCAACTTTCTACAGTCACCATCCCATTTGAATTTCAAGTCTTTGTAATTTTTAACAGAAGTAGGAGTGACAACAAGACTGCTATCAGAAAAATACATGTATCTTTGCTACTTTTTAAAGAAAAAATAGTTTATTCACTCATTCACATGCTTCAGACTTCAAAGGATGTATTTATCATGAAGCCAATGAAAATGCCATCAAGAGAAAAAATTGCTCCAGGGAGGTCAGTTGGTTAGAACATCCTCTGGATAGGTCAAAGTTGAGGGTTTGATCCCTGGTCAGCTCAGCTCACATACAAGAATCAACCAAAGAATCCATAAACAAGTGGAACAACATACTGAAGTTTTTCTCTCACTCTCCCTCTCTGAAAGGGGAGGGGAGGGGAGGGGAGAAGAATTAGCAGGCCTCATACAGCTTCTTGGGCATCAAAAGACAATATGCAAAAATGACAATCTATTCCCCACCTCCCTCTTTTTAAAAGTTTTGCAAGTAACATAATTCTTCACAGCTGTTTGTAATTAATGCTTGCTTAATTCAAATCTCTCCCCTAATCCTCCTTCTTGAAGCAAACAGGATATTGGTCTATTATTATGAACTGATAATCTCTTTTTTAAAAGAGCATTTAGAGAAAAGTTTTATAAACACTGCATACTTACCTCCTGTTGGTTTTATCAATTTACTTACCCAAGGTTTCTCAAACTTTGCACACTATCTTAAGCTACCAGGCAGACCCCTACACCTGGGCCTATGTCTTCCTAGAAAACTGTTTGCCAAAGAACACTTATCCTCTGCCAGGCAGAATCCCTCTACTTTTACCTTGTTCCTGACAAAAGAAGTGATTCTCCTGTTTGCCAAGTAGATTGTCTCCAACTACTTCCACCTCCTTCTCCATTCCTTTTTCAACTCGTGTATGTGGGGTCTTCTCCTCTGAGTGTATAAATAAGATCAGACATCTGTGGTCCTACAAGTTGCCTCCTATCAGTTTAGCAGTGAGGGAAGGAGGGGCTGGAGCTGAAAAGGACGAATACTTAACCTCTCTCTTGCTACCTGAGTACTCTCTATTGTTTCACTTAAACTCTTTACTTATGCTCATCACCAAATCCCACATTCTTCTTAGTCCTCACCCTACACCACCAACCTATCCAGCTGTATTTGTCTACTTTGCTGGCCCATGTTCTCTAAAATATAAGGCATTTCCTGAGGATTTACCATGAATCTCCTCTTTCTCACAGCTTCAAGTGTTTATCCTGACTGCTCTCCAACTTCAGTCACTCATTTACGCCTTCCTGGACCTCCAAGTTACCATGTTCCACACCAAACCCCTTATCTTTTCTTCCCTGCTCTCCTACATCCCTCAACTGTCCCATGTGTGCTCTCAATTCCTGGCCACCCAGTCTCAATCTTTGGATGGGAGTTCCAAGAGAGGAAGAACTGATTCATTTGCTAGGAACCAAGATTCCACCTCAAATATATCCCCTCTGTTCCATGTCCAGTGAATAGTAAACCTCTCACCTAAACTGCTACAATACTCTCCTTGTGGTATCTTTACCTCAAGTTTTCAGTACATGGTATTGCTAGGGAAACATTTCTTAAGCAAAAACTTTAATCAGGCATGGCATTTGAGATACTTTACACTTTTCAAACTGTAATGGGCATGTAAAGCACATGGTGATCTTGTTAAAGCACAGATACTTATTCAGTGGGTCTGGGTGATGCCTGATTCTGGATTTCTAACAAGCTCCCAAGTGATAACCATGCTACTAGCGTAAAGTCATACAATATGGCCCCCATCTACTTTTCTAGTGTCATCTTCTACTCCTCCTTACCCAGCACCACCCCATGTACCTCTCACATACACACAGGTCTCACGCACACTGGCACACAAAGGTACACAAATTGTTCCTTAAACATACTTCCCAGCTTCTATGCCTCTTGCTGTCTCAAGTCCTGTATCTGCTCATCACAATTCTAACCACTTTACAGGAATCAACTCATTCTGCTATAGCCTTTGCTTATCTTCTCATCTACCTCACCCATTCTACTCCACCCACTGAACACCACAAAAACCTGGAGACATTGATGGCACTTAATTTGCACTGCCTAAGCTCTGCAATGCCATTATGGGGCTCATGTAACCCTCAGAGCTAAACTCCACACTCTTCCAGGAGGGCAAGAACTATCTTGTCCACCCTGTGTAACCCCAGGGTACCCAAGAGGGCCTTTGTAAGTGCCCTTAAGTACCTACTGTGGTGGATTTGTATTCTAAGAAAAATGAAACATCTCACTTTATGTAACTTACTTTGAGTAGGAGTTCAGAAGTTTCCAGATAAAACACCCTTTCAGGAAAGTTAATTCATTAGCAAAAACTATGAAAATTTTGCCAAATATTTACTACTTCAAAAAATATATCATTCAAGTGGTGCTAAGAGAATTTTATTACTTATTCTATTTATAGTAGTCTGCAGGTACATAGGTGAAGATTCTGATATTTACCTGATCATTAAATCTAATTATTATGATCTAATGATTACAGCATTATAAACTTACAATACTTTGTAACCCACATTGTAGCCCTCCCTAGTTTAATTTACCTAATGCTCTTTGTATTATTCCATTTGTTAAATGGGACCTCACTTTCTCCTCAGGTGTGCTAAGACAGCTGTCTGCAAAACACTTCAGCATTAAAATGCCTTACATTTGTGTCCAGACTTTGAAACGTGCTTTAAAACACGAATCTTGAAGTACCATTTTCAAGGTTAACCAACTCAATCCTATATTCAATACTTACACAGTAAATTCTCTACATATCAAAACTGCCAGAATTCAAGAACCTACCCATAACTCTTAAGCTTTAGTGTGTTCAAGAATTGTCTGGTGTGCTTGTTAAATCTGCAGATTCCAGGTTCTTACCCAGAGAAAGTTTGATTCAGATCTGGGGGTGAGGCCTAGGAAACTATAGTTAACCAGCATCCCCACGTGATTATGCTGCAGCTGTTCTGCAGATCTCAATTAGACAAATACTGACATTAACCCTGCTCCAAGGCACCACAGGATTGTGTTAAGAGAAAATGCAGAAATTAGTTTGTGAAATCCTTTCCCAAAACAGCTGTCATACCACAACAGGTCACTGGCGACTCACGAAAGAAAAAAGGGGTTATCGAGGAGCAGGCGGGCTGAAAATTCCTTGAAGTCTGAATAAAGCCCCAAATAGTGGGAAAGTGGCGTTTCTTTCCCATCTCTGCGCTCCATTCTGCCAGCACTCCCCAAGATACCCTCCAGGACTGGCTCTCGGGCCGGAGCCGAACGACACCGGTCGCTGGCCGTGGGAAGGCGGCCCCGGCGCTCAGCTCCCGCCCCTCACCTGCCGCGCGGCCGCAGCTCGTTATCTGGGTCCGGCTCGGAATCCCGCGGCTCCTGCCCGTCTACGGCCGCCGGCAACGCCTCGGCGTCCTCCACCGTCACCTCAGCCGGAACCACGGCGCGGGCCGACGGCACTCGCGCGGCCGAGGTGGGAGCGGCCGCGGCCCCAAAGCCGAACCCTACCTCTGCCGCCGGAGCGCTTTGGTCGGGGTCGCGCCCCGCAGCTTCGGTCCGCACCAGGAGCCCCAGAAGCAGCGGCAGTAACAGAAACCACGCGAACGGCCCCGGGCGGGCTGCGCGCTCCATTAGCGACCGGGCTCGGGCATGGAAGTGAAGCCGCCGGTGCCCGCCTCTCACGTGGGTTTGAGCACCCGATCAACAAGAGGACACGCTAGGGATCCCGCCGCCCCGACGTCCGGGACACCTAGCCCAGAACCTCCCGCCACGTCTCAGCTTGGTGCCTGCCACCACCTCAGTGACAGCCTCCTTCCGACAGCACCCATTAAGCAAACTTTCCGCGCGTCTGCTCTCCGATTAGCTGAGGCCACTGCCACTCCAGGAACCGGGCCGGTCCTGTTGGAGACGGTGGGCTTTCCCCGGTTGTCCACATCACATCTGCCAATCAAATTGAATTGTCCCCGCCCGAGGCCCGGCCCTGTTCCGGAAGCGGTTACCCCAAGAAGCGCCCCGCCCTCCCCGCAGCCTTCTTACCTGATTGGCGAACTCCTCAACCCAAAGCAGCAGCAGCCGCCGCAGCAAAATCTTGGAAGTTCATTGGTGGAAGTGGATGCCCCTCAAAACTCTGAGATAATTTCTTCCTGATTGGTTGGAAGCGGCACCTAATACGTGGCAAATGCTGAGTGTAGAAAGTACAGGCCCTAGGGAAAGGAAGAGCTGAAGGCGAGTCCTGGGTGGTCGGGAGGCGACCGACCTTAAAGGATGTGCTGCTGTGGCTCTTCTAAAGCCTCGTCTTTTTGGAAAGGCGAAAACAAAGCTGGAAACATAAGTGAGTTCTCAAGCCATGTGTTTAGAAGTAGAAAGGATGAGGCAGATTCTGGAGCCAGTACTGCGTGCGGCCCCTAAATTGCTGACCAGTAAGGAGTTGCCGGTGCTCTAACAGGTAGTCTAGTCTACTTGACACGCCCCTCCCTCTTCGAAAAGCGGAACGGGCCCAGGCGCGGCCCAGGCGCGGCAGTGCACTCTAGCAAGTCGTCTAAGGTTTCAGACGTAGTTATTTGCAGAACTATTACTTGAAGCCTTTTGACCCTGATGTGGCATGCCTTGTTCCTCACTCACTACAGGGCTTTAGAGAAGAAAACCAAAACTGCAAAAGGCAAAACTGGAGAAGATTTGAATGTTCAGCTAAGGAATTGAAACTTCATTCAGCAGTTAAGGACACCCTGAAGATTTTTTAGCGAAGGAGTGAAAGGATGAAAATTGTGGTTTATGAAGATGCATCCATCTGCTGTGTATTCAAAAGAATAGCATCAAAGATGAGGAGAGTGATTGGGAGGCTCTTGCCCATCAAATTTCTGTGAAGATTTTTTTTAAAAAAGTATTGACTTAAACATGCTGTTATTAACGTCAGAAAGCAAAAACGTAAAAAGCCCCATTTCCCTCTCCTTCTTGCACCGTATTTTCTTGCTCCTACAAGCACAACAAAACTTAGCGTTCTAAAAAACGTGTTTTCAGTTCATCTCAAACAGACTAGTCAGACTTTCATGCCCATTAACTCCACCAAAGGGCTCTTTCTGAGGTCACCACTGATAATTCAAAGGGCAATTGTCAGTTTTCATCTTATTTAACCCAGTAACTCAATCTTACCTGTATAAAATATTTTTCACTGGTTATCTTGCTATCAAAAGGCAGGGGCACAACCCTTACTAGGTTTCATTTTAACTGAATCACTTTTGTAAAGGCCTTATCACCCATATGGTTCCAATCTGAAGTGGGGGTGAGGAGGAAGGACTTCATACGAATTTGGAAGTAAGGGAAGCACAATTCAGCCCATAACACCTAGACAGATCCTCACAAAGCTGTTCCTTCTATTCCTTCAAGGTTCTGTTACTGTCCCAGTGAAGCCTCTCCTGACCACCCTTTTAAAAAATTTCAAAACATTTAAAATTTTTTCAATTACAGTTTACACTCAATATTATTTTGTATTAATTTTAGGTGTGCAGCAGTATGGTTAGATAGTCATATACTTTACAAAGTGTTCCCCCAATATTCTCAGTACCCACCTGGCACCATACATAGTTATTACAATATTATTGACTATATTCCCTATGCTGTACTTTACATACCTGGACTATTTTATAACTACCAATCTGTACTTTTCAATTCCTTCACCTTTTGCATCCAGTTCCCTAAAACCCCTCCCAGCTGGCAACTATCAATGTGTTCTTTGTATCTTTGAATCTGTTTCTGTTTTTTTTTGGGTTTTTTTTTGTTTTCATTTATATTGTTCTTTGGATTTCACCTATAAGTGAAATCATATGGTATTTGCCATTCTCTGACTGACTTATTTCACTTAGCATAATACCCTCTATCCTGATGACCCCTTTCTTCTTTTAAAACTGACCAGTATTTACTCAGCAAAATAGGAGATAAGCTCTCCTGACTAGATAAGGAATTTAATAAGTAATATGAAAAAGGTGTCAGAAAATTAACATGAAGTGAAAAATGATTGATTTCTTGTAATTGTCCTTTTGAAATTATGTAGCTAGTGTAGGTATTTTAGTGAACCTAGTCTTCATGGCTTTGTAAGTTTTTCCAAAAAATGCCATGGCTTGAACAATAATCTGCATTAATAAATTAGGAGTCTGCTTGCCACCACTAAACGATGTGGAAGTTTTTGTTCATTTATTCATTACCATTCAGGGAGTATCATGTGGCCACCTGCATGTAAAGGGAATAAAGATGTAAACAAAAGAGGATGGTTCCTGTCCTTCTGAAGCTTAACATCTATCTAGTTAGGAAGACAGACACTATTTTAATACTGACATACACATTTATATTGTGTACACAATGTGCTATGATGAAAAAAGTTATAGGCATGACAGCACAGTGGTACAAAGTGCCAGTAAGAAGTCAAGCTTTACTAGTACTTAGGGGAAAAATGCAAATATTTCCATTTTCGAAAAGTAAAAAAGTCCTAAGTAGTAGTTAGCTGAGTAGAAAAATAACTTGAAGGAATGAAAAGAGAGTCTGCGAGTTTTAGCACAACACAGAGAGTGACACAGTGACTGAATGGGAACTCTGA
This sequence comes from Phyllostomus discolor, assembly GCF_004126475.2. Taxonomy (NCBI): domain Eukaryota; kingdom Metazoa; phylum Chordata; class Mammalia; order Chiroptera; family Phyllostomidae; genus Phyllostomus; species Phyllostomus discolor. The sequence continues at coordinate 102,313,951 of NC_040907.2, forward strand.
AATTAGTCTGAGTACTTCAGAGACGTGTAAGGAAAGTTGGGACTGGCCTGATTGTTTGATCAGTAAGTCTGATCTGATCTACAAAAAGAAGTTGGCACTTAGGTGCCTGAGCCAGGGCTGACCAGAACAATTAAGATTCTAAAACTGAGCATGGTCCAGGAGGTCAGGAAAACAGGGTGGAGATTTAGTATCATGGACTCAGTTCATTAACAGAGAAAGTCCAAATCTGTTGAGATTATACTTGGTTGTAAATAACAAGTATCCAAGAAGCTGAAGAGTGTTCCAAGGTGGTTCTACTTTACACCTCACTCGTAGTATATGACAGTTCCAGTTGTTCCATATCCTCATTAACATTTGATATCATTAGTCTTAATTTTTACTATTAATAGGTATGCAGTTGTGGGTAATTATGGTTTTGGTTTGCATTTTTCTGATGACTAATCATTTGGAGTAATGTGCTTATAAAATATTATCTTCTTTTGTGAAATCTCATTCAAAGCAATTATAAAGGAAAGAATTTACATGGGTAAGCACCCAACAGTGCCACAATTGCCACACAGTGAAATAAGCTGTATCAGTTGACTATTGCCATAATGATGCTGTCTAAGGAATCAGCCCAAAATGCTATGGCTTAAAGCAAGAAAAATATACTCTCACACCCTTTACCTGCAGGTTGACTGATCTAGCCAGAACTCATTTTCCTTATGACAATGGAAGAAACACAAAGGTGAGTGGAAACTTACAGGGCCTCTTGAGGCTAGAGCAAGAATGGGGTACTATTACTTCCATCCACATTCCATTGGCTGAGGCAAAGCATACATCCAGGCCTAACATCAGTAAGGGAGGAAAATATGCCCCGCCTCTAGTGGGAAAAAGTGTAAAGTCACATGACAAAAGACATGAATAGAGGATTTGGGAGAAAAATATAATCTACCACAAATGCTTTGAGAGTAATCAGTTCTATCTATGCCTGCATCTAGCATGAACCATTGCTTCAAAGCAATACATACAATGAGATACCACTTCATCATATCTATCAGAAAAGGTATTTTTTAAAAATAAGAAAAGACAGCCCTGACCAGCATGGCTCAGTTGGTTGAGTGTAGTCCTGCAAAGCAAAGAGTCACCAGTTGGACTCCCAGTCAGGGCGCTGCCTGGATTGCAGGCCAGATCCCTGGGGCATACGGACGGCAACTGACTGATTTTTCTCCCTCACATCAATGTTCCTCTTTCTTCCTCCCTCCCTGCCTCTCTCTCTAAAAATAAATAAATAAAATCTTATTAAAAAAAAGAGAAAAGACTATCAAACACTGGAGAACAACTGGAAGTCTCATTCATTGCTGGGTTCTGAACACAAAATGGTAAAACTAACTTGGAAAGTTTGGCAGTTTTTTATACAACTAGACATACATTTACCATATAACCTCCCAATCCCACTCCTAGGTTTTTACCCAGGAGAAATGAAGATATATGCCCACACAAAGACCTATATGCAAATCTATAGCAGCTTTATTCATAATTGCTCAAACTGGAAATACTGAAAATATCTAGCAACTAGTGAATGGATAAATTGCAGTCCATCCACATGATTGAATACTACTCAGGAATAAAAAGGAACAAGCTGCGATAGATGAATGGCATGGATATACTTCAGATGCACTACACTAAGTGAAAAAAGTGAGAAACAAAGAGCTATATACTGTATGATTCCAAATATAGTCAGGAAAAGGCAAAACTCTAATGACAAAGGGGGTGAGATTGACTACAGAAAAGCACAAGGAACTTTTTTAGGGTGATGAAAATATTCCAAATCTTTTTTGTAGTGGTAGTTCTGTAAGTATGTAAGTTTGTCAAAACACATAGAGCTATACATCTAAAAAGGGTGAATTTTACTACGTATAAACTTCACCTTAAAACAAAACAACAACAACAAAACATAAACCTTTTCTTTTTCACCTTGCCTTGGAAAAGGTAAGAGGATATATTTTATTTGTTTGAAAACTGAAATTTCACAGATTTTTAACTGGTTAAGTGACAAGACAAAATTAAGTATGACTTGGTTTGATATTAACACATGACACATAAATGAATTTGGGGATACACCTTCCTTAAGCATTAGAATTTGCTTGGTGTAGGTTAGATGACAAGGGTGGAACGAGAAATTCAGGAGGTTCTGGTTAGGGAATGCAGAGTATATAACAAGCCTGATCTTCTGGTGTCAACTTTTAAAAGGATGATTACACTTAGGGCCTCTGTAAAAGGGGCTTGGGAGCTGCGAGACCTAGCCTAAAGACTAGGGGTTGTTCCAGCTGTACTGAGGAAACAGTTTATCAATGTTTCTCTAAGTATGGATTTGAAAGGACCTAAACAGAAAAGAATGGAGCCCAAGAATTTTCATTTTAAACAACTTCCCTAGGATATTCTTATGCACTAAAATTTGAAGAGTGTGGAAGTTTAGAGTTGATATGTTTGTTATAATGTGGATTCTGTGAAATTCATGATTCTTCAATTGACCTACAATTTTTTCACACGTGCCTAGTTTATACCAGAGACCCTTCCCCTTGAAGTGTTACTTGAGTGTCCACTACCAGTGCTTCGCATCCCTTAGTTCAAAGACCTTAAATTGTTCCATTATGGTATACTAGAAAATTTATCGTGGATATTACAACATCATCTCAGTTGCTTGAAGCTTTACTGTGGGTCATGGCAACTTCACTGTAGTCACTGCCTGGAACTCCTGGACACAGTCCCTGCTAGGAGAGTGCCCTATGGTTCCCACAGGTTCCAGCTCAGATTTCATTCTCTATACACACCACATAAGACTGCACATGCAGGTCAAACTTTACCAAAATGTTGGGATAATTAAAGAGGAAAGAACCCACAAAGAAAACCCACCATACGAGTCCCTTACATGTGTACCTCTGTCCATAACCCTGCTCTGACCTCATTTTCTTCTATCTTGGATATCCATACTCTCTCTTTTTTCCCGCTTCCTATCCACAGGAACTGGTCTTAACCCAGAACTCACTTCCCCTGCATTTTGTTGGTCAGCTATTGTCCCAATAACCCTGCATTACTAACAACCCTAAAACACAGTGCCTCAACAACAGCCACTTATTCTTCCTCATGCATCTGCATGTTAGCTGGGGCTTAGCTCCAAACTGAGGTGGTTCCAGGTCCCCTCCACTGACTTCTCATCTTCTGTGGAAGAAGGGGTTACTTGGAGCAGTTCTCATGGCAATAATGAAAATGCAAGAGGGCAATCCCCACCACACATGCATATTCCGAACCTCTGTTGTTATATCTCTGCTACCATCCTTGTAGCCAAAGTGTGCCACACAAACAAGTTCAGAGTGAAAGGGCAGGGAAACACACTCCACACACCAGGAGGCATGGCTAGAGTATAGGTGTGTATTATTACTACCAGGGAGAGAAGACTTTGGATCAATCAATCAATCTATATATCCATCATGAGTATTGATTCCCTTATCTGAAGATTGAGTCTAGAGAAATGTCTGAAGCTTTACCAGGTCAGTAATTGATAATAACCAACTCTTAAACTCACACTGTCCAGTTCAGTTCTGGACAGAAATGGATGATCCATTCTGATTCTCGCAAAAATTGGAATTTGTAGGAATGTACACACAAATGCAGGAACAAATCCCTGGATACACACATGCATGCAAATTTATATGTGCTTATGTGCATATGTACAGGTCCAGTTATACAGGCCCTTTCTCCAAAAAAAAAGTTCCTCTCCTCTCAGAGATTTTCAGAGGCTAAACTCTTTAGAAGACAAAGGATTTTTCTAACTGCTTTATAACTTGCAAGAATACTATTTTATAATGATGTTAGGACTTTGCATTATGCTGAGAAATAACAGTGCCTTTTCTTCAACCTTGTTTCCTCATAATCAGCCTCCATGGATTTGCCAAGAATAAGACAGCAGCCAGGTGCTAGAGCTCAGTACCTCTGAATGACACACTCCCTAACTGCACAAAGACTTCTGCTCTGGAAAATTCTTACTCAAGGGCTTCGTTGCTAATATTTTCAGTCAAGGTAGTTTCAGCTTTCCAGCAATTCTTCCAATGTAGGAGGAAATGGAGGCCCTAATTAGTACTAATTTTGGAGCTCCAAATTGCTGTGTGCTCTGGGACAATATGCATCTCTATGCATCTCATAGTGTCTTCCCTGGTCACTTGCATCGGTCACTCTTTTGTCACTTGTGCCAGGAGCTCTCTGAGGTCATTTTCTCTAGGAGCTTTTAGTGGTCACTTGCACCAGGGACTCCCTTTGGTCACTTAAGTTCCATTTTTCTATAATATTATGACTCTTCTCTGTAGAGAATATTTACACAATTTTACAATTGAAAAATCTAAACCACCAAGAAGCAATAAGTAAACACAAATGAAAAGTATCACTTTATACCATTAACCATAGACAAAATTATTTCTCACATGGGTACTGCCAATATGCTCTTCAGTCAGCACGTATAGAATAAGATATTTTTTAATTTTGTGTTTTAACTTGGATGATAATTTTTTAATTAAATATAATTATAGGATTATTTCTTTGGTATTTCAGGCCCAAGCTTGTATTTTTGTCTACCAACTTAGCACCAAGTTATTTTATTATAATTATCATAGGCAACAGAAGAAAAATAACCTGCATATTTATGTATAAAAGATTCTTCCTGCCAAATAGAAAGCAGAAGACACATTCTCCAAGAGCAGGTCTTCCATGTGGGTCAAATAAAGAAAATTGGTGGGAGAATCAGATCCTCACACAACACATAATTTAATAAAGGAGCCTGACTGAAGACTATCTTAGCTGTCAATATTTGGACAACTGCTTTCAGCTCTAGCATAAGAGCTGACTTTATACCAAATCTCTCACTGAGAACGATTGAAAAGTCAGGTTAAAAATAAACAAATATTTGATGGTATCAGAAAGCAACCAAGTCATCTAGGACTCAAGGGGCTAAAAATGGGACAGAAAGAAAATGCAGTCAGATCAGGGTAACACTCTCCATCCTTTCCCGCCTTGAGACATTTGCTGAATTATAAGCAGAAAGTGCAAGACCTAGAGGTCAAGTAGAAAGTAGCAGCTTACAAACTCACAGGAGTATTAAAACAAAATGTGGAGTTCATGACTAGCAAAGAAAGCCAGGATTGGGCCCTCACCAGTGTGACTCAGATGGAGCATCAGTCCTATAGCCAAAAGGTGGCAGATTCAATTCTCAATCAGGGCACATGTCTAGGTTGCTAATTCAATCCCCAGTCTGGGAACATACGACTCCTGGTCTGGGTATATAGGGAGGCAACCAGTCGATGAATTGCATTGATGTTTCTCTCTCTTCCTTCTGCTCCCCCTTCCAATCTCTCTAGAAGGAATGAAAAAAAAAAAAAAAAAAGAGTCCTCCTGTAAGGATTAAGAAAAAAGAAAAATAAATGCCAGAATTGGAAGGTCTCAGATCTTAGAGAAAAGAGAATTTGTTGAAAAGTGAATTGATATTTCACTTCACCTTTCCATCGACGTATTTGCTGATTCCCAAGCCATGAAGGTAAGAGATCAATAGCCCAAAGAGAAAGAGGCAGCTCAGAGGCTAAAAGGTTTCATTGTGTTGAAGAGTCCAAAACTGGAAGTCAGGGCCCAGCAAGCAGTCAAATCTCTGAAAAAAACCTCCAGGTTTCAGTAGAGAATCCAGGCAGATTTCAGATAGGAGTAAGGACAAAGTGGAAATAAATTAGGTTTGTAAAACCTAAAATTTCAAAATACCACATTCCTTAATTGGACCAGGGCTATCTGACCCTACTCTTTCTGCCAGAAGAAAATTAAATTATCTCTAGAGAAGGAAAACATCATGTAGAGCTCCTATAATTATTTATACACATTGTCTAATACTTGAAGAAAAATCCACAAGTCATATCAATAAATAGAACCAAGTGACAGAAATTCACTTGAGAAGTTGAGATATTGAATAATTATGAGGCTATAAATAATTATGATTAATATCTTAAATGCATTTGTTCCCTTCATTTCATTTAATGCTTTGATAAAAAGCTCCTGTCCTTTTAGGATGGAATAGTATTCCATCATCTGGATGTACCAGTCTTTTTATTTACCTAATGCAGGACATCTTGGTTTGCTTCCAAGTTTTGACAATTAGAAATAAAGCTATTATAAGCATCCATGAGCAGGTTTTTGCATAGATATAAGTTTTCAACTGCTTTAGATAAATATCAAGGCGCATAATTGCTGAACCTTATAGTAAGTGTATGTTTAGTTTTATAAAAAACCAGCAAACTGTCTTCCAAAGTGGCTGTACCATTGCACATTCCCACTGGCAATGAATAAGTGTTTCTGTTGCTCCACATCCTTGTTAGCATTTTGTGTTGTCAATATTTTTTAATTTTAGCTGTTCTAGTAGGTATGAAGTGGTATCTATCTCACTGTTGGTTCAATTTGCATTTCCCTGTTGACATATGATGTGGAACCTCTCTAGGTAACATTGCAACAGGGTGCAGCCAAGGGGGGGCCCCAAATAGGGATTTATAATGGGGTCCAGAACTCAAGGTGTCCAGGAAATATTAGTAAAAATATATATAGGATGTCCTCATCCCCACAAGTCTGAGCTGGGGGATGGGATGCATGGAGCAGGGCCATTGAGTGCTGTTCTGCATAAGCAACAGCTTTGCAGCTAACCTCTGACATGGTTGTTTAACATATTTATAACCTTTAACTGGTTTCATGTATATGTTAAACAGCTGTGGCCATACTTTGAGCCAGGAGGATGGGAGTGACTTCAATCCATGATGTAACTGGGAGACAATTCCCCCTGGTTACAGAGTCTGTGTAAGAGCCTGGAGATGATTGGCTCCACACCACAGGGCCACACCTGCCTGGATTTACTATGGCAGCCCAGAAAAGCTGAAAGAATAGGAGAATGCTGGCAGCTGTGGTCAATTGTGGGAGGAGTTGGTAATGGTGACAGAAGAAGATTGGTGCTGGGATTTAAACCCAGGTGCAGCAACCATGTGGCATCTTTTGGGTCAGAGACAAACTGGGAGTCTTTTTGGGACCATGCAGCTTGGGCAGAGGAGAACCACAGACTTCTATTTCTTTTTCGGAGATACGGTACCCTGGGCTGGGGGGAGGGGGAAGGAAAGACTGTGTGTTTGTAGGTACTCTAAAAGATTTTGGGATCTCAATGAAAACATTAAGTTATCACTCTTAAGTTTGTATAACTCTTTAAATAAATAATCCCTTTCCTTTTCACCAATCTCTGGCATTGAGAGACATCTATCCCTGGTGGTCAGCAAGGCGAACATAGTATGGGGTGGGAGACCCCCAGAGCACAAGGTTGGGTCCATTCAGTAATAGTAGATCATTCAATGCCCCCAGTTCTGTTCTGTAACATCTTTAGGTAACAGGAGAATTTGGAGTGGACATTGCTGATCAAAGACAGTAATGATCATTGAGATAGAAATTGGGATCCTGAGGAAACAAATATAGACTGGAGGGCCCATCCAGCCACAGACAGCTTTTGAGACTACCCACCCAGAAGAGATGAAGATAGTTTTGGAGACAAGTTTTGAGATATTTATTATCCAGACCCATATCATGGTGTGTATTGAGATAGGTACCATGATGGCTCACAATGGGACATGGGCTGACATGGGGGATCACTATAATGACTGAGGCAGCAGATACTATCACAGAGGCTATGACTCCAGGACAGGTGATGTCAGAAGAGCATTTGGAAGTAGGTACTCTAGGGGTGATGACTACAGAGGAGAGGGCACACTATGAAGACAGATATAACAAACAAGATGATGGGAGATGGAGTTCCAAAGATGATTATAAGAATGATAGAGGTTTATCCCAAAGACCCAAACTAACTCTAAAGCCTCAGAACACTCCTAAGGATGATGATTCCTCTGCTAGCACCTCACAATTTGTTCAATCAGCCTCTCTCTGTGGAGGGACAAAGCCTGTTGACATAGCTGCTGAAGAGTCAGAAGTAGAAGAGCAACTACAGAAGGAACATCCAACATCAGCTGGAAGAGTCAAAACTAGAATGTCAGCCTCAGAGAGACACCCAAGCTGGCAAAGCGAAGAAACTCAGGAACTGGGTGGTAGAACACAAGAAGTGAGTCATCAGAGACAGGGACCTCAGCCATATCCAGCAGAAAAGCAGGAAGGAGAGAAAGTGAGAGGTCTCTGGAATATAAAACGCTCAATAAGGAGGAAGACTGTCATTCCAACTTTTAAGCCTCTCAAACCTGAACAGCCTCTAATTCTAGCCCCTTCACCAAAGGAGAGTGCTTGGGTGGAGTTCTCATTATCCTGCTTCATTTCAGAGCTTAGCTAGAACCGCAGTTTTCTACAAAGCATGGGGTCTGGGTGGGGGAGGTAGTTCCATCTCAACCATCTAGGAAGGACCTTGAGCAAGGAAAGATGAAAATAAAGCAGATGGAGTGAATGTCTCTCAAGGTCCAAGTGAAAACTCCAGTCATGGCCCAGGAGATATAGGGAACAAAGACCATTGGAAGGAATCAGTTAGAAAATATGACAAAAAAGATCAAGGTTCTTCATTTGTACCTGAGCCAAATAAACCTAAAGAAAATCCAGCCCCCGAGTTTCAGTTCTGCAAGTAAGCACAGTGCTCTCTCCATTCATGGGGAAGATGAAATAGGGAGAATATTATACCAAATAGACCTCTACACCCTGTGCTTTCCCTTAGTCTCTCTCCACCCTGGAACATTTGAAAGTAAATCAACTTCTGTCTAGATAAGACAAAATAAAACTCACCGTATCCAGAGGGGGGAAAAAAGAAATGGGTCAACTCACCAAGAGGATTTAATGATTCCGGGACTGAGGGACTTTCCAAGACTTGGGACTTTCTGTGTTAAAACAAGGAAAGTCCTGGGCAAATTGGGATATACTGGTCACCTTTCATGGTACAATAGACCAGAGATCCTGTGTGTCAAAAATAAGCCCTGGGCTTCCTTGCAATTTCTGATTTGTGGCATTTCCCACCCTTAATCCAAAAGCAGCCCAACTCCACTCATTGTTCTGCCACCTGCCTGTGCCTCCAACCTGTGAGCACATGGGGCTTTTACATCTGCTGTCCTGGGAGATGGACTCAGTCCCTCTGTAAGGTATGGTCCCTAATTTTTTTGGTACTCTGCCCTAGGATTTTATATTAAAAGAGAATAAAGGAAAAATATATCTACATCTATCTCTATCTATCTCTATCTCTATCTTTATCTCTATCTCTATCTCTATCTCTATCATTTCTATCATCTCTATCGTCTCTATTTCTCTATCTATATATCTATATCTATATCTATATCTATATCCATACCTACATTTATGTTGCTCAGGAAGAAGAAAGATCATAGGGTTGCCTCTGGGAGAACAGTCAGAGTGACTGAGGCACAAGGGTGGGAAGATGGGAGGAAGGTTTTTCCTTTTTTAGCAACTTCATTGAGATATAATTTATATACCATACAATTCACCTATTCAAAATGTACACTTTAAAGGTTTTTAATATATTGGCAGATGTGCAACTGTAATGAGGTAGGTTGGAGCAGAGGTTGCCAAAAAGTAAGGGACCCTAATTTAGGCAGGAGAACCACAAATCTGGCACAGGCTGCTCTATTGTCAGAAAAGGCAGGGGGGCAGGAAGGATGCCCAGGGGGCAGATTTAAGCAGTCTGCCTCCTTCAAAGGGAGGGGCTGCCTAAAACTGCAAATGCCTGAGGCAAGAGGTTAGTATAAACACAATGCAGTTTACAGGAAGAGGTGCAGAGAATTCAGAGGTTTGAAACCAGAGCTGGGGCTTAAATAGCCCACAGTCTTGGGGCTACTAGCTCAAGACACAGGCTAGCTGAGCTATGGGGCCTGGATCCCCCACCCAGGGTGACTGGAAGTTTCTGCCAATTCTCAGAAACTGAGGCAAAGACAAACATGACCATTGGTTAAAAAGCTAGACACTCCCACTGGTTTCCAGAGTGCTGGGATTCCGGTTGAGAGGGCTTTTTAAACAGGAGGCAGGAAGAAGCTCTCTGGCTTTTGACACTTGGTTCAGGCTCTTGGCTCACTCTTGGCTCTTGACTTGTGGAGTTTGGCTTGGGACTTCTGGATGCAGGTGTGCTTGGACACTCTGGGTCCATGGCCCTTGCTCCCTGCACAGATGGGAGCACTCATAGGACCAGGCAGTTGCTGGGCCCATCAGAGGCTTAGGCTCAGCATGGTTGGAAGCCCACTCCTGGGGGCAGGATCCAACATTGGGATTCATGCCTCACTGGGCTCCATCCTCTAAGACGGTATGATCCAGTGTGGTACAGGACATGGGGTCCTGGACTGCTATATGGAGACTGGGAGCAGTGCACCCCAGGTCCTGAAAGAGAGAGCTGCTGCAAGAAGATGGCAACTCTGAAACCCATGAGTACACATTCCAGAGAGGATGGAGAGCTGTTTGTGTGGCTGGCTTAAGGACAGATAAGGAAATGGGGAACTTCTGGGAGTGGTTTTGGCTTGCAATATTTTGGGGGTCAAGAGAAGTTCTGGCTTTTATAGGAGAGAAGGACTCAGAGCAGGAATTCATTCAGCACCCCCAAAATTGGAAACTGGTTAATAAAACCTGTTTTCTTCAACACAAATCTTTGGGTCATGCATCAAGGTAACAAGTGGCTGAACCCCATGCTACACAGTTACACTACCAGGAGAGAGACTTTTAAATGTCATATTTTTTGTCTTTTGAATTAGAAACCATGATAGTAAAACAATAGAGATTAAATTTTAAAAAAAGTAACCATGGTAGTATATCAACTATTATATATAAATAAATAAAATTAACAACAAAAGAAAGGTGCTTTTGTCCTTGTGGTCTATCATACAATTGGGTAGGATTCCATGTAAACTGATTCAGTGTTTTTCAATTGCATCATACATTTTATTCAATTCATTAACAAATATTTTAAATGCCTAGGTTGTGGCTGACCTGCTGGGCACTAAGATTTCATAGTCAGCAATTATTATTGTCTTTGGGAACATATAGTATTCATTTTATATGTTACTAGCAAAATTGCTAGCTCCTTGGAGAAACACCTCACCTATATTCCCTTTTGCATTTTGTACCTGTCAGGCAGTTGGGGACACACATTTAGTGCTTATGTGATATATGCAATAAAAAATAAAATAAGACCCAGGGCACAGAATCCCTGAAGGATTTTACTGGCTGGGTAACTTTTGTTACCAACAATTAGAGGATGGAAGGGGGCTCCTATAAAACCATGTCTTTGATCTGGGAAATCATGTTCTGGGATCCAGGCCCTCCCCCTTTTACCTTCCAGGTGTCCTGCTTCTGTGCAGAGCATTAATTTCAGCATAGACCTAAGTCAGCATTTTCAGTCTCTTGTCATCAAGTATGACATCCCAGGATAGCACCATGTACAAGGGAGTGATTACACAATTGGTCTCATAACTTCCTCTAACTTGGCACATGTTAGGAGATTTTTTAAAAGGTATTTATGTTTACCCTCAGTGTCCTTTCTTAATTCACTCTGACTTTCTACAATGAGTCTGTTACATATGCATTTTTTAAATTAAAAATAAAAGTCATTCCTGATGGTGCCTCCTACAAGAAGCCTTTTTTGACTCCTCTCCCACCTCTTCTAGGTAGTTTTGGTTCCCTTCTTTTAGTTTCCATAAATTCCATGCTCACCTCTACCACAGCACTTACCACAAGGTATTTGAATCACCTGTTCAATAATCTGCCTCCCCCTTAGGCTGTGATTTCCTTAGGGCAGATTTCCTTAGGTTGTGCTTTTCCTTTCATAACTGGGATCCTAGGGCCTCATGTGGGGCCTGAAGCACAGAAGGAGCTTTCATCTTTTCTCCTTCCTGGGTACCCTGCCTTTAACACCCAAATAAATAAACAACTGACTCCACAGCTATTCTTGGAGAACATTTCTCTTCAGTCAACCAATACGTCTTACTAAGACTTGAGTACCCAACACTCTTCAATGAATATGAGAAAATGAGGATTCCAGAGGGCCTTGATCTGCACATCCATCTCAGGAGTGCTGGAAATCAAGGCAGGTTCTCAGGGCACACAGGTGACTTAGGGCACAGCTATATTCTTCCAGAATAAAAGGCAAAGGAGAGGTGGTGGGGAGTTAGAGACTGGAACTAGATCTTGAGTCACAGTATAAATTGTGAAGTAGAAAGGCACCAGTCTCTGCTTCAGAAGATGAATTGATGGAGGGATAGAGTACAAACACTGAACTTACACAGATTCATTATACATACTTGGCAGAAAGGAAGGAGAAAGAGAGAAAGAAACAAAATGGGAAGGTGTGGAGAAAGAAGATACCAGAGAAATAACCATTTAAATAATGCAGGTTGCCATATTTCACTAATGTACAGGTAATGCTACCTGACATTCTACTCAGTGTTCTTCCTGAAGAGCTTGAGAAGGGACAAGTGGCAAATCCTCACCTTCAGTGTTCTGGGATTCCATGCTCACTGCACTTGGATTACCAGAGGAGCTGACAAAAATACAGTTGCCTGGACTCACACTCCAGGAGTCAGAGGAGCAGCCTGGGCATCAGACTGGTTAAAAGCTCTCAAGAGATTTTTTTTCTATTGTGGTAAAATATGCATAATATAAAATTTACTATCTTAACTATTTTTAAGTCTACAGTTCAATGATATTACATAAATTCATAATATTGTGCAACCATCACCACCATCTTTCTCCAGAACTCTTTTTATCTTGTAAAAAACTAAAACTCTATATCTGTGGAATACTAACTCCTATCCTGCTTACCCCTAGCCTCTGGAAATCATCATTCTACTTTCTATCTATATGATTTTGACCACTCTAAGTGTCTCATATAATTGAATTAAGACAGTACTTGTATTTTTGTTGCCTGGCTTATTTCAATTAGCATAATGTACTCAGGGTTTATTCATGTTGTAGCGTATGTCAGAATGACCTTCCTTTATAAGATTAAATGATACTCTTTTGTGTGTATATAACACATTTTGTTACCTATTCATCTGTCCATGGATTGTTTCCACATTTTAGCTACTGTGAGTAGTGCTACATGGGTACACAACTATCTTCTTGAGACCCTGTTTTCAGTTCTTTTGTGTATGTACCCAGAAGTGAAATTGCTAGATCATATGGTAATTCTATTTTTTATTTTTGAGAAAGCTCCACACTGTTTTTTACAGTGCTTTACATTCCCATCAACACTGCATGAGGGTTTCAATTTCTCCCCACCCTCTTCAACACATTTTACCTTTTGGTTTTTTGATAATAGCTACTGTAATTGGTGTGAGGTGCTATCTTGTCTTTGTTCTGCTTTGAATTTCTCTAATGTTTAGTGACATTGAGCATTCTTTTCATGTGCTTATTGGCCATTCATTCATCTCCTTTGGAGAAATGTCTATTTTTTTATCATTTTTTAATTGGGTTGTTTGATTTTCAGTTGGTGAGTTTTAGAAGATCCTTGTATAGTCCAGTTATTAGTCTCTTATCAGATATATAATTTACATGTATTTTCTTCCATTCTGTGGCTTGTCTTTTTTATTCTATTGATAGTGTTTTCTGATGTATAAATTTAGAAAAACATCATGAAGTCCAGTTGGACTATTTTCCCTTTTGTTGGTTATACCTTTGGTGTCATATCCAATAAATCATTGCTAAAGGTAATGTCATGAAGCTTTTGCTCTGTGTTTTTTCTTCTGAGAGTTTATTAGTTTTAGGTCTTGTACCTTGGTCTTTGACTCATTTTGAGTTAATCTTTGTATGTAGTGTCAGGTAAAGATTCAACTGGATTCTTTTGCATGTGCATATTTAGTTTTCCCAAGCACCATTTGTTAAAAAGACTATACTTTCCACATTGAATAGTCTTGGCACATTTGTCAGAAATCATTTGACCATACATGTGAGAGTTTATTTCTGGGCTCTCTATTCCAATGGTCTGTATGTCTGTCTTTATTCTAGTACCACATTGTTTTGATTACTGTAGCTTAATAGTAAGTATTGAAATAAAAATGTGTAAGTCTCGTAGCTCAGTGGATTGAGCGTGGGCTGGGAACCAAAGTGTCCCAGGTTCAATTCCCAGCCAGGGTACATTCCTGGGTTGTAGGCCATAACCCCCAGCAACCGCACATTGATGTCTCTCTCTCTCTCTCTCTGCCCCCCTTCCTTCCCTCCCTAAAAATAAATAAATAAAATCTTTAAAAAAAATGTGTAAGTCTTCCAGCTTTGAATCTTTTATCCAAGATTGTTTTGGCTATTTGGGGTCATTGAGATTCCATAAGAATTTTAGGATGGGTTTTTCTGTATCTGAAAAATATATATATATGTGTCACTGGGATTTTGATAGGGATTCCATTGAATCTGTAGATCCATTGGATCTGTAGATCACTTTGGATAGTATTGCTATCTTAAAATATTGTCTTCCAACTTATGAACATACATGTGTTCCCATTTATTTATGTCTTCTTTACCCTCAGAAAATTTTTTAGTTTTTATTGTATAAGTCTCCTACATACTTAGCTAATTCCTAAATATTTTTGGTAGTATTATAAACAAAAGTATTTTCTTAATTTTCTTTTCAGATTGTTCATTGTCAGTGTATAGAAATGCAGCTGATTTTTGTGTTAACTTTATATCTTGTTATTTCAATGAATTCATTTACTCTAACAGTTGTTTTTAATAATTAGGGTTTTCTACATATACAATCATATCATCAGCAAACAGAGATAATTTTACTTCTTTGTTAAGTGATTTTATTATGCAATTGTGCAGCCAGGGTTGAGAGTCTCTGCAGGTGATCTTAATTCTTAATCAATGCTCCTAGTATTACTTTATGCTGTGCTGAGTGTGATTCTAGTGTTTAAAAATAAGTGTCTGTTGCTTTGCCAGGTCTTCCCATTCTTTCCCACCTGGTATGATGCCACCTCCTCTGGAAGAGTTGCTGCTGAGTGGGCCCTGGCCCTCAGTGTTCAGGTCCTCATGATTGGTTACAAATACCTGAGCTGGGAGCAACTCACGGAGCCAGGGAGCAATGCCTGGCTGGTTTTGATAAGTACAAGTACAGTTCTGTGGATACCAATCCACTCTCTCTGTAGATCATGCATCCATTTGGGAGCACTATAGTGAAAGTATTTCCTACCTGACTGACTCTAAATATTTCTGCTTGTTATATACAATTTCTTACTTATGGCATACTTTGATCCTTACTTTTATGCTTCAGCACCAGGTCACAAGCATGGGTTTAGATTGTAGTAGGTAATCTCAACTTCATAACATATATTCTACCAGGGGTATCCAACATTTGGCATCTCTGGGCCACACTGGAATAAGAGTTGTCTTGGGTCACACATTAAATACATTGTGACATGTAATCACAAAAAGATCTCATAATATTTTAAGTAAATTTATGCTTTTGTGTTGGGCCACAGGTTGGACACCCTGCTAGATGATGTGACTCAAAAGCAATCCAGTAGAACCTATTTCAGCATTCCCTTTGGGGAGATTTTTGACTGTGGCCTGGAAAGTTAGTTGTGTGTTTACTTTGTTTTAACTACTGTATATATTCTATCTTTGGACAAGGATCATCTGATGTCAGTGTTTTTGTGCTCTATCTCCTGCTATGAGTAGTTTTGTTTTCTTTCTACCTGTCCCACTGGGAAAAGTATAATGCAGGGATTCTTTTCCTGCCATAGGGATATGACATCGGCCAGGTGGTTATTTCTTTTACCTATATAGTGATTGAAATTGTGGGAGTTGAGACCTCTTATAAACCTTTCTTTACTGTTTAATTTCTTTTATTAGACATCTACTCACTGCAATGACTATTGGTTGTGCATTATATGTGATTCTTCCAATAAGTTTATTAAACTGTCTCAGAATCTATACAAATAACACCTTGAAATATAGTTCAGTCTGTGAAGCTATGGTTCTCTTAGTTTCGCCATGTTTGCTATTGATATTTTTTACAGCATGGATCCTCCAGTCACCTTCAGATATTTTAGAGATATAATTTTGAGTACTCCACGGGACATGTCAGCTGATCATGTATTAAATAAGAAGAACCCAGTGCCCAACTTCAAACTGGTTGCTTGTTCCTCTCTTCTCAGTTGTTATGGCAGTAAACTTGGGCATAGCTTCTTGCATTAAGAGCATCTCCTGTGCATATAAACAACTGCTCTCACTCTGACTCACATCTGCTGGAGAGACAGGTGGTAAAGCAGTTGAGCAGACATTTCAGATTTATCCCTTCTAACTGGAAAAATCAAACTCGGAATGACTAGGAATGGATAAAAAGAATACTGCCCTGCAATCTACAGAAAGAGGTACTGTAAAGAAGATGCTTGCAAATATTTTATCCATTGAACTAAACTGACCTGCTTAACAGACATAAGGAACTCAGTGTGTACGGTACTTGGACAAAGGAATGTTATACATAATCTGAATTTGTAGAATTTTGGATTTACTATTTCCCAGCCTATTTTATTTTTATGAAACAATGTGACATTTTAGTTAAGCATAATGTACATTAGACCAGCAAAATGTTCCCAGTGATTTCAGCTTCATGAGACCATAATGTTTTGGCTCATACAGAGTTAAAGATACTTTGTTTTCATTTTTAAAACTTCAAAGTTGGTTTAGGAACACTAATAACATTCAGAACACCATAGTATGTTTTTATATTTGGTACTCAGTAGTAGGTCTTTAGCTATAGAAGTTATCAGTGACCCAAATCTAATATAGGGAAGAGATAAGAGCAAGTCATTTTCAGCGAGAGATGGCAAATGATGACAGAGCAAGATATAGTTTCCAACTATTGGTTTTCCCTCCCCATGGAACATCTATGTCTTTATGTGCTAAGAGAGCTCACATTTATATTTAGATTCCAGTATTCTGGCTTTGTTATCTAACAGATCTTGGTAAATGGTTTCTACTTACCTTTTAAAGAAACATATTTTATTGAGATTTGGTAAACTATAATTGTGGCTCACCCATTCACATGGTTCATAGTTTACACGTGGCATTTTCTCCCCTTCAGCAGCAAGTTGCTGAGATTTGGTGTCTGTGAGCTATAATTACATGAATGTATGTGACAGTATCAGTCTTATGCAGACAAACTTCTTTATCAGAAAAATTTACTTTGGAGTTAGATATCTCATGAACCTCACTATGAAATTATTACTATGAACCTCACCACAAAATTGGTTGTCTGATTCAGTTGGTCCTCCCTTTCTTCCTTCCCCTCTATCTCATCGTGCTTTTTATTTCACACAAAAGGACAAATAGAGAGAAATTCTCTGACCTCCAAACTTGCCCACCTTCCCACTTGAAGAACATTTTTGATATACATGGCTTACTGAGTACACACTTTCTGTAATATGACTTAGAGTAATTTTTGAGGTTTAGTGACAAACACAAAAATCCTTTTGACTTTAAATTAGTTCTTTTATAGATCACACCTTTTCAAGAATGTGGATATTTTCTTCTATTTCTTTTTTACATTGTCTCCATTTACTTTGGTGGTGCTGGTGCAATTTACTTAGGGGTACTTTTTTGTTTTGTATTTTCCAGTAAATAAAGTTTGTGCTCAAATAAAGAGTGCATCTTAAACTCTTTTCACGAGGAGGGTTGCACTTGGATTAAATAGGCATCTCTGTGTTGACATGTACTTAAATTCATAACCATTATTTATGAATATAATTATTGCAAAAGTTAATTATAGGGAATTCCTTTGTTGAATTTGTCTCCTGTTTTATAAAAGTAACTATGTAGACTTCCGGCAAGATGGAGGAATAGGTGGTCGCACCGTACCTCCTCGCACAACCAAGAACAGAGCAACAATAATTTACAACAATGATTTGCAGTCATAATATCAGAACTGTCAGAGGATTTATCTAAATGGTAGACGGACAGCCTAGAAGTTGAAGTAGACCCGTACATCCAGACTGGTAGGGGACTACGAGCCGAGCGAGCAGGCGTGGGGCTGGCGCGGGTCGCAGGCGCGCGGAGGTCGGGGGAAATTTGGCGCAGAATCGGCGCGACGGCAATCCGGGACGCAGGAGCCAGCGCAGTGGTGTAGCGGTGATCCCTGAGTACGCAAGCGGCGGCTGGGGGAATCAGTGGGGCAGCGAATGGGGATCAGGGCAGAGCTCACAGCCCAGAAGCCCAGGGAAGTGTCTGACTCCAGGAGAACGGAAGGATCGCCATTGATCCCTCCTGTCCCCGCTCCCGCCCCTGCCCCCACATATAACGTCACAAGCTAGCGACTGGGGCGCCCAGCACCGGTGAACACCTAAGGCTCCGCCCCCCACCGTAACAAGAGCGACCAGACCGGAGAAAAAATAAATAAATAAGTAAAATAATAGGAGAGACGGGGAAAGACGTAAGATATGTTTCCAGCAGAACAGATCAGACCCCCAGGACTCACCCTTTTGAGTGACCAAGAAATAGCCAATCTATTAGATGCACAGTTCAAAACACTGGTGATCAGGAAGCTCACGGAACTGGTGGATTTTGGATCCAAATTACATGAAAAAATGCAGATTACCATTAAAGGGATGCAGGAAGACACACGGAGAAGAGCCAATTGTGAAAGGAAGGAATCTGAATCTCAAAACAACACAGTGGACCAGAAGGAAGATAGAATCAACCAAGCAGGAGAGCATGATGCAATAAGAATTCAAAAAATCGAAGAAAAGCTTAAGACCATCGAGGACACCTTTAAACGTTCCAACATCCGAATTATAGGGGTACCAGAAGGGGAAGACCAACAAGTGGAAAAGTTATTTGAACAAATAATAAAGGAGAACTTCCCCAAACTGGCAAAGGGAACAGTCTTCCAAGAAATCCAAGGAGCGCAGAGAGCCCCAAAGAAGTTGGACCCAAGAAGAAACACACCAAGGCACATCATAATTACATTAGCCAAGGTAAAAACGAAGGAGAGAATCCTAGAAGCAGCAAGAGAGAAGGGGACAGTAACCTACAAAGGAGTTCCCATCAGACTGTCAGCTGATTTCTCAAAAGAGACCTTACAGGCAAGAAGGGGCTGGAAAGAAATATTCCAAGTCATGAAAGACAAGGACCTACACCCCAGATTGCTCTATCCAGCAAAGCTCTCATTTAGAATGGAAGAGAAGATAAAGTGCTTTTCAGATAAAATCAAATTAAAGGAGTTCATCATCACCAAGCCCTTACTTTATGAAATGCTAAAGGGACTTATCTAAGAAAAGAAGATAAAGAAAAGACATGTATAGTAAAAGGACAGCAAACTCACAATTATTAACAACCACACCTAAAGCAAAACCAAAAGAAACTAAGTAAACAACTAGAATAGGAATAGAACCACAGAAATAGAGGGCACAAGGCGGGGCTAGCAGTAGGGGTGGGAGGAGGAGAGAGGGGGAAAAGGTATAGAGAATAAGTAGCATAGAATGTAGGTTGAAAATAGATCGGGGGAGGGCAAGAATAGTACGGGAAATGTAGAAGCTAAAGAACTTATAAGTATTACATATGGACATGGACTAAAGGGGGAGGAAGGTGGGTGGGAGAGGGGGCACAGGGGGGAGGGGAGTGAAGGGGGAAATGGGACAACTGTAATAGCATAATCAATAAAATATATTAAAAAAAAAGTAACTATGTAATTGCTATTTAAGTTTTTAGTTTGTAAAATCTAATCATTGTTATCCAGGTTATCAGAAATGAGGGGTCAGGAGTAAATTTATGGTTCTGTAGTCAGTTTAAAAATTGTTTGTAAAGGATGAGGTGTATTTGGTGACTTTCTATCAGACAAAAAAAACAGTGAAAATAGGTGAGAAATTAATGTAGGAAAATGTGAGCAGCGATTTCAGGTTTGTTAATGAATTGCTATCATGGAGAACAGAGAATGATCCAATGAAGTGAAGGTAACAATGTTTCTTTTTGTATACCTTGTTCTGTGTCATCTATAAAAATTGAACTAGATAAAGTGTTAATTTGGGCTGGGAACACAGCTTTGTTTTAAGGCTTCTAAGCAAATCATTTTACAGTTTAGTTGTCCTTGTACAGAAGAATGAAATTAATCTGCTACAAGAAAATAACTGATGAATATGTATAAAATGACAAATTTGGACTATAGGCTTTCTTCACATTATACAGTACAGTAAAAAAAATTATTTTAGAAACAATGTGAAGATAAGTATCTGTCACTCAAAATAAGCCTGAGTTGAAGCCTATAATTTCATCTGTTATTCATCAGAAGAAAAAACAATCTGTTCCAGTGTTGACTGTGTTTGTCTTATTAAGAATTTATATATCTGTATATTCTTCCTTGGAGTATTTAAAGGGTTTCAAAGGTGATTTTAGAAATCCACCCACTACTGCTCCTCCTAGTACAACTTTTATTAGTGTCTTGTAAATTCTTCAAGAGCTTCCTTATGCAAATTCAGCTAATGCAAATATTTAGTTTCCTACTTTTTAATAAATATACTGTTACCATAAAACAATCAGTTAAAGCTCTGGGGCATCACCCTCATCACCAAGATGGTAGCAGGAGGAGGTTCTTACACTGAGTGCACAGAAAGCTAGAAATGTCAGTGGATAGGGTCCCAAGCATGCAAAAAGCTAGCAACATAATTGGATAGAAAAAGAAGCCCTCTCTCCATCTCTGGTATTAGAGTGGAGTTGGACCAGGGGAAGGCCAGCATATGCGCCACAAAAATCAAAATGGTGCAGGAAGAGGTGCTAGACCAAAGAGGCCTGTCAGGCTAGCCTGGGGAAAAAAAGGGATTTGTGTAGGTGGACCCACCCAAAGCTCTCAAAAGTTTTGGAGGTTGATTGGTCATTTTGAGAAAGCACTTGGTCTGTCCCAAATCCAAGCTAAAATAATCCCAGGGAAACAAAGAAGCTCTTTTGGTCATGGCCTGCACTCACATGGTGCACTCACCTGGTCTCTCCTTGGCAATGTGGAGCCTCTCTCTCTCTCACTTGCCCACTTGGTGATGCTCTTACTCATGCGTTCATGAGCTCTCAACCAGGATCGTGTGACCAGGGGGCCCCAGCAGCCACATGGCCCATGGCTGTGCAGGCTCCACATGTAGCCTCCAGTAGAGTGCCTGAAATGGACAGTAGCTGGGAACAAGCTAAGCTACCTGAATGCAGACTCAGGCCACTTAGCAGGTGCCTGTGGGTTCCAAAGGACTGTACTTTAAAATTGAGCAGCAACTCGGGACACTGGCTTTTGTTGGCCTTGCTAAGGACAGTGGGACTTTTTCCATGGCAGAAAAAGAAGATGGGCTTTGAGATGAGAGTCTGCCATTCTCCTAGATTGCACAGCATGAGAATAAAACCTCTTTCCTTTCACACCAGCATCTGCCTCACATGTTTGACTTTTGTGGTGACTGGGACCTGAACCTCTGTTTTTGTTTGGTTATACCATGCCCTGTACTGCATCTTTCTTTGTCTTTTCTTTTTTTTCTTTATTCTCACCCAAGGCCACGCTTATTATTTAGAGGAAGCAGGAGGGTGAGAGAAAGAGGGAGAGAAATATCAATGTGAGAAGAGAAATATCAATTAGTTGCCTTTCATACGAACCCCAACCAGGGACAAAACCATCAGTCCATGCATGTCCCCTGGCCAGGAATCAAACTGGTGACCTTTCACTTTGCAGGACAATGCTAAACCAACTGAGCCACAATGGTCAGGGCTGATGAGGGAGATTTGTTTCTATAGAATCGAGCTAATTAAGAAGGAGTGATAGATTTAGAATTCTATCATTCTGCACCTCTCAGGAATTAACACATGCAGGTTCTAGAGCTAAGGCAATGACATCACAATAGAGACATAGCCAGATGTAATATATTACATGTCAGAAGTATATAATACTACTTATGACGTCATCATACTACCAAAGAAATTTTTAAAAAATCAAACCTAAATTGGATCAAGCTTGTAGATATAACTACAAGTTCATGGGAAAGATAAGAAACAGGAATATTTTAAATAACTCTACAGGGATGCAATAAACAAAATCCAGACTATGGGAAACAACAAATAAATTACAGGGGGAAAAAGATGGAAGGGACCTTGTAGATTAAAAGAGATTAAAGAGGGGACTTCCATCCAAGATGGAGGGGTAGGTAGACACACTGTGCTTCCTCACACAACCAAAAGAAGGACAATAAAAATTTAGAAACAAAATAACAACCAGCACTGACAAAAAATTAAACTGTATGGAAGTCCACAACCAGGGAGTTAAGGTAGATACATTCATCCAGACGGGTAGGAAGGGCAGAGTCAAGCAGCTGGGCACAGAGGGGTTGCCAAATAAAAAAAAAAAGTGGTGGCTGGCGAACCCTGGGCACACAAGCAGTGGCACAAGATGGTAGCGGGTGGACCCAGTGATGTGGCGGATTGTGGAGGGGCTTAGGGCGCAAGGTGGCTTGCGGAACCAGGTGGTCCCGCATTCACTGGCAGATAAACCAGCTGAAACAGGGGATGAGACAGACCATACAACCCAGGGTCCCAGCATGGGGAAATAAAGCCTCAAACCACCGATTGAAAACATGGGGGTTGAGGTGCTGGGAGAGACTCCTAGCCTCACAGGAGAGTTTGTTGTAGAGACCCACCGTGTCCTAGAACGTATACAAACCCACCCACCCGGGAGTCAGTACCAGAAGGGCCCAATTTGCTTGTGGGTAGCTGGGCAAGTGACTGAAAACCAGCAGAAAGTGGAGCAAGCCACACTATTTCCTCTCAGACCCCTCCCCCACATACAGAGCCACAGCACAGCAACATGGGTTGTCCCACCCTGGTAAACACCTAAGGCTCTGCCCATTATTACTTAACAGGCATGTCTAGACAAAAGAAAAAAAAATGACCCAAATGAAAGAACAGATCAAAGCTCCAGAAAAAAATACAACTAAGTGATGAAGAGATAGCCAACCTATCAGATGCACAGTTCAACACACTGGTAATCAGAATGCTCACACAATTGGCTGACTATGGTTGCAAATTAGATGCAAAAATGAAGGCTATGCAAAGGGAAGTAAAGGAAAATGTCCAGGGAACCAACAGTGATGGGAAGGAAAATGGGACTCAAATCAATGGTTTGGAACAGAAGGAAGAAAGAAACAACCAAACAGAAGAGAATGAAGAAACAAGCATTCAAAAAAATGAGGAGAGGCTTAGGAACTGCCAGGACATCTTTGAATGTTCCAGATCTGAATTATAGGGATACCTGAAGGGGGAGAGGAGGAGCAACAAGTGAAAACTTATTTGAACAAATAACAAAGGAGAACTTCCCCAATCTGGCAAAGGAAATAGACTTTCAGGAAGTCCAGGAAGCTCAGAGTCCCAAAGAAGTTGGACCCAAAGAGGAACACACCAACGCCCATCATAATTACATTACCCAAGGTTAAAGATAAGGAAAGAGTCCTAGAAGCAGCAAGAGATGAGACAGTTACCTACAAAGGAGTTCCCACAAGACTGTCAGCTGATTTCTCAAAAGAGATCTTGAAGGCAAGAAGGGCCTGGAAAGTATTCCAAGTCATGAAAGGCAAGGACCTACATCCCAGATTGCTCTATCCAGCAAAGCTTTCATTTAGAATGGAAGGGCAGATAAAGTGCTTCTCAGATAAGGACAAGTTAAAGGAGTTCATCATAAACCAAGCCCTTTTATATGAAATATTAAAGGGACTTATCTAAGAAACCGAAGATAAAAAACACATATAGTAAAATGGCAGCAAACTCACAATTATTAACAACCACACCTAAAACAAGAACAAAAACAAGCTAAGCAAATGACTAGAAGAGGAACAGAACCACAGAAATGGAGATCACATGGAGGGTTAGCAACAGGGGAGTGGGAGGAGGAGAGAGGGGGGAAAAGGTACAGAGAGTAAGTAGCATAGAAGACTGGGGGAGGGTAAGAATAATATGGGAAATGTAGAAGCTAAAGAATTTATAAGTATAACACATGGACATGAACTAAAGGGGGGGAATGTGGGTGGGAGAGGGTGTGCAGGGTGGAGGGGAGTGAAGGGGGGAAATGGGGCAACTGTAATAGCATAATCAATAAAATACATTTAAAAAGGAGATTTAAGAGGTATCAACAAGTTACAATGTATGCACCTGTGAAAAGAAAAGTTAACAAAGCAGTACTGAGACTGCTATTCTTAGAAAAGGCTATTTGCAAGGTTGGCCCACGTCTGGTATATGGAAACTTGGAGTGGGTTGCTTCTCACATTCTCTAACCAGTAAGAGCAGCTTGCTCTGCATAAACTATAAAAACAATGTGGCTTATGCTGATTACCTGCTTTTCTTCTGGGAGTTTGGAATTTTGGTATATGCTAGGTAGTAAATGCCTATATGACCAGTCTCCAGTAAAAACTTTGAGCACTGAGTCTCTAATAAGTTTCCTTGGCAGAAAACATTTCGATGTGTTATCACAATTTGATGTTGAAGCAATTAAGTGCATCCTGTGTGGCTCTACTGCTAAACGACTTTTGGAAGCTTGCTCCAGGTTTCCCCTGGACTTCACTCCACGTGCCTTTCCCCTTTGCTGATCTGCTCTATATCCTTTCCCCATAATAAAGGATAGCTATGGGTATGACCATATGCTGGGTTCCATGAGTCCTGTAATGAATAACCAAACTTAGGAGTTGCCTTGGAACCTCAGACCTAGTACCTTATTTGGATCTTTATAAAACAAACAAGCAAAACTGGAAAAAATAGACAATCAAAGAAATTTGAACTCAATATAATGATACCATGGATTTATTAATTTTTAGATGTGGTAACAATATCATGGTTCATTTTATTTATTTAAAAATAATTTTAATCCTTACCTGAGGATGTTTATTGATTCTAGAGAGGAAGGGGGAGAGAGAGAGAGACAGTGTGTGTGTGTGTGTGTGTGTGTGTGTGTGTGTGTTGTGTGTGTTGTGTGTGTGAGAGAGAGAGAAAGAGAGAGAGATTGATGTGAGAAAGAAACATCAAGCCCTGGCTGGCGTAGCTCAGTAGATTGAGCGCGGGCTGGGAACCAAAGTGTCCCAGGTTCGATTCCCAGCCAGGGCACATGCCTGGGTTGCAGGCCATAACCCCCAGCAACCACACATTGATGTCTCTCTCTCTCTCTCTCTCTCTCTCTCTCTCTCTCTCTCTGTCTCCCTCCCTTCCCTCTCTAAAAATAAGTAAATAAAATCTTAAAAAAAAAAAGAGAGAGAGAAAGAAACATCAATCAATTGCCTCCTGCATGTGCCCCAACTGGGAATGGAACCTGCAACTTAGGTATGTGCCCTGGCCAAGGATCAAAACCATAACATTCTTATGTATGGGATGATGCTGAAACCAACTGATCCACCCAGCCAGGGCTCATGGTCATGTTTAAGAGATACATATATTGAACTGTTTGTGATGTTTGAGGCTTGCTTCAACATATTCTAGAAGAAGGAACTGGAAGTAGGTAAGGGTGTAGATAGAAAAAGATTAGTCATGAGCTCATGGCTATTGAACCTGGAAGGTATGTCTATGGGACTTCATTGTACTATTTTGGCTACCTTTGCATATGTTTGAGATTTCCCACAGTAAAATGTTTCTTCACAAGACTATACTTCTGAGACCTTTTATTTTATTTTTTATATTTTTTAAGATTTTATTTATTTACTTTTAGACAGAAGGAGGGAGGGAGAAGGAGAGAGAGAGAAACATTGATATGTGAGAGAAATATCAATTGGTTGCCTCTTGCATGCCCCCAACTGGGGACCTGGCCTGCAACCCAGGCATGCACCCTGACTGGGAATCAAACCAGAAACCTTTCAGATAGCAGGTTGACACCCAATCCACTGAGCCACACCAGCCAGGGCTGGAGATCTTTTAATATCAGTTCATAGAAAGTTTCCTCATTTGTTTGTTTGTCTCACCACTGCTGATTATCCTACCATAGCGGCTGGCCTAAGTCCCATGTGATTTTTCTTACCACTGTCTATAGAACCTGACCCCCATGTCATGTACAAGTCCACTTGGAATTGCTTCTCAGCTGAGCTTCTAGAAAGTTATCCCAAATCCCCCAAAGAAATAACTATTAACCTAAAAGAGGTGTCATGTTGGCCACTTCAAACTAGGTGAAAAATGTGGTAACTCCTAGAGGACATCTACTTGAAGCAAAATGAACTAGGACAACAATGTGGTAGAGAAAGATTGTTGTTACTACAGAAGACCCAGGGCTAGTGGTGTCCAAAAGTATCAGAGTTTGCAATGGAACAAATGTGATTCAACAGCACTGTCCTGCCAGGGTCTTCAGGTCTTTGAGAAATTAGAGGAGGTGGATTATATGGCCAGAGGACAACAAGTCTGTCTTTCCAGAGTTGCCAGATTCCATGGTTTGTGAGAATTGTGCTGTCTCAGGATAACTGATCCTATGGCTTTGGTAGAGCATATCAGTCAGCATTCTTCTGTGGCAAGCCACGGACATCAACTATTTTAAGAGAAATTTTTAAAAGATATATTGTTGTTGAAAGGATATTGGATAGATCACAGAATTAAAGACAAAGCTGAACAACCATGTCTCTGAAAGTACAGGAACCAAGGCGACTTTGGTTTGAAATGGCAAACACTACAACTCCTTTAAGTTAAAAGTTATTTCTTTTGGGGATTTGGGACAAGCCTCTAGAGTCTCAGCTGAGAAGCAGCATCCAATGGACAGTCTCTTGAGACATAAATCATCAGGAGAGAACCACCTGAATCATTTTTCTTTCTGGAGTCACACTGTCAAAGTTCACCATCTCTAGACAGAGAGACCTTGACCTCGTGTAGATTATGAGTTCATTCTCTGCTAGAGGAGGGCAGGATCCCTTGGTCAACATCCCCTCAAGACAGCATACAGTGGGGGGGGGGGCAGCATTCCTACAGGGCAATTGGGGTTCCTCTTTCAACTGATGGGAATATGGATTCTGGGCAGACCAAACGAAAAATGTCTAATACTGAGAAGGGAAAGAACTCTGGATTGGGACCTCAGCATGGCCAGCTGTGGAGCAGATTTTCAGGAAGACCAGGTGGGCCTTAGACGGTCAGTCTCCTGGGCCCTTGATTTTCTCTGCACTGGTGTAGCCTGAGAAACAAGGGCTATGCTAGAAAAATAGAAGACTTATTGCTTTACTACTTTGTCCTTTTCAACATATGTTTTAAAACTCCTTGGACATGAAAAAATATATTTAAACTAATAAAAGAGAAGAAATGACCTGAAAGATTCCTGGACAGGTTATGCAGTGACTCACTATAGCTCAAGGCAAGAGCTCTGCTACCTGTTCTTGACAAAGAAGGTCCCATCCATTGGCCCAGTTAACTAGGGCTGTGTTTTAAGACCCTCCCAATGCATCTGCACCAACTTATAGAAACCCCACCACTTGAGAGTCTTGTCTTGCTCACTGAAAGTTGTTGGACTGTAATACTGACCCGTGGAAAAACAGAATAGTCACACTCCTGATCATAAAACCAGAGCATATAAATAAACTCAAGAGTGGGGATTTAGAAGAAGTTAAAAGGTACTTTATCAGGCACTGAAGTGATTTATCTAAAAAGTATGGAATTTCCTTCCTTGGATATCCTTAAATATGTGGTAAAATAAATATTCAGCTAAATACCAACTTCAAGATGGCTTTTCTGGGTGTTTCCAGTTCTATGGCTTTTTATTCTTTCAAGCACTATAATGTAAATATAGAAAATGTAACATGTCTTCCAGTTGTAATTTTGATGGCTCTTTGAGCATGTTGCATAATTCCTGGCTCTTGAATTCTGAAGCTTAGCTGCTTAGATGTGGAGAATGGGTGGCTGTTATCTTTCCTCCTTGTTTTTCAGAAGGATCTCTCACCTTTGGCATAGTGGTTAGGAGAGGCCCAGGAGGTAGTGGTATTAAATTCCAACCTCACTTTACCCACAATCATACTGAGTCACTGTGGCAAGTTCCCAACTTCTTTACCTCCATTTCTTTCTCCTTGTTTTCCTCCCTACCTCCTCTTCCTATCACTTGTACATTTACTTTGATAAAGCTATGGCACGATAGTATCAGGGACATTAGTCATCTTTGAATGTGCACAATACAAAAAATAAACACCATTCCCCCTCTATTCTATAGTTACAGAATAATTCCCATTAGTTAAAAAACATGAATACAGTTCCCTATAGACAACGCTTGAAAAAAGTGTTTGAATTACTGCTGATTCAGAACTAGAAAAATAAGTCAGTGTTCAAACTATTGATCATGAATCATTAAGTGCCTTTTCCTAGGCACAATTGAAACAACATGGGTGGTCAGAAAATGAGGTAGAGAGATAATGCTGACAATCCCTGGCAACCCAGAGGTCATTTGGCTCTACATTTTGATCTATTTGAATTTCTAACCCTGCACATCAGCTCTTCCTTGGCAGCACAGTGACTGGGTAGCACTGTCCACACTTTGGAAGCACAGTGGGTCAGGGCTGCCCAGTGGGGTATCGCCCCTGCAGTTAACTGCTGTCTCTTCAGCATAGGGCACATAAGGGGCTCTCAAAAAATATTGGTTAAATGATGAACAAATAAATGAATGACTCGAATGAGCAGTGTTTGCCTGGATTTGTTCTGGAATTAAGACTATGGGGTCCTTCACTTTTCTCTTAGCTGGTTAGCCTCCAGGAAAAGGAGTTCAGTAAAGGCCAGTTTCATTCCACACCTCAGCACCTTCCTCCAGCAGCCTCATTGGGAGGGCCAAGCTACGTGGGTGTTTGTCAACCTGCTGTTTGCCTCTCTGGGCTACCTTTCTATGTGGCTGAGTTTTTGTTACAGAACAGACCTGGGTAGTGGTGAATGATATACTATTACCGAATGGATCCACCCTGTGCTCCAGGGGTTCCTCCGCCCCATACGAGGTTCCCCTCCCCCGCTGCCAGGGAAAGACATCTCTCAATGCCAGAGATTGGTGAAAAGGAAAGGGATTATTTATTTAAAAATTTATACAGACTTATAGTGATGACTCAATGTCTTCATTAAAATACTAAAGTTCTTTAGAATAACTACAAACGCACAGTCCGTCCTTCTCCCTCTGCTCAGTCCTGGGGACCATATCTCAGGAAAAGTAGAATTTTGTGGCTCGAGTAGCCCCTTGGTTCTGGCACCATCAGCTGTGTCACTGCCGTGATCTCCAGTTAATCTAAAACCATGTGGCACCTTCTTGTGGCCCACCAGCGAGAATCCTTTCACCCCTTTTCTTCCAGGCAAAGTCTCTCCTGCTTCCTAAGTTGTGTGGCAAAAAGGAAGCACCCCAAAGCCTCGTGGTTTCAAAAAGCCCAGCATGGCTGCTGCACCTGGGTTTAAATGCCAGTGCCAATCTTCCTCTGCAGCCCCATTTCCGACTCCTTTCACAATCAGTTACACTTGCCTGTATTCCCGTATTCTTCCAGCTTTACTGGACTGCCATAGTAAGTCCAGGCTGGTGTGGCCCCAGGGCATGGAGCCAATCATCTCCAAGTTCTCAGGCAGGCTCTGTAACCAGGGAGAATTGCCTCCCAGTTACATCATGGGTGGAAGTCACTCCCATCCCCCTGGCTCAAAGCATGGCCACAGCTATCCATGAAACCAGTTAACATATCCATGAAACCAGTTAAAACTTATAGGTAAGTTAAATGACCATGCCTGAGGTTATTTGCAAAACTGTTGCTATGCAAAACAACTCTCAATGGCCCTGCTCCATGTGTCTCATCCCCCAGTTCAAACCTGTGGGGATAAGGACATCCCATATTTTTAATATTTCCTGGACACCCTGAGTTCTGGACCCCATTACAAATCCTTCTTTGGGGGCGCCCTGGCTGTACCCTCTTACACTTTGAGGGAAGATGTTTCCACACTTTGCTTTTCCAGTCTTCAGTAGCTTCTGAATTCCAGGAACAAAGAATGTGTACTCATAATCAACTCTCCCCACTGTCCCGGTGGTTGTGTTTCAGTAGGGTGACTATCATGTGGCCCTGGAAACCAGGCTTAGCTTCATTCAGAGAGGCCAACATGGACTCTGATTTCTGTTTTCCTGAGACCTGTAAGGCACTTAAGGTTTGGGCCTGTCTGCTGGTGGGTGGAGCCCCAAGGAGTAATATCTTCTTTTCCAATATCTTTTTTTGGAGAGCTGGCAGAAGCTGGAAAATCGAGATTAGTGTCTTCCACCCTCTCCCCTTGACCACCTTCTGATGAATGCCTATCTCCCTTTTTGCTAAACTGGAGAAGGGTGCCCTTTCATGTAATAGGGTGCAGGCAAGGGAGGGCCCCGAGTGGGGATTTGTAATGGGGTCCAGAACACAGGGTGTCCAGGAAATCTTAGAAAAAATATATATAGGATGTCCTCACCCCACAAGTCTGAGTTGAGGGATGGGATGCATGGAGCAGGGCCATTGAGAGTTGTTTTTAATAGCAACAGCTTTGCAGCTAACCTCTGGCATGGTCATTTAACATAACTATGTTTTAACTGGTTTCATGGGTATGTTGAATAGCTATGGCCATGCTTTGAGTCAGGGGGATGGGCGTGACTTCAACCCATGATGTAACTGGGAGGCAACTCCCCCTGGTTACAGAGCCTGCCTGAGAACTTGGAGATGATTGGCTCCATGCCATGGGACCAGGCCTAGCTGGACTTACCATGGCAGCCCAGCAAAGCTGGAAGAATATGGGAATGCTGGCAGGTGTAACTGAATGTGAGAGGAGTCAGAAATGGGGCTGCAGAGAAAGATTGGCACTGGGATTTAAACCCAGGTGTAGCAGCCATGCTGGGCTTTTTGGGACCACATGGCTTTGGTGAAAGTTGGGACCCTGAAGCCTTAGGGAGCTCCCTTTTTGCCACACGACTTAGGAAGCAGGAGAGACTTTGCCTGGAAGAAAAGGGGTGAAAGGATTCTTGCTGGTGGGCCACAAGAAGGTGCCACACAGTTTTGCATTAACTGGAGATCATGGCAGCAACACAGCTGATGGTGCCAGAACCAAGGGGCTGCCTGAAGACTGCGGACTTCTATTTCTTTTCCTGAGATATGGTACCCTGGACTGGGCAAAGGGGAGAAGGAAGGACTGTGTGTTTGTAGGTATTCTAAAGAACTTTAGTATTTTTAATGAAGACATTAAATCATTACTCTAAGTCTGTATAACTTTTTAAATAAATGATCCCTTTCCTTTTCACCAATCTCCAGCATTGGAAGACATCTTTCCCTGGCAGCGGGCAAGGCAAAGCTAGTATGGGGTAGGGTGGGGGCACCTCCAGAGCACAAGGGTGGGTTCATTAAGTAATAGTATATCATTCGCCCCCACCCCTGAGTCTGTTCTGTAACATTAATAGAAAACTCTTCACCTTAGTTCTTTAGAAAAACAGAAAGAAGAGCAGTTTCTACACACAGCTCTGGTCTTCCACATTGCTCAGAATTCCTATTTAACTTAAAAGGCCAAACACATCATAAACTTGGATGTGCACTAGGTGGCCATAAATAGTAGCTCAGTCAAAGGAGCAGAGATGAAACCCACTAAGGGTTCTTTAATGGTGGAACAGAGTCTTCTCACTAAAAGGAAACTTGAAGTATAGCACTATACAGGCCATGCATGGAAGAATATACAAAGACCTACTTAATTCCAGTACAGCCCTGACCACATCGCACCCCTCAGCAGGCAGACCTTTGACTTTACTGAGCTTGTGAAGATACTAGAGACCATTTGCTTCTTTGTTTGCTTGCTTGCTTTTATATGGTGACAAAAGGAGAAAACAATAATTGGTTCTCTGTATAACCAAAGTATATATAAATAACCAAAATCGTGAAAAGGGAAGCTTTCAAAAAAGCCCTTTGCTTATAAACCCCAGCTCCTAAGGTTGGTTCTTAGTTCATACTAAGTTTCTCAGAACTGTAAGGGCCTCACAGAACCTTATAGCTCTGGACATTTCTTTTTTAAACCCCAAAGGCCCTTTGTGCACACACACACACACACACACACACTAGGACAGGCCTTTAGACATAGGCCTTCGTTATCATAACAAACCCAATAAAGCCTTCATTAGTGAATAAAAGACAGGCTTGGATTTGGTAGGTCCCAGGAATTGTAAATTTGGCTGCAGAAGCACATCACTGAGTAGAATTTGTGAAAGGCATGGCTATAGATGAGGAGATCAGATAGTGAAGGGCCTCATATGTCAAACTGAAGTATTTTTTCCTGCAAGCACAGAAACCCCAGAAAGCTGGGGAGCAATAGGAAAAGTGTCTGTAAAAAAATTAATTTACAATTATTTCATAAATTCCATGAAACACTAATCCCAAGAAATGCTTCTTGAAAAAAAGGTCCCATGAACAAATACATTTTGAGTACCCAGTCCACTGAAGTCCTGAAATATGCTTGGAAATTCACAAGCGTATTTGTTTTAAAGTCTCTGAGAAGTGTTTCTTTCTCTACTCCCACCCTCCCTCCCTCCCTCCCTCCCTTCCTTCTTCCTTTTCTTCCTTCCTTCCTTCTTTCCTTCCTTTCTCCCTTTCTCCCTCCCTCCCTCCTTCCCTTCTTTCTAGAGAGAGGAAGGGAGGGAGAAAGAGAAGAAGAGAAACATTGATGTGAGAGAGAAACATCAATCAGTTGCCTCTTCTACATGACCCACCCAGGAACTGAACCTGCAACCTAGGCATGTACCTTGACCAGGAGTCAAACCAGTGACTTTTTACTTTGCTGATGACACCCACCAACTGAGTCACACTAGTCAGGGCTAAAGTCTCTGAGAAATCTTGAGAGACTGACTTTACTCTGCTTAACTCAAGGGGAGAGAAAAAAGGAGAATATATTGCTGAAAACCTGATTACATGTTTTTAGGAAAACCCACAACAAAAGAATTGCCCTTCTTCAATAATGCAGGCAATTTCAAAATGAATTTGTAGGTAGCTTTTTTATTTGTATCAGAATATTGTCCAACCAATTTAGTATTGGGCAAATATAGCTTGCATGTCCAAACCCCACCAGCAAATGACCTCAAAATAAAGGTTTATTCATGGCAATATCACAAAACTTGATGCTCAGTGCTTCTACCAGAAATTTTCTCTGCAAGTATTCCTGGAAGCTCACAGGTATAGTCTCAATGCCCTGTAGACTTGGCCAGTTTGTGGTTCTAGTTAAGTTCTAGTTTGGAGAACAAAAGGGCAAGAGGGATAGTTCCATCCCATGTTCAGCCTGCACCCAGCTCACATGGTCCTGCTCCATAGGCTGCTGCTGCTCCCTGCTGTCCACTCAGTCCTTTTTTCATTCATGGAGACTTTCCAGATGGCTGCCATGTTTGTCTCTCTCTGCCAGGAGGAAGTCACTCTTAGGAGAGCTGCAGGGCCCCCATGACACAGGTTTTCCTTTTATGCTGCACTTCTCTTGTCCTCAGGCATGAAACATACTGACACCCCACATGTGAGCAGTGGGGAAAGGCTGGGTCTGAGGCATCACCTTCTGTGTCAGGCAGAGTTCTCCAAACAGAACCAATATAATATGATAATAAAATAGACCCAGGAAAGAATTGATGCCACAGTCTCAAGTCTGAAGACAGTGTGGAGGCAGAATTCCTTCTTTCTGGGGAGACCTCAGCCTTTTCTCCTTAGGCCTTCAATGGATTGATGAGGCCTACTCACATATGGAAGGTAATCTGTTTTACTCAAAGGTGACTGCTTTCAATATTAATGTCATCTAACATGTATCTTCATAACAACATTTAGGCTGGCACTTTTTGAAAAACTGGATACAATAGCATAACCAAGTTGACACAAAATTAACTGTCATACCCAGGTGTGCTGTGGAGGTGGGCCCACTTTGCCAGGCTTCTGAGTCACTTGCGGTGACTTTCCTCTCAGGTTGCTTACCTCTCTCTGCAATCAGATGTCTACAGGGTCAGGACCAGGCTAAATACTTAACTCAGATACAGCCAAGGTAGTGTGTAAAGTGAATAGAGCCCTTCCCTCAAACCCTTTAAACCAGTTTTAGTTTGCATGAAAGTCTGTAGTGTGGTCTTCAAAGTCTCATTTTGCCAAAGAGTTTCTCCATTTTTCAAACACTGAAAGTTTTGTTTAATTATTTAAAAACTGAATATGACAACATGGGAGTGAAAGGGGTGCCTACCACACAATAGCAGAAAGACAACCACACTAGAACCACATTAGCTCCAAGAGCTCAATGTTCAAAAGCCTGAATTCAGAGCCTGGGAGGAGATTTGGGGATGTCCACGAACAGGGTGGGGCAAAAGGAAGTTTACAGTTGTTTGCATGGAAAATAATACAATAATTAATAAATGATAATACAAGAATAAACTGTGTTTTGTGTACTCAGAACTGTAAACCTCCTTTCCCCCCACGCTGTACACTGAGAAAAGACAGGTGGCATGTAGCCACCTGTGCCATGCTGTGTGGGTTGAAATGCAGGCAGAGAATATTTTTAGCAACAGTGATTTGATTAGATTTACCTAGACTCTCAACCTCAGATATTTTAAGACTGTTTTTTATTTTATGGTTTTATCTACTAAATATTTCATAAATGTCACTTCTCTCTTTTCTTCCCATTCTGAAATCAGACTCCTTTTTTTCAGTCTTTCCTCTTTAGATATGCCAATGAAAGAACTCTTAGAAGCCAGTCCTCTGTCATAAAATTGTGCCTGGTGACCAGTCACCCAAACTGATTTTCATACTGCTTCTTTATTTACACTAGTTCTGGTATCACAGTCTATTGTGAAATGGATTTTTTAAAATTTATTTTTTATTTTTCAATAACACTTGACATCCACTATTGTATTTGTCTGAGGAGTACAACCCAGTGATTAGATACTTGTTTATTTAACTTATGAAGTGACCACCCTGATAAATCTAGTACCCACCTAGCACTGTGCATAGTTTTCACAATATTATTGACTATATTCTCTATGCAGTCCTTTACATCTCATGAGTATTCTGTAACTACCAATTTGTACTTCTTAATCCCTTCACCTTTTTTTTCTCTTTAAAATATATTTTATTGATTATGCTGTTACACTTGTTCCATTTCCCCCCACCTTTATTCCCCTCAGCTCTGCACACCCCTCCCTCCCACATTCCCCTCCCTTTAGTTCATGTCCATGGGTCATAGATATAAGTTCTTTGGCTTCTACATTTCCTATACTGTTCTTAACCTCCCCCTATTTTCTACCTACCATTTATGCTACTTACTCTCTGTACCTTTTCCCCTTCTTTCCCCCTCCCACTCCCCTGCTGATAACCCTCCATTTGATCTCCATTTCTGTGATTCTGTTCCTGTTCTAGTTGTTTGCTTAGTTTGTTTTTTTTTTAGGTTCAGTTGTTAATAGCTATGAGTTTGTTGTCATTTTACTGTTTGTGTTTTTTATCTTCCTTTTCTTAGATAAGTCCCTTTAACATTTCATGTAATAAGGTTTGGGTGATGATGAACTCCTTTAACTTGACCTTATCTGAGAAGCACTTATCTGCCCTTCCATTCTAAATGAAAGCTTTGCTGGATAAAGTAATCTTGGATATAGGTCCTTGCCTTTCATGACTTTGAGTACCTTTTTCTAGCCCCTTCTTGCCTGCAAGGTTTCTTTTGAGAACTCAGATGATAGTCTCATGGGAACTCCTTTGTAGGTAACTGTCTCCTTTTCTCTTGCTTCTTTGAATATTCTCTCCTTATCTTTAATCTTGGGTAATGTAATTATGATGTGCGTTGGTGTGTTCCTCCTTGGGTCCAACTTCTTTGGGACTCTCTGAGCTTCCTGGACTTCCTGAAAGTCTATTTCCTTTGCCAGATTGGGGAAGTTTTCCTTTGTTATTTGCTCAAATAAGTTTTCAATTTCTTGGTCTTCCTTTTCTCCTTCTGGCACCCCTGTGATTCTGATCTTGGAATGTGTAAAGTTGTCCTGGCAGTTTCTAAGTCTCTCCTCATTTTTTTGAATTCTTGTTTCTTCATTCTATTCTGGTCAATTGTTTCTTTCTTCCTTCTATTCCAAACCATTGATTTGAGTCCCATTTTCCTTCCCATCACTGTTGGTTCCCTGGGCATTTTCCTTTATTTCCCTTTGCATATAGCCTTTATTTTTTTCTCTAATTTGCAACCATATTCAGCCAATTATGTGGGCATTCAGGTGTGTTGAACTGTGCACCTGATAGGTTGGCTATCTCTTCATCACTTAGTTGTATTTTTTCTGGAGCTTTGATCTGTTCTTTCATTTGGGCCATTATTATTATTATTATTATTATTATTATTATTATTTTGGTCTAGGCACGCCTGTTAAGTAATAAGGGGTGGAGCCTTAGGTGCTTACCAGGGTGGGGCAACCCATGTTACTGTGCTGTGGCTCTGTATGTGGGGGAGGGGTCTGAGAGGGAATAGTGTGGCTTGCTCCACTCTCTGCTGGTTTTCAGTCACTTGCCCAGCTACCCACAAACAAATTGGGCCCTTCTGGTACTGACTCCCGGATGGGTGGGTTTGTGTAAGTTCTAGGACCCTGTGGGTCTCTACAATACACTCTCCTGTGAGGCTGGGAGTTTCTCCCACTGCTGCCTCAACCCCCACAGGTGTTTTCAGTCAGAGGCTTTGAGGCTTTATTTCCATGCACTGGAACCCTGAGTTGTGTGGTCTATCTTGCTCCCTAGTTGTTCCTCCTGGTTTATCTGCATGCAGATGGGGAACTGCCCAGTCTGCCAGCTGCCACCTCGCCTGGTCCACCAGTGGCCACTTTGTCTCGAGTCCTCTGTACCCAGCTGCCCATCTCTGCCCCTCCTACCAGTCTGGATGAATATTTCTTCTTTAACTCCTTGGTTGTCAGGCTTCCACACAGTTCAATTTTCTGTCAGTTCTGGTTGTTTTTTGTTTTTAAATTTGTTGTTGTCCTTCTTTTGGTTGTGCAAGGAGGCACAATGTGTCTACCTATGCCTCCGTCTTGGCCAGAAGTCATCCCTTTCATGAAACGTTAACTTGTCTAATTCTGGCTATGACAATGTACATGGAGGGGATTATAACAGGGTGGGACCACTTACATCTTAAATCATCTAGTCAGAACTGGCCTCATTATGGACTGTTGAGGTCGTGATGATACCAATGCCAGAGAGGTGGAATAGAATGCATATATACTTTAGCAAATTAAAAACACTCTTTACCTTGTTCATTTATACCACTCATCTTCCAGTCTTTGCAGGTGGGATCTGTACAGTTTTGAATGAAAAAAGCAATTGTACCCAAGGCCAACAAATATATTTCTGAGAATCTATCCTAGATTACACACTGCATTAATGTACATAACCAATATTACATAATACCATGTATTTTTGAATGCCGTATATTTAAATTGTTTTTCTTGTAATATGGAAACTAAATTTCCATATTCAAACTAAACCAAGAATTGAACTGCCTTAGAATGTAATAGACCACACCTTCACCAAGCCCTGAAACATGGAGCCCAAAATATTTTGAATCATCATAACAAAAATGTGTTCTAATTTCAAGTCTTAATTGCTTATGCAGTACATATTCTTATGAATATGACCAGTCAGAAAGTATTTGTACCCATTAAAAAACAGTACATCATCAATTTCCAATTTACTTCTGTGGCCATTTAATGGACATATGCAAGACATAGAACCCACATGTGAAATTCCCCCACTTTTTTTTTTGTTTGTTTTTTATTAGTCAAAGTCAAAGACTTATGAACTGGTCTCTAGTCCCCAAGACTAACTGGAGTTAGCAAATGTCTCATTGTGGGATCCTAAAGAATACCTTTCTAGAAGGGTGGGGATACTCAGAGCTGATATTGAAAAAGGATTCAATAGAGAGCAAAGAGATTAAGACAGCAAAGCTCCCTTATTTTTCTAGGTCCCTATATAAATGGGCTTCTCCTGAGTTTTGGGTCAAGCTATGTGCTGTAACCAATCTACCTTCTTTCTTTGAATGTTGCATCCCAACCTCAGGGACCAAGCAATCATTGTCAGCCTTCTGAAAACCCCACACAATAACCAAGCCTTTGGCTGCAGGTCAAATAAACAATAGATCCCACACAAATATATGACAATCCAATCATGGCATTGTTAATAAAATACAACTATATTTAAAATTACTGGAGAACCTACAGATTTCTCATTACAAGTTTTATTAAGTCAACAAATAGTAGGAAAAAAACAACTACAAACAAGTAGAGATGTGTGAGACTTCTTTTTCATAAATTTAAAAGGAAAAGCCCTCTGCCCAGTCCTTGAAGTAGGAATTGCATGTTCCAGCTATTTTAGCTGTGATACAAGGTATAATAGGGAGAGTTTTTCCACAGCTGTGCAAGCTGAGGAAAAAGATCAAAGGGTCTGAACAAAGGTGCAACCTCATGATCCAGCTGCCCCTACCTCCTACTGAAGTTCTTGGTCTAGTGCCCAGTTTGGAGGTTCTGGTTTTGGTTTTGGGGTTTTTTTTTAGAAGTCTTCATCCTACCTCTAATTTAGGGTCAAAGTAGGAAGAAAGTCCCACTTGGAAGCAGTCTGCAGTAGCAGCATAAAGATAAAAACACAGAGGCAATCCTGGACAAGAATACAATAATTCACTCATTCAATAGTCTTGACTATCATATCAATTACATGCCAGGTAGAGCACTAGACTCTGGCGATGTCTAATACCACTCTTTCCCCCAGGAAGCTCACAGTTGAGTATGGGAGACACACAAATATAATGGTGACCAAATACAATGGTAAAGGTATCAAGATGAGGTGTCTCAACTAGGGACCATGTTGAAAGTGACAGTAGACTATACATAATACAAACTTAATCTCAGGCTGACCAAAGAGAGACAGGGAAGGCTTATCTTTATAAACATCTTTATCTTTTTCTTCAGGGTTGAAGGATTACACCTGAGATTACTGTACACACTGAGGTTGGAGGAGAGAACAGTGCTGACCACAACGCCTTGTGATGAGTCAGACTACATCTAGGTTCTCCCAAAGATGGTTGGAAGGCAGCACCCCACCTTCCCAGCTGCTGCCATTCTCAGGTGTTCCCATTCTCAGGCACTGTCAACAGCACAGCTATGAGTTATTATCACAGGATGCTTATCTCTACTCCTGCTCTGGCCCTGCCAGATCAAACATATTGGCCACAGCAGCTGGAATCCTGAGTTTGCTGACACAGACCACTTGGCACAGTGACTGCAGCATGCCCATCACCAATTCACAGTTGTGTGTGGACACAACTCACTGGGCCCCTTACTGGGGCCTTGTTTCCTACTCATCTGTCCTATTGTCCCTCTTTGTTCTTAGCATTACTTATCCAGCTGACAGCTTTTTTGATGATCCACCTTTGTGCAATCCTTCTAAGTTATTTTAAGCATTTGTTTGGTGGATACTCTTAACCATGATTAACCAAATGTTCTTTACAGCAGAATGCAGAACTCTGTGATTCACACATCCCTTGGTCTTATAGGGTTTGGAGTAGGGGTATTGATTGCTCAAGACTAACAATGGGAGGTTGAGTGTTTTCATTAGCACCAGCTGACAAATCCACTGTCTGTGTTTCCCCCAAGTTTTATTCCAGAATCACTGTCTGTATGCCTATGCCCCATCCAAAAGTGAAATGGGGTTCCCAGAAGAGCAGGCAGCATGACCATTAGGAAAATGTAAAAAAGTTCACTGTCTCTTTCTCTCACAGCTCTTGCCTTTACCACTAACGCCCTGCAGCTGGGGATGCACTACAGGCTCTGCTCCTCTTTAGAGGAGCAGACCACCCCAATGGCCTGGCACATAGGAGATGTGCACGTGCCATGCTGGGGAAGCTGTCTGTGCATTTGCACTCCCATTCATTTCAAGGAGTATAGCAGTTGTATCCTGAGACTCAGCAAGGACCTTGACAATAGTTTTCTGCTCAGTTCTAGCATCAGACTGGGAAGAATGGGGAAGCTTGTGGGCTCTGCAGTGAGTGTGTCTTTCAGGACTAACAGCATTAAAAAGTGTTCATTATTTTCCAGTTTTGCTCATTCTTCTACACCTCCTCACTCACCTCTCCTTATTTTGCCTGCCTTGAGTGGGGAGCCGTGTGGACACAGAATCTTAGGTACTAGGTATCTATCTGTGGGGGTCATCCTGAGTCCATATCACAGACTGTGAGGCCTCAGCCTGAGTGTCTATGCTGCTTTTTTAACTACAAAGTGGGACATGGGAAATGGGAGGTTCTGGTTTAGGACCTGCTGTGTGGTGGTGCTCCTTCCCTGCACCTTGCCTTGCACTTTCAGATGGTGGCATGGGTGTCTCACCAGTCTGACACTATAAGTTTGACTCAAACAGTGGGCACTTCCTGAATGGTCTCTGATTCCACTCTAGCTTCCTCATAGCCTACTCTCCTTACTGCAGCCTGGATGACTGTTTTACTACAGAAACTGGATTGTGACCTTCCCCTTCTTCATGCTTGTCTTTACCAAGACAAGATTCCAAATTCCTTGCCAAGATCCACATGAGCTGGCCCCTGCCTACCCTGCCAAACTCACCATCTACAGTCCTCCCTTGCTTTCTGCTCCAGCCACACCAAGCATGGTTTGCCTTCACCAACACTGTAATTTTCTTCCCGTCTCAGGGCCTTGGTACTTGTTTTTTCCCTCTGTCTGCAATGCTTTCCCCCAGAACTCTGGATAAGGTGCCTTTTTCTCTTCATTCAGGGTGCAGCTCAAACACCACTTCATCAGAGTGGCCTTCCTCTGATTTTCTGCACTTTGCCAGATTTTTGTGTCTCAGACTTATTGTGGACACTATCCCAGGATTCAAAGGCAGTTTTAGGTCTACTTGGCAGCTCGACATGGTGCCCTGGATGACAGGATCCATGATAAGACAGGCTTAGTGACAACACACACGAAGGTCATTCTGAAATCCTCTTCCATTTCCAGATCTGAAATCCCCTCAGACTGGAGAAAGAGTAAAGCCATCCGTAGAGAGGGACCAACCATCCTAGTTTGTCTGGGACTGAGAGGTTTCACTGGATGTGGGATATTTAGATCTAGAACTAGGAAAGTCCTAGAAAAACTGATGTCTCAAGAAGGTGCAACAATTGGATTGAAATCCAGCTGAATGACTTTTATGCATGTGATTTTATTTATTTATTTGTTTTAGCTTTTCCCACACCGTAGAAGTTAGGGACCAAAGAGGAACAAATACTTTTTGCATACGTTGTATTGTAGCACCTTGTATAAATTTATATAGGAGGATTTGATAGGAAAATATGTTGCAAAACACACACACACACGCACGCGCGTGCACACACTTAACCTAAAAGCAAATGGGCCATAAATCCTGAACATGTAATGTGGCTCTGGTCCCTGGCCCTTTGCACAGTATCTGTCATATGAGCTTGATAAATATTTGATAAACTCATGAATCAAATTTAACTGAGGACATTTTTGGATTACATCCAAAATCTGAGGACCAGACAATCTGGAGAAACTCAGCTCTTCTGGAAACTCTTCACAGCAGGAAACAGAGCAAGACATCATAATCTAAATATAGCTGGTTACCATTACCTCTGTGACCAAATTGATCCATCAATTAAGAGGATGGCCTGCCACCTGGTGGTATCTGTTAGCATTGCTCCCTGGTAAACTGCAATTAATTCCTGAGTTGGGTGAATTTACTGGGCAAAGCATCATCAAAGACAAGGGTTGGGAGTGTCCCCATGCTATAATTATATTTCTAACCATCAACATAGATAAACTTAACAAAGTATATTTTTAAATGATTTGTGAATTATTTTATATGAGACATCTCATAGTGGGATAAAGGAAAGAAAAAAGCAAAGTAAAATCTGTAAAATACTTACTTGAACTAAATGTTTTAATAGATTACTTCCCCTCACAATAACCTTGTAACATGGATAGTATTATATCCATTTTGAAGATGAAAAAATGGATACTCAGAGAGGTTAAGACATTAAAAAAGAAAATAAAAGGGTATGACAATTTTTTCTGGCTCCAAATATGAACTCAGGCTGTTACTGTGCATTTTGTCAAACATTTAACAAACCACTTTCAGTGCTTGCTTTGGCAGCACATACACTAAAATTGAAACAATACAGAGATTAGCATGGACCCTGCTCAAGGATAACATGCAAATTAATGACGCATTCCATTATTTTGCAAGACTCTCGTTTGAAATGGAAGGTGAAATAAGGAGCTTCCCAGACCAAAAAAAAAAAAAAAAAGGCAAAAAGAACACATCTCTATCAAACCAACATCACAAGAGATGTTAAAGTGTATGCCTTAAGAAGATGAAGAAAAAGAGAGAGGGACACAAGAACAAAGTGAAAAAATGGCAATGAATAAGTACCTATCAATAATAACCTTAAATGTAAATGGATTAAATGCTCCATTCAAAAGACATAGGGTAGCTGAATGGATAAAAATACATGATCCAAGTACGCTGTCCAATGAGATCCACCTCAAAAGAAAAGATCTACACAGACTGAAAGAAAGAGATGGAAAAAAATATTCAAATCAAACAGACCTGAAAAAAAAGAGCTGGTGTAGCAATACTTATACCAGACAAATAGATTTTAAAACAAAGGCCATAACAAGAGACAAAGGAGGACACTACATAATAATCCATCAAAGAAGATATAATCCTTTCAAACATATATGCACCCAACATAGGAGCACCCAAATATATAAGAAAAATCTTGGGGGACTTCAAGAAAGATATTAAGAGCAACACACTCATAGTAGAGGATTTTGACAACCCCACTGTCAACAATGGGTAGATCTTCCAAGCAAAGAATCAACAAGAATATTTTGGCATTCTCTAGAATGCCAAATACTCTAGATCAAATGGACTTAATTGATATATACAGAACCTTTCACCCCAAAGAAGCAAAATATACATTATTTTCAAATGCAAATGGAACATTTTTAAAGATAGATCACATGGTAGGACACAAACCAAGCCTCAACAAATTCAAGAAAATTAAAATCATATCAAGCATTTTATTGGATCACAATGGCTTGAAACTAGAAAACAACCTCAAGGAAAAAACTAAAAAACATTCAAATTCATGGAGACTGAATAACATGCTATTAAATAATAAATGGGTTAACAATGGGATCAAGAAAGATAAAAGTTTCTGGAAACAAATGAAAATGAACACACAATATCCCAAAATTATGGGGCAAAAAGAAGGTAGTCCTGAGAGGGAAGTTCATAGCATTACAGGCCTACCTAAAAAAATAGAAACATTTCAAATAAACAACCAAATCCTATATCTATAAGAACAGGAGGAACAACAACAAACAGAGCCCAGAGTGAGTTGAAGGAAGGAAATAATGGAGATCAGAGCAGAATTAAAAAACATACGGACTAAAAGAACAATTCAAAGGATCAATAAATCCAGGAGCTGGTTCTTTGTAAAGATAAACAAAATCAACAAACCTTTAAGCAGACTCAACAAGGAAAAAAGAGAGAGGGACCCAAATAAATGAAATGAGGAATGAAATAGGAGAAATTACAACAAATACCACAGAAATACAAAGGATTGCAAGAAATTACCATGAACAACAGTGTGCCATGAAATTTGACAACCTAGGTGAAATGGACAAATTTCTAGAAATATGTAATTTTGCCAAACTGAATCAAAAAGAAGCAGAAAGCCTGAACAGACCAATAACAATGAGAGAAATTGAAGCAGTAATCAAAAAAACTCCCAGAACACAAAAGCCCTGGACAGGATGACTTCATTGGCAAATTTTACCAAACATTTAAAGAAGAACTAACTCCTATTCTTCTCAAATTATTCCAAAATATTCAAGAAGAGGAAAGACTCCCAAAATCTTTTTATGAGGCCAGTATTATCCTAATTCTAAAACCAGGTAAAGACACAACAAAGAAAGAAAACTACAGGCCAATATCGCTGATGAACATAGACACTAAAATCCTCAACAAAATATTGGCAAACCAGGTCCAGCAATAAATTAAAAATATCACAAATCATGATCAAGTGAGATTCATCCCAGGCTTACAAGGATGGTACAATATTTGAAAATCAATAAATGTAATATATCACATAAACAAAATGAAAAATAAAAATCACATTATCATATCTGCTGATATAATAAACTAGGTGCTGATAAAGCATTTGATAAAGTACAGCACCCTTTTATGATAAAAATGCTCAGCAAAGTGGGAATAAAGGGAACATACCTCACATAATAAAGGCTACATACAAGAAATCTACAACCAACATCATGCCCAATGGACAAAACCTAAAAGCTTTCCCCCTAGGATCATGAACAAGACAAGGATGTCCACTTTCACCACTTTTATTCAACATAGTATTGGAAGTTCAAGTCACAGCAACCAGACAAGAAAAAGAAAATAAAGGCATCCAAACTGGAAAGGAAGAAGTAAAATTGTCATTATTTACAGACGATATGATAGTATCATAGAAAAACCTATAGGTTACATGAAAAAACTACTTGACCTGATAAGTGAATTTGGCAAAATGGTGGGCTATAAGGTCTATATTCAGAAATTGAAGGC
The DNA here is from genome assembly GCF_004126475.2 of Phyllostomus discolor. Classification (NCBI taxonomy): domain Eukaryota; kingdom Metazoa; phylum Chordata; class Mammalia; order Chiroptera; family Phyllostomidae; genus Phyllostomus; species Phyllostomus discolor. The sequence goes on from NC_040907.2 coordinate 102,358,506, forward strand.
ACTTTTCTTCACCAACAATGAGATATCAGAAAACTAGGAAAAACATCCCATTTACTAGAGCAAGAAGAAAAATAAAACATGTAGGAAATAAACTTTACCAAGGAGGTAGAAGACCTATATTCACAAAACTACTGAACACTGAAGAAAGAAATTAAGAAAGACACAAACAAATAGAAACATATATTGTGTTCATGGATTGGAGGAATCAACATCATGAAAATGTCTATACAACCCAAAGCAATCAATAGATTCAATGTAATACAATTAAAATACCAATGATATATTTCACAGATATAGAACAAACATTTCAAAAATTTATATGGAACCATAAATGATCCTGAATAGCTGCAGCAATTTTGAGAAAGAAGAACAAGGTAGGACAGATCACAATACATGATATCAAACTACACTAAGGCCACTCTTATTAAAAGAGTCTGGTACTGGCTTAAGAACAAACACATAGGTCAATGGAACAGAACAGAGAGCCTAAAAATAAACCCATGTCTCTAAGTCAATTAATATTTGCTAAAGGGGACATGAGCATACACTGGAGTAAAAATAGCCTCTTAAACAAATGTTTCTTAGAGATCTGCAATGGTACTTGCAAAAAAATGAAAGTAGACCACCAATGTACGCCACACCAGAATAAACTCAAAATGAATAAAAGAGTTAAACATAAGCTGTGACATCATAAAAATCCTAGAGAAAAACATAGGCAGTAAAATTTCAGATATCCCATGTAGCAATATTTGCACCAATACATCCCTTAGGGCAAGGGAAATAAAGGAAAGAATAAACAAACGGGACTGCATCAAATTAAAAAGCTCTGCAAAGCTAAAGAAAACATCAGCAAAATGAAAAGGGAACAGACCATATGGGAAAACATATTTGCCAACAATACCCCAGACAAGGATTTGATCTTCAAAATACAGAAAGAACTCACATCACTCCACACCAGGAAGACAAAAAATCCAGTTAAAAACTGGGCAAAGGATGTGAACAGATCCTTCTCCAGAGAGGACATACGGAAGGCCCATAGTCATATGAAAAGGTGCTCAACATCACTAGCCATCAGAGAAATGCAAATTAAAACCACAATGAGATACCATTTCACACCAGTCAGAATGTCCATCATTAACAAATCAACAAACAACAAGTGCTGGTGAGGATGCAGAGAAAAGGGAACTTTAGTGCACTGTTGGTGGGTATGCAGACTGGTGTAGCCACTGTGGAAAACAGTATTGAATTTCCACAAATAACTAAAAAAAGGAACTGCCTTTTGACCCAGAGATTCTACTGCTGGGGTTACACCCTATGAATCCTGAAACACCAATTCAAAAGAACCTATGCACCCCAATATTCATAGCAGTGTTATTTACAATAGCCAAGGGCTAGAAACAGCCTAAATGCCCATCAGTAAATAGGTGGATTAAAAAACTGTGGTACATTTACACAATGGAATACTACACAGCAGAAAGAAAGAAAGAAAGAACTCTTATCTTTGGCAACAGCATGGATGGAACTGGAGAGTATTGTGCTAAGTGAACTAAGCCAGGTGGCAAAAGACAAATACCATATGATCTCACTTATAAGTGAAACCTAATGAACAAAACAAACAAATCAGCAAAATAGAGCCAGAGGCGTGGAAACAAGGAACACACTGACAGTGACCAGAGGGGAAGGGCAAGGGGGATAAGGGTGGAAAGAAGGGGAAGGACCTAGTTAAAGAACAAGTATAAATGACACATAGACAACAGGTTGGGAATTGACTGTAGGTGGGTGGGTGGGGCAGGGGAGAGCAATGGAGGAAAATTGGGATAACTGTAATAGAATAGCAATAAAAATTTTAAAAAATTAAAAAAAATATGCTCACATATATCCAATAAAACAAATCAGCAAAGGCTTAAAGTGTATCTAATGTAATGAGATAAAAAATAAATGTGGTTAGGTTCAAGTAACAAACTCTTAGAAAATTTAACAATACTGCATTTCATTGAGAACATTTATTAATTATCATATTGAAATATCATATCTTATTCTTTCTTAAGCACTAGGAATTTTTGCCAGAACATTATCTAATTAAAAATGGTAACAATATGTCTAAGCACAGAACTGAAGTTTATAGCCATGTTACATTTTAAAGATATTTGATTAAAAACACCCAAACTAAATTTCAAAATAAGATTTCAGAAGACATGTTAAAATTACCTAAAAGAACAACCTGTTTTTAAGAACTTAAGTGTTTGTTTATATGCAAAAAAATGGATATAATAATTACAAATCACTTTATCTTCTTATTAAATTGGGTGCAGAAAGATCTTCTATTTGTAAATACTTAAAACTCTAAGTTAGTTTACTAAATGTTCAAGACACTGTGGAAAACAGTTTAGCCATTACATGCTAAAGAAATTAAAAGTGTGTGTGTTTGTGTGTATGTGTTTGTGTAATAATTTTAATTAAAACCTATGGCAAATTATGTAATTCATGTTTGATTTTGAAAGATAATAGATAAAATAACTGATAATTATTTACTTGTTTTATCAAATATAAATATTGGAAACTAAAAAAATCACTTAAAAATTAACTTTATCACAGTATAGTATGTATTGCATTATACAATATAGCTGCAGGTTTGTAATATTTTGACAAGTTACAAATATTCTACATCTTACCCAACTACAGTAGAGTGTCAAAACCAGGAAATTAATATTGGTACAGTGTAGATACCTACACATACATAAATTCATGTAACCACTACAATAGACAGAAGTGTTTCATCACCACAAAGACCCCCTTTATAGTCACACTGTTTTGTGTTAATCTCAGCCTATCAATAGTGATGATATCACCTGGAAATTCCCAGGGTAGGGGACACTCACTGGGGCATGTATTATTTGTGGTGAACTCACAGATATATCTCCTTTCACAACCAGTGTTGTGGCTGAACTGACCTTTGTAGTTCTTATGATTATAAGACACATCAGCAACAGCTATCAGGATACTTTGAAAAGACAAGGCTTATTACTCACTAGTCCTGCAGGGTACAAGACACACCCAGGGCCTCACACTGAAGTCCTGGGAGAGAGGAAGGGAAGCTTGTGGGGAGGGAAGGAGAGACAGAGAGAGAAAGAGAGGGAGAGAGAGAGGGGGTGGGAGAATAAGAAGTGATCTGGTGTTCTGTATTATTTGGGGTCAAGGGTGTAGTGCCTAGGTTTTCCTTAGGTTCATTATTTCAGGAATTGATGTGATGAAGGGAAAAGCAGGGTCACTCAAATGGTCAATCATTTAGGTCACCCAGGGCTTTCTAAAAGGGGAACTTCATGGGTGGGGAAGCCTGGCTCCTCAACTAGTTGTATAGCTGGCAATGTGTTCGTCCCAGACTTGAAGTGATACCTTAGCAATAAAATAAAAATTTAATGCCAGCCACTTACATTAAAATCAAGAAAGCTAATTGTCAGGCACTTATACACACCCACACCTCTCTCTTCTCTTCCACTGTTCCTAAACATGGGTGACCATTAAGCTGTTCTCCGTCTCTACAATGTTAGTTGACAGTGTTATATAATTGGAATCATGCAATATGTGGCCTTTTGGGATTGCTTTTTATTTCAGTTAATGTAATGCTCTGAGGTCCATCCATGTTGCTATGTATACAAATGGTTCATTCTTTTTTATTGGTGGGTCAACTTCCATGGAATGGATGTATCACAGTTTGTTTAACCATTTACCCACTGAAGGAAGTTTTGGTTTCCAGTTTTTATTATTGCAAGTAAAGCTTTTATAAACATTTACACAAAGGTTTTTCTGTGGAAATATTTTCCATTTTTCTGAACTAAATGTCCAGCAGTACAACTGCTAGCCACATTGTAGTTGCATGTTTAATTTTTAACTTAAGTACTTTGCCAAAGATCTTTTCAGAATAGCAAAGATATGTCAAATATCATTTGACTTTTCCACCAGCAACGTTAAGAGAGATCCACTTTATCCTTGCCAGTGTTTGGTATTTTCACCCATTTTTGTTTTAGGGTTTTTTTTTTTTTTAAATAAAATCAGGTTCTGCATCTTTTACTTGACTTGTATAGAAGAAACTTGATATTGGAGAGGAGTGGTAGCTCATAATACAATTCTGTGAAAAGGAAACCTATATGTTGCCATGTTGAAAAACAGTTATCCAGGGGTCCCTCAGGGTTCTGCTTGTCACTGCCTGCCCATTTCCTTGTGTGTAGGAAACATCCTTGGAAGACAGTGTCTGCCTCTGGAGCAAAGGGCAGGCTGGCTCATGGCCTTAGAAGATAGAGATTATTTCTTCATTTGAGCAAAGGGAAGATGTTCTTACTGCTCATTATTAAAGATGTGGGTTTCCTAAGCTCACTGTTCCTTTTCTGTAATGCCAGCTCATATGCATGCAGATGTCATCTGGCCTTCTTCACATCAATCACTCTGTGGGAGCTGGGGTAACGTGAATCACAAAAATGATACTCTGCTGCTATGCTCTAAGTAATTTACTTATGATCTAAGTAATAAATTCTTTCTCTCTGACCCAGCAGTTTGCTGGAGTCTATCAGTATATATGTGGCTATGGCAGGGAGATAGGGTCAAATCTCATATGCTTCAGAGTTATGGAAAGGAAATCATGAATGATGTATAGCACATGTATGTGACTGCTAATGCACACAGGTTTCTTTGGGGGGGCATGTTGAGAATGTTCTGAAATTACTGGCAATGACTGCACAACCTTTGGAATATACTAAAAACCACTATACTAAATATTTTTAAGTAAATTTTATTGATTATTCTATTATAGTTGTCTCATTTATTTCTTCCTTTTATCCCCCTCTCCCTTGTATCTCACTTCCCTCCAGGATTCCCCCACCCCTGAAGTTCACATTCATGGGTTGTACATATAAGTTCTTTGGCTTCTACGTTTCCCATACTATTCTTAACCTCCCCCCCATCTATTTTGTACCTACCAATCATGCGTCTTATTCCCTGTACCTTTTCGACCATACTTCTCCCTCCCCTGCCCCACTGATAACTCTTCATGTGATCTCCATTTCTATGAATCTGTTCCTGTTCCAGTTGTTTGCTTAGTTTGTTTTTGTTTTTAGGTTAAGTTGTTGATAGTTGTGCATTTGTTCTCATTTTAGTATTCATATTTTTTATCTTGTTTTTCTTAGATAAGTTCCTTTAACATTTCATATAAGGGCTGGGTGATGATGAATTCCTTTAACTTGACCTTATCTGGGAAGCACTTTGCCTGCCCTTCCATTCTAAATGATAGCTTTGCTATAGAGAGTAATCTTGGCTGTAGACCCTTGCCTTTCACACTCTTAACCTGTCTTTCCAGCCCTTTCTTGCCTGCAAGGTTTCTTTTGAGAAATCAGCTGATAGGCTTATAGGAACTCCTTTGTAAGTAACTCTCTCCTTTTCTCTTGCTGCTTTTAAGATTCTGTCCTTATCTTTAACCTTTGGAAATTTAATTGTGATGTGTCTTGGTGTGTTCCCCCCTGGGTCCAACTTCTTAGGAACTCTCTGAGCTTCTTGGACTTACATATCTACTTCCTTAACCAGACTGGGGAACTTTTCTTCATTATTTTTTTCAAATAAGTTTTCAATTTCTCTCTCTTCCTCTTCTCCTTCTGGCACCCCTATGGTTTGGATGTTGGAATGTTTCAAGTTGTCCCAGAGGTTCTTAAGCCTCTCCTCATTTTTTTTTGAATCCTTATTTCTTCATTCTGTTCCAGTGGAATGTTTATTTCTTTCTTTTGTTCCAAATCATTGATGTGAGTCTCAGTTTCCTTCCCTTAATTGTTGGTTCCCTGTATATTTTCCTTTCTTTCACTTTGTATAGCCTTCACTTCTTCTTTTATTTTTTATCCATACTAATTATTTTCTGTGAGCATCCTGATTACCAGTGTTTTTAACTCTCCATCTGACAGGTTGGCTAAATCCTTGTTGCTTAGTTCTTTTTCTGGAGCTTTGATCTGTTCTTTCTTTTGGGCCATATTTCTTTGTCTCAGCACACGTGTTATGTTGTAAGGGGCAGAGCCTTAGGTATTTAACAGGGCAGGGCAACCCACTTCACTGGGTTGTGGCTCTGTATGTGGGGAAGGGGTCAGAGAAGGGGCAATGCTGCTTGCTTGGCTCTCATCCCACTTTCAATCACTTCCTCTGCTACCCACAAGTGAATTGGGATCTTCTGGTGCTGATCCCTGGGAGTGTGGGTTCATGTACATTCTAGGACCCTAGTGGTCTCTCTATCAGACTCCCCTGTGAAACTGGGCATTTCTCCTGCAGCCACAACCCACTCAGGTTTTTATAGCCAGAGGTTTTGAGGCTTTATTTCACTGAGCTGGAACCCTGGGTTGTGTAGCCTGTCTCACTCCCTAGTTGTTCCGGTTTATCTGCACACAAATGTGGGACTGCCTGCAACAATTGCTAAATTGTATACTTTACAAGTGTTTAGTTTATGGTAATAAATTATATCTTAACAAAAAGAAATGTGGCAAAATATAGTTGAAGGGTATATAGGATCTATTTTGTCAGATATAAGTATGGTTATACCTGCTTTTCTGGGGATGGTATTTACTTGAAAAATCATTTTCCACCCTTCCACTTTGGTGTAACTTTGTCTTTGCAGCTTACATGTGTCTTCTGAAGGCAGCAGATGGTTGGGTTTTGTTTTTTTAACCAATCTGCTCCTCTGTGCCTCTTTATTGGTGAATTCAGTGCATTTACATTTAGGGTAATAATTGATGTATGAGGATTTTCTATAGCCATTTTATCTTTTGTTTTCTGGTAGTCTGTGTCTGCATTGGTTCTTTTCCTTTGTGCTTCTGACTGTCTTTGTTTGGTGGTATTCCATTCCTTTGTTCCTCTGTTTCCCCTTTTTTAAGCTTTTGTTTGCATGTGTGCGTGTGTGGTAACTATTACATTTATGAAAAGGAAAGTTTTGTATACAAGGTCTGTCCAGAAGGTGTCCAGCCATGTAATATGAAAAATAGAGACATTTATTGAAGGAGGTACCAGATACAAGAAACACTGTACATAGGACAATGATGCCTTAGTCACCTTCAAAGTAGGTACCTTGGGACCTCACACAGTTCTCCCAATCACCATTAGCTGGCCCATTGTATTTTCCTGAATCTCATCTAAGGTCTGAAATCTCTTCCCTTTCAAAGATGATTTAAGTGTTGGGAAAAGCCAGAAGTTGCAGAGTGCCAAATCTGGGCTATAGAGGGGCTGAGTCACCTGGGTGATTTAATGTTTCACAAAAAAACTCTGCATTAGACATGATCCATGAGTGAGTGCCTTGTTGTGATAAAGCTGCCAATCACCAGTTGCCCATAGTTGTGGCCTTCTGAATCCTCCAAATAGTTTCTGTAGAGGAATGTTCAAGCTTAACACAAAATTTGACGCAGATTTGTTGTTCTACTAACTCAGTCATTTTTAATGTGACAGCCACACAGTACATATGCTCACTGAACAGTGCCTGCCACCCACACTGGCTAGTACAGTGAAGTTGTCATTGTTCATGTCTGCTCATTCCAGTCCACTCTCCTTGGCTGCCAGGTTACATCAACGTCAGGCAAACCATTCTTGTTATATTAACAATAGTTGGACTTTTTCCAGATATACCTCTTAAAGAGTAGTCCATTTTCTTCTGAATGCATCCAATCTCCATCCTCCTTTGCAAATTAAGACATTTATCCCCTCCCTTTTGATGTGAACCCCAGCTTGTGGGGTCCACAACATTGTGGATGGGGGAGAGACATTCACACAGACTACGGAGTCCTGTGGAGGAAAAGGGCAAGCGGCTTCACTCTCAAGGGGAGAAAAAAGCCTCAGCCTCCACCATGACAGGCTTTTATTCTTTTACTGGTCACATTGCATGATGATCCTCATTTACTATGTACAGGTTGGCTTTAGGTGGTTACCTTTTGCAGAAAACAAAGGAGCCAATGCTGCTAATCATATCACAGAAGAAGGATATTTGCAAATGAAAAGGGAAAAGTAGTTGAACCAGTTACACTCATCCTTGGAAGGTTTAGCATGGGTTTTAGGAAGTTACTTTGCAGTAAATGTTTGCTGCAAATCAGGGTGAGGGAGTTTTAGCAAAAGCAAGACTCAAATCCACCTAGGCACATTGTAGGCCTGATTCCCCATGGGAGAACGTATCCATGGGCATGGGCCCTGTGCATCTTTGAGTGGGAGCTGGGCCCATGCCATGTAGAACGGTCTCCTATGCCCTTTTTATGTTTTTGTTTTCACAAATTATCCCTGTTTATGCTGTAAGTTTGTTGGTGATCTTACTCATAGTTTTGTGATTTTTTTGTTTGTTGTTTCAGGTAGAATAACCCCCTGAAGTATTTCCTGCAATAGAGGTCTTCTGTAATAAATTCCCTCACTTCTGTATGTCTGGAAAGGTCTATATTTCTCTTTTATATTTAAAGAATAACTTTGCTGGATATATTACTTTTGGCTGCTAATTTCTCTCTTTCAGTAGTTTGAATATTTGATTCTACTTTCTTCTAGCTTGTAGAGTCTCTGGTGAACAGTCCAATGGTAACCTAATGGGTTTCCTTTGTAGGTTACTTTCTTCTTTCCCCTGGATGTCTTGAGAATTCATTGTCATTAATTTTTGAAAGTTTTAATACAATGTGCCTTGGAGAAGACCTTTTTGGATTGAAGTAACTAGGTGGCTTGCTTCTTGGATTCAAGGATCTAGCCTTGAGTATTTTCAGAACTGCAATCTTCAATTCTCTGTCATTTATATCAAATACATTTCCATGTGTTGGCTTTCTGGAGATATTTCATTTTCTTTCTTTCTTTTTTAAATTTTATTTATTTATTTTAGAGACAGGGGAAGAGAGGGAAAAAGAGAGGGAGAGAAACATCAGTGTGTAGTTGCCTCTTATGCTCCCTCTACTGGGGACCTGGCCTGCAACCCAAGCATGTTCCCTGACTAGGAATTGAACTGGTGACCCTTTGATTCACATACTGGCATTCAATCCATTAAGCCACACTAGCCAGGGCTCATTTTCTTTCTGAGCTACTTTGCCCTGGTTATTTATGTATGGTATTTGATGTATTTTTTCTCTATCTAGGCATCTATGTGTGAGAGGCATTACTCTAGAAGATCAATACAAAGAGGTCTTTCTATTATTTTCTAGTAAGTGGTGCTGAATCAGAAGTTTTTAGCTTTGTGAAATCCAAGTACTGGCCTTCATCTATCTCTGGCTGTCATTAGTGTATCTGCAATGCATGGGGTAGGGTGGGCTTGAGGAACACAGCCACCTACTTTGTTTTGCCACCTTAGTAATGGTGAACTCAGACACCTGTGGTCCCCACTGTGCCCTGACCCCAGGACCATCCTCAGAGTATACCCTTTGCTCAGAGAAAATAGTGATTCTCTAGTAGCAGTTCTCAGGTTTGAAGATAATGTGCTTCACAACCCAACACCAAGCGCAAAGGGAAATGAGCTCTGGGAGTCTATGGGGTGGCAGGACTCTATGACCTTGTTTCTCTCTCTGGAAATCTGATTGCCCAACAACTGCAGCCATACCCCAGTGCTCTGTCCTTGCCCAGATCTCTGGGCTCAGCCATTGCACATACTGCTTACCCTTACAGGGATGCCCACTGAATCTCTTTGCTACTCCCAGCTAAAGGAAGCACCCTCCACAACCAGCTACCTCTCTTTCTGGGCTAAGGTCTGCTGTGAGCTCCTGGCTACAGGGCTGGCTGTATGAGCCCTTCTCCCTATGCACTTCTCCTGTTTGTTCCTAGTTGCCTACCTTTAGATACTTCAATGTGTGGATCTCTCAGGTGTGCCTGTATGTTAGGCAGGGAATCCTTTGTTGAGTTATAACTGTTCAAACTATTGAAACTTCAAGGGGAAGGACCAAGGGTATCTCTCATGCTACCATTCCTCTATTTTAGGTTTTTCTTTATTTTATCTTAAAACAACATTTATTAAAGCTGGGGACAGTGAAATAAAGAAGGGCCTAGGGTAGAAGAAGCAACAGGAGAGAGTAGGCAGGGGTGTTTCTGCTCTCCAGAAATGTTATAGGAGAGAAATGTGCCTAGTCTGGGCTGCTTTGGCTCACTGAGAAGTCAGAGGAAAGGGGGTAATGGAAACAGAAATAGGTTCAGGGGGTTAGCCTGGGACAAGTGGGCACTGCCCAGTTGCAAGTCTCATGGGTCCCTTAAAATTTAGGAGATGTACGCCTTTAGGAAAAGAAGAGGGGGAAGGAAAAGGTATGAGCATGCTTCCTGAAAGAGTATGTCTATTTTAGTTGTTTTAATAGGTCTAAAGTGATATCTCAGTGTAGTCTTAATTTGCATTTCTCTAATGACTAGTGATGTTGAATATATTATTGTGTGTTTATTTGACTTCAGTATATCCTCTTCACTTAAATGACTTTTCATGTCCTTTGCCCTTTTTCTAACTGGATTGTTTGTTTTTTGTATTTTTACCATTGTCTTTAGCCTTCTTTTTAAAATTTAATTTAAAAGATTTTTTAGCCTTCTTTATATATTCTAGGTATGTGTTCTTCTGTTACCAAATACGTGTTCCTTGCCCAGTGAGCAATTCTATGACGTTCGTTTTTGAGATAAGAAACAGCAATTTATTTAGTGCTAAGTTGGCTCATAGGAGAAAGGAGGCAAAGCTCAAATCTCTCTTTGATCCAGGGTTTGGGACAGAAGTTCTTGTGGGGCAAGTTTTAATTGGAGAACCTTGGAGCTTGGCCATTTATGGTTGGAGAATTCAGTATCAGATCTTCCTGGACAACAAATGCATCACTTTTGAAAGGGTTCTAATGTTCAAGTTCCAGTCCTGTTCTGGTCCTTTGGTCCCTTGAAGAGGTAGAGGAGGGATAAGACTCTGGTTCTAGGTGCAGCCGGAGGACAATTTTCTTCTCCACACACCCTGACTGCACGACTTTTGACCTTGTTCTGTTATCTCTGAATAGCAACTCAGTATCTCCTTAATCAGGATAGGAGCATTATGAGGTGGTTCTGCAATTACATTGTGGTTTGCAAATATTTTCTCCTAGTCTGTAGCTAGTCTTTTTACCCTTTTCATCATTAGCAAGATCCTTCAGAGCAATGGTTTTTCATTTTGATGAAGTCAAATTTATCAATTTTTATTTTATGAATTATGTTTTAGGTGTCATGTTAAGATCCCTTGACCAAGACATAGATTCCGAAATTTTTCTCCAATGTAATGTGATATACGAAATAGATTTTCGTCTTCATCCTTGTCTCCTGGCACACAACTCCTAAAATCCTTGTAATTCCCTAAGTGATAAAAACTAAGGAGCATCATTTATTATAATACTTAGTTTTTGTTCTCAGCTTCTGAAATAGCTTCAGAGCACAAAAGTGAAAGGAGTATCTTGTGTTATTCATTATTAGCTCCTTTCAACCACACCTGAGTCTATGAGGTGACTTTTGAAAAGCTTCTAAGGATGAGGGAGCTGGTTGCCAGGGGAAGAAACTTTGTGATTAGAGAGTTAGAACTTTTAGCCCCTCAAATGCCCAACTTTTATTTTCTACTTCCCAGCATTATTTCTTTCTCCAACCCCAATTTTTATTCCACTCCTTTCTACAGTACGTGGACTTTGGAGGAGGCTAACTCTGGCTCAGAGTAAGCAAAATCCAACTCTCCTTTCCCCAGAATTGGTTCTGAGTGGGAATATTCTTAAATTGGCTTAATTAAAGTAAAACTGAAGGATTTGGTCCTAGATGATGGAATAGGTGTAAGCTGCACTCACATCCTCCCATGACCACATAAAATTACAACTAAATTAAAACAATACACCTGGGTAACCATTTGAAGACTACTTGAACAGAAGTCTTCCAACTGAAAATAATGCAGAAGAAGCTACATCCAGACTGGTAAAATGGGCAGAAAGGCTAAATGAGCTGGCCTTCTATATACATGTGATGGTTGAGAATTCAGCTATCTCACTTGCAGAGGTCCCTTTTGAGGAGCAAAGGGTCTCAACCCTATGCCAAGCTCTCCACCCCAGAGCACCAGTGCAGGAATAGGAGTTTGTATAACATCTGGCTGAGAAAATCAGCAGGGATTTTGTCCACCTGGGGAGACAGAGGGCTGCTGGAAACCCAGGCATCCTTTGAAAGGGCCAGCAAACTCTTACTACCAGGTATTCACTCGGGGCTCTGACAAATGAATGGCAGCTCAGAGGGGTCTGGAGTCATACAGGGAGAGACTGGGTTGTGTAACTTCAGGGAGAGGGCAAGAAGGACAACTGCCAAGGTCCCAGTTCTGAATGCCTCTCCTGCAAGGCTCACGAAGACCATCTTTTCTAGGTCGAGCCCTCCTTCCATTATAATAGGAGCTACAGTAGCCCCACCCTAACCAACTTACTCACAACTATAAAATCTTCCAATAACAACCAGCCTGCACCCATGATGCAGTCTTTCTTGAAAAATTCTAGGCAACCTTGGGGGTGGAAGGGGAATGGAAGGGAGCAAATAAGTTGTGTGGCTTTAGGGAGAGGACTGTCTTCCTGCAGGCACCACCTTTTATTTGCTAAGTCTCCCTTCCAAACAGACACATCTTAATTGCTTGAGCCTGATAAACTCAACCAGCTGCACCCTGATGACTCCCTGAGATTCCCAATATACCACAAAAATCCACAGGCCCCAGGAAGGTGGTGGCTGGCCTCAGTCTACTGTGAGACTTTTGCTGAGAGGCCTCAGACACAGTACTGGTGCCAAGTTTGAATCTTTATTAACCTGGTGAACACCACTCAATGCACTCAGGTGACTCCCTAAGAACCTGTCTCAGTAGGATTGAGGGTAGGAGGTATGGGTCCATGGGGTGGGGGAAAGTGGTGTTGGGGAAATGGAGACAAGTGTACTTGAACAATAAAAAAAAGAAAAAAGAAAAAAGAAACTTGCCCCATGCAAATCATATACCACCTCAGACTCTTTCAGTGGCTGAGCCTAATGGGCAGCTGTCAGGAGCTGGCAGATCTCAAGGTGCCTTAGACCTTTTGATGACCTGCTCCAGGCCCTGTACTGGTGGCAGCTGGCCTCAGAAAGCAACTTGGCCCCTCCCATGTGTACCCAGGCCAAGCAGAGCAGCTACCAACTGTGGATTTCTTTCTAGCTCCTAACAGGAAGCCCAGTGCTGGGCACAGAGAGCAACTGACATTAAACTGCATCAGACTGCACCCCCCCCCAAGAGACCCCAGGACCAACACACCCAGAGGCTGGCTTCAGACTACATCAAAGCATGATTTGATTAGTTTCACAGGTGGAACACCCAAAGGGAGATTTTGGCAGGAACCAGACACTGCTGGGGCAAATTCTGCTTCATGGGATCAGCCCCACACAATAGTTCACACACTGTGATCACAGCTAATCCTTATAGCCTCCACTCTGCTTCAGGGTGATCCTCAAACATGGATGGGCCAATGGCAATCAAGTCTCAACTACAACAGGATGGCACACATAATCCACACAAAAAAACACTCGTAGAGTACCTGGCTTACAGAATCAGGGAGCCAGGTAGTCACTTAGTCATACAGGATGCAAACTTCATAAGACCACCATATCAAGACTGGAAGACATAGAAGATCTACCTAATACATAGAAACAAACACTTGGAGGTAACCAAAATGATGAGACAAAGAAACATGCCCCAAATTAAAGAAAAGGAAAAATTTCCACAAAAAGAACTAAATGAACTGGAGGCAAGCAAACTACCAGATACAGAGTTCAAAACAATGGTTGTAAGGACGTTCAAGAAACAATGACAATTTAAAAGCATAACAGAGGATGTAGAAACCATAAAAAGAACCAGTTAGGAATGAAGAATAACTGAAATGAAGAAAACACTAGAAGGAATCAACAGTAGATTAGATGAATCAGAGGTCTGAAACAGCAATTTGGAAGACAATGTAGCACAAAACTCACAATCAGAGAAGAAAAAGGAAAAAAGAATTTTAAAAAGTGAGGACAGTTTAAAGGACCTCTGGGACAACATCAAGCATAACAACATCCACATCATAGGGGTACCAGAAAGAAGGAAGATGGCACAAGTTTGAGAACATATTTGAAGAAATAATAACTGAAAACCTCCCTAATCTGGAAAATGAAACAGACACATGAGTCCAGAGAGAGCAGAGAATGCCAAATAGATGAACCCAAGGAGGCCCACACCAAAACACATCATAATTTAAATGGTTAAGGTTAAAGACAAACAAAGGATCTTAAAAGCAGCAAGGCAATTAGTAACTACAAGGGAGCTTCCAGAAAACTGTCACCTGATTTCTCAGCAGAAACTTTGCAAGCCAGAGGAATGGCAAGAAATATTCAAAGTGATGAAAACCAAAAACCTACCCTGATTACTGTACCCTGCAAGGCTATCATTTAAAATTGAAGGAGAAATAAAGAGCTTCCCAGACAAAAATAAGCTAAGGAAGTTCATCAGCAACAAACTAGTGATTAAAAGAAATGTTAAAGGGAATTCTTTTTTTTTGTTTGTTTGTTTAAAATTAAAATTTTATTTAATTTTTTTTGCAAATTTTTTAAAATTGTATTTTACCATTTAAAAAATATTTTATTTACTATTTTTTAGACGGGAAGGGAGGGAGAAAGAGAGAGAGAGAAACATCAATGTGTGGTTGCCTCTCGTGTGGCCCCCATTAGGGACCTGACCTGCAACCCAGGCATGTGCCCTGACTGGGAATTGAGCCTGTGATCCTTTGGTTCACAGCCCATGCCCAATCCACTGAGCTACATCAGCCGGGAATGTATTTTACCATTCTTTAAGAAAGAAAAAAAAAGAAACACAAATATGAAAATAAAATGGCAATAAATATGTACCTATCGATAGTCACTTTAAATGTAAATGGCTTAAATGCTCCAGTTATAAGACATAAGTCGTAACTTAGCTGAATAAATTAGAAAACAAGACCCATATATACACTGTCCACAAAGAACCCATTTCAAATCAAAAGACACAAACACAAGGAGTAAGGGATGGAAAAAGATATTTTATGCAAATTTGAATGAAAAAGAGCTGAGGTATCAATACTTATATTAGACAAAATAGAATTTAACAAGCTATAACAAGAAACAAAGAAGTACCAAATCCATAATGATAAATAAATCAATTTAACAAGAGGATCTGACCCTTGTAAACATTTATGTACTGTGTACTAATAACGTACTAATGTAAACATTTAGGAGTGCAAAATATGCACTCCTATTTTGGATATAAAAAGAGAGATCATCAATAATGAAGTTATAGCAGGACACCCCATTGACATTAATGGATTAATATTCCAGACAGAAAATTAATAAGGAAATAGTGGCCTTAGATGACACATTTGACTAAAAGGATTTAATTGGTATTTTTAGAGCATTTCCCCTTAAAGCAGCAGAATATTCTTTTAAGTGCACATGGAATATTTTCAGGATAGACCATAAAACAAGTCTGAGTAAGTTTAAGAAGACTAAACTCATATCAGGTATCATCTCTGACCATAATGGTGTGAAACAAGCAGTCAATTACAATAAATAAATAAATAAATAAATAAATAAATAAATATCCACAAAACATATGCAGGCTAAATAACACATTACTAATCAATGAATGAGTTAACAATGAGATTAGGGAAGAGATAAAAAGATATCTTGAGACAAATAAAAATAAAAACACATTGTCCCAAAATCTCTGGGACACAGTAAAAACAGTCCAAAGAGGGAAATTCATAACAATACAGGTCCTCTTTAGGAAACAGTAAAAAATTTAAAATAAAGAATCTAACCCTACAACTAAGGGAAGTAGAAAAATTACAACAAAAAAGCCCAAAGTGAGTAGAAGGAAGGAGATAATATCAGAGCAGAAATAAACAGAGTCTAAAAAATATAAAAGATAAATAAAACTAATAGCTGGTTCTTTGGAAAGATAAACAAAGTTTATACACATTTAAACAGACTTATCAAGAAAAAAAGAGACAGGACCCAAATAAATTCAGCAATGAAAGAGGAGAAGTCAAAACTGACATCACAGAAATGTGAATGATTCTAAGAAAATAGTACAAACAATTACATGCCACCAAATCAAGGATGAAATTAAGAAGAAATAAAACATCTGAACAGAGATATATTACAACTAATAAATCAAAGCAGTAATCACAAAACTCCCAACAAACAAAAGTCCTGGACCAGATGGCTTTACAGGTAAATTTTAACAAACATTAAAAGAAAAATTAACACCTGTCTTTCTCAAACCATTCTGAAAAATTCAAGAAGAGTAAAGACTCCCAAGCTCATTTTACAAGGCTAGCAGTATTCTAATTCCAAAACCAGATAAAGACATTACAAGGAGAAAAATTACAGACCAATATTCCTGAAGAACATAGACACAATAATCCTCAACACAATATCAGCAAACCAATTTCAGCAAGATATTAAAAAGATCACACACCATAATCATTGGCTATTTATTCTTGGGATGCAAGGTTGGTACAATATCTGCAAATCAACTAATGTGATACATCACAAAAACAAAATGAAGGATAAACATCATATGATTATATCAATAGGTGCAGAAAGGCATTGGACAAAATCCAGCACCCATTTATGATAAAACTCTCAGCAAAGTGGGAATAGAGGGAATATTACTTGACAAAATAAAGGCCATATATGACATAACCACAGCTAACATCACACTCTACGGGGAAAAACTGATAAGCGTTCTCCTTAAGATCAAGGACAAGACAGGAATATCTACTTTTTACCACTCATATTCAACACAGTATTGGAGTTCCTAGCCACAGCAATTAGATGAAATAAATAAATAAAAGCATTCAACTTGGAAAGGAAGAAGTAAAACTGTCATTATTTGCAGATGACATGATACAATATATAAAGAATCCTAAAGAGTCTACCAAAAAACCATTAGAACTAACTGACAAATAGATTCAGTGCATTAGTAGCATACAAAAATAAATATTTAGAAACCAGTTGCATTTTATATACTAATAATAACTATCTGAAGGAGAAACCAAGAAAAAACTTCATTTACAGTTGCATAAAAAATGCCTAGGAAAAATTTAATCAAGGATGTAAATGCCTGTACTTAGAAAATTATAAGACACTGAAGACACTAATTGAAGATACAGATAAATGGAAGCATATGCTGTGGTCATGGATACAAAGAATATTGTTAAATGTCTATACTACCCCCCAAAATCTATAAATTCAATGCAATTCCCATCAAAATACCAATGGTGTTTTTCACAGAACTAGAACAAATAATCCAAAATTTATATGGGCCCACAAAAGACTCTGAATAATCATAGCAATTTTGAGAAGGACAAAAAAGTTGGTGGCATCACACTATCTGATATCAAACTGTATTACAAGACTGTAGTAATCAAATCAGCATGGTACTAAAAACAGACACGTATGGCTTCTGGCCAAGATGGAGGTCTAGGTAGATATGCTTCACTTCCTCACAAAACCGAAAGAAGGATAGCAACCAATTTAAAAACAAAAAGACAACCAGAACTGCCAGAAAATCGAACTGTATGAAAGTCTAACAACCAAGGAGTTGAAGAAATATTCATTCAGACTGGTAGGAAAGGTGGAGATGGGCCAGCATGGAGAGGATATGTGGCAAGGAGGTGGCTGGCAGACCATGTGGACCCACATTCGTGTGTGGATAAACCAGGAGGCACAACTGGGGAGTGAGACAGACTGCACAAACCAGGGCTCCAGTGCTGGGACAAAAATAAAACCTCAAAACCTCTGGCTATAAAAACTTGAGAGGGTTTCAGCAGTGGGAGAAACTGCCAGTCTCATAGGAGAATCCGTTGGAGGGACCCATGTACACAAGCCCACTCATCCAAGAATCAGCACCAGAGCAGCACCTAGAAGGATGCAATTCACTTGTGAGAAGTGGGGGAAGTGACTGGAAGTGGGGTGAGAGCCAAGCAAGCAATATTATTTTCTCTCTGACCCCTCCACCACATACAGAGCCACAAACTAGTGAAGTGGGCTGCCCTTCCCTGTCAAATACCTCAGGCTCTGCCCTTTACAACATAACATGTGTGCTGAGACAAAGATATGTGGCTCAAATGAAAGAAAAGATCAATACCCCAGATAAAACTAAGCAACAAGGAGGAGATAGTCAATCTGTCAAATGGAGAGTTCAAAACACTGGTAATCAGGATGCTCACAGAAATTATTGAGTACGGACACAAAATAAAGGAAGAAGTGAAAGCTATATAGAGTGAAATAAGGGAAAATATAACCAACAGTGAAAGGAAGGAAACTGAGACTCACATCAATGATTTGGAACAAAAGAAAGAAATAAACATTCCACTGGAACAGAATGAAGAAAT
This sequence comes from Phyllostomus discolor, assembly GCF_004126475.2. Lineage (NCBI taxonomy): Eukaryota > Metazoa > Chordata > Mammalia > Chiroptera > Phyllostomidae > Phyllostomus > Phyllostomus discolor. The sequence goes on from NC_040907.2 coordinate 102,376,898, forward strand.
AAGGATTCAAAAAAAAATGAGGAGAGGCTTAGGAACCCTTGGGACAACTTGAAATTTTCAACATCTGAACCACAGGGGTGCCAGAAGGAGAAGAGGAAGAGAGAGAAATTGAAAACTTATTTGAAAAAATAATGAAGAAAAGTTCCCCAGTCTGGTTAAGGAAGTAGATATGTAAGTCCAAGAAGCTCAGAGAGTTCCTAAGAAGTTGGACCCAGGGGGGAACACACCAAGACACATCACAATTAAATTTCCAAAGGTTAAAGATAAGGACAGAATCTTAAAAGCAGCAAGAGAAAAGGAGAGAGTTACTTACAAAGGAGTTCCTATAAGCCTATCAGCTGATTTCTCAAAAGAAACCTTGCAGGCAAGAAAGGGCTGGAAAGACGGATTAAGAGTGTGAAAGGCAAGGGTCTACAGCCAAGATTACTCTATCCTGCAAAGTTATCATTTAGAATGGGAGGGAAGATCAAGTGCTTCCCAGATAAGGTCAAGTTAAAGGAGTTCATCATCACCAAGCCCTTATTATATGGAATGTTAAAGGGACTTATCTAGAAAAAAAGAAGATAATAAAAAATATTAACAGTAAAATGAGAACAAACAACTGTCAACACCTGAACCTGAAAACAAAAAACAAACTAAGCAAACAACTAGAACAGGAATAGAATCACAGAAATGGAGATCACATGGAGAATTATCCATGGAAAAAGGGAGGTGGGAGAACGTGGGAAAAGGTACAGGGAATAGAAGCATATTTGGCAGGTACAAAATAGACAGGAGAAGGTCAAGAATAATATAGGAAATGGAGAAGCCAAAGAACTTATATGTATGACCCATGGACAAGAACTAGGACAGGGGGGAATGCTGGAGGGAAGTGGGGTACATGGTGGGGGGGAATAAAAGGGAGAAAAAATGGGACAACTGTAATAGCATAATAAATAAAATATACTAAAAACAAAACAAAACAAAACAGAAACACTCATAAATACTGAGAGTAAGTAATGTTTGCGAGAGGGGAGTGGGTTTTACCTTGCTCAGTGAAAATGTTGATGAGATTAGGAAGTACAAATGGGTAAATGCAATCTAATCATGTGGATGTAAATAAAGTACAGCATAAGGAATATAGTCAATAATATTGTAATAACTATGTATGGTGGCAAGCGAGTACTTGAAATATGGAGAGGATCATTTCTTAAGGTATATAAATGTCTAACCACTATGCTATACACTTGAAACTAATATAATATTGAATGTCAACTGTAACGGAAAAATAAAATAAAATACAAATAATTCAGGTTTTTGTTTAGAGGGTGAGGAACACACATCTGAAGCTTCCAGAAGCTGTGTGTCTTAGGATAAAGAGAAAAGTTCATCTGAGGCTGGAACCAACCCAGAGGTAGCTGAGCTGAGACACGGGATATGATCACATCCTTTGAGGTCCAAATCAAGCTAAGCTGTGGACATTTGGCTTTTGGAACCAATCTTTTTGTGTGTGTGATTGGGGCCAGTTTGAGCTTAGTTTTTGCAACCAGAGGTGAAAGATTTCCTAACTTGCCTCTTTTCTCGGAGAGGCTTCTTGCCCTGGGAAAAGTTAGGGCCACCAAGTGAAGTGGAGCCAGGGAAAAAAGAAGTTTAAAACTGGCTACTAAAACCTACTTGCTTTGGTGAAAAGTATTGTTTTCGGACAGCACATTCACTTGTTACCCCTTTAGGTTGGGGGTAGGGTGGAGGCAATGTCCCTGGTAGCAATAAGGAAAAGCAATTCTGGAATTCTCAACAAAACTATGTGGCCTTCTGCTGCAATGCACTTCAGTCCCACCTTTAGGTCTTAGGTCTTCCAGTGCTTGGAAATTATCAGGTTGAGGCAGCTTCTTAAAAGGACCTCAACCAGACTAGCTTCCACCCAAAGTCTGTACAGCTTTTCTTCCTCCCAACTTTATTTTCTACTTTTTAATTTATAATGGGCTTCACTAAATAAATCCTTCCTCCAGGGATCTCTCTCCTCCTCTGATCCTGAATTAGAGGCCCCAAAGTTGTGTATTTTAAAGCGCTGGTCTCTACACATCATGGGTGAAATCAATTTAGTATAGTATGTTTTTTAAATACAAACTATCAGTACATTACATATAATAAAAGCACTGTTTTCGAGAATATTTTTTGAGTTGCTATGAGGAATCTGGTGCTTCTGTGGGGTCTGAAAGGGTGAGTAGTTTGGCTGAGATTCTTCTCAGAGGTCTTGGGGTGGGAGGCAAGGGTGGGATGGAGAGAGATAGAGAAGATTAGAGAGGGGAAAGAGGTTGGAGAAAATTGAGTTGCTAATTACAGCAGGTTCTGCATTAGTTTGTGAGGCCAGGGGAAGAGGACAAGTCTGTGGCTACTGCAATGTTCGTAAGATTTCTAGGATAAATATTGGGTACTAGAACTATACTTGTTGCTAGAGAAGTGCAACTATGTGAATGTGTTATGGATGGGGGAGAGAGAAACCAGAGTCAAGAGGCTCCCTCCCCTGCCTTGGTTCTTGTCTTGCTCCCAAGACACAAATTCAAGTGAGAGACAAACACGTATAGTGGAAATGAGATAGCTAGTTTATTTATGGAGCACATGAAAACAAAGCTGTAAGCAGGCACCCAGCTAGTCTAAATGCCCCACATAGGGAGGAAATAAAGCTGTTATTAAACCTGTTAGTTTATTGGTAAGTTTGCTCTATACACTTGAGCCAAGGCTACAAGTGGGTACTTAGCTAATCTGAGTATGCCGACTATTGGGGTTAAGGGGTTATATACCTTAGCTAGCTTCTAGGTTCCCCCTCAATCTGTCCCTTTTAAATCTTGGGATAAATAATGTACAGCTACAAAGGCTTTCTTTTTCAGTAATGGCTGCTTGTCTTTGTTAGTGAAAGTGTTACTGAGGCCCTCTTTCCCAGCATAGGTTCCCCTCTTCCTCGTGTGCAATTGTTACAGAAGTTCACAGAAGTCCCCTCTCTCAGCACAGCCTCAAGGAATCTCCCCACCTCCTGTGCTATTTTGATTGTAATGCTCATGACACCTGGCAATGTTATCAAATCGAGCTCAGGACTGCTAAATTAATTGATGAGACATGTCTTCCTTTTGCTTCTAACCTTCTGTATTAAGTTCTTTGTTAGGTTGTAATGGTGAGGGCCCTGCCTTTATTTCCCCTCTGGCTTCTCATTCCTAGCTGCTACCTAACAAATGAATTGGTGTTTAAATGGGAAATATTTGCAGAAGGAGAACAGAAAATAATTGTTCTAGGATTGCTTGTGTATTCTACAGTTTGTGGGGTTGGAGTTGGTTTTGTGGTATTTATATGAACCTCTACCATTAACACAGTTGTTCTCAACCTGGGATGGCTTTGCCACCCAAGGGACATTAGGCAATGACTGGAGATACCATTGATAACCACCAGTGCAGGATTTGAAGGTGCTACTGGCATCTAGTGGGTGAAGGCCAGGGATGCTGCAGTCCCTACTGTAAAGAATTATGACTCAAAAAGTCCACAGTGCTGAGCCTGAGAAATCTTGTGATGCATTCTTATAGCTTTAGAGAGATAGGGTGCACAGAAACCTTGATGTTGGCATTGTAGAGAAAATTTTGTGCTTCGGTGGAAAATTGTGCACTGTCTAGACTGCAGAGGACCCCTTCCAGGTTTTCATTCTTTTATAAAAGCTATTTTTCAATCCTATAAATTATAGCTAACTCACAGCAATACTAGCGGAGATTCAACTGTCTCCTCTGTTCCACCATAGAACAATGAATTGCCAATGAATTTTGCACATTCATTTCATCTTATATGTTTGATTATTTTGACTTCGCTTTTAAACTGGTTGTAATACCTCACCACTCTCCTCGTTAATAAGTTAAATGAAATAATTAATGTGTTCATTTTAAACCTGTATGGGACTCGAACTTTACTTTTTTTTTTTTTTTGAGAATACTCTTTTAACTGTACCATCCACTTTTGAGGTACTGAAGTAATGGAATCATTTCCACTGGAAGATGCCCTGGCCTTGCCAGTGGAGACAGAAACCAGGACTTGCATGTGAGCTTCAAAATGACAGGCATTTTTCTGTGTGGCCCATTGCTGTGTTTCTGGTACCTTGAGCAGCACCCAGCAGATAGTAAATGCTCCAGAAGTATTTGTTGAGTGACTATATGGTGCAACTGACTGTAAATATTCTGCTTAGGGTGAAACAGATTGAGAAGAGAGTGATGAATTCTCAATGGGAGCAAAGGAGGAGAGTTTTCTTTAAGTAGAGGGAAATGTTGACTTGATAATGGGAAGGAATCTGTGTTAAATTTTGTGGGGTGCTGGCACATTTGGGGCCCTTTACATTGCTGGTGGCTGTATTATCTGGTGCATATTGCATAATCTAGTTTGGGCAGTTGAGTATAATTGGAAAGAATAGATGGTGACTTTACTCCTTAGTGGACAGTGTGGCTTTGGGATAAACAAATTTATTTCAAAGACATCTGTGGTAAAAATCAAAGGCATTCCTGTATGGTGTAGTGCTGCTTATATTTTTGGTAAATATGTAAATGGACAGTTCAAGGTATCCTCAAACATAGTGGGGAATTGGAAATGGACAAAAAATAGGAAAGACTCATTTAAGAAATTACTGCTGCATTCCATCACTAAAAAGTGGAAGTTTTGAGCTTCCAAGAAGCCTGAACATAGTTTTTACTGTCTAATAGCAGGAAGTATACCTATTATCCAGGAGAAGTACACAGAGGATTCGTGGGCCCTGAGCAATGAGGAAATGTGTTATAGATTGGTCTGAAAAAATTGGACATCCATATGCAAAAAAGTTACTCTAGACACAAACTTTACATGCTGAACAAAAGTTAACTCAAAGTGGACCACATACTTAAATGTAAAACACAAAACTATAAAACTCCAAGAAAATAACATAGGAGAAAATCTTGATAACCTTGGGTTTGGCAATGATTTTTTAGATTTGACACCAATGACTTTTTAGATGCAACACCAACAACACAATTCATAAAAAGAAAGAATTGATAAGCTTGGTTTCATCAAAATTAAAATTTTCTACTCTGTGGAAGACACTGTTGAGAGGATTGGAAGAGAAGCCACAGACTGGAAAAAATATTTGCAAAAGACATATTAGATAAAGGACTATAATCCAAAATACACAAAGAAATCTGAAAACTCAACAATAAGTACACACTCTGATTAAAAAATAGTCCAAAGATCTTAACAAACACCTCACCAAAGAAGAAGATATACAGATGACAAATAAACATATGAAAAGATCCTCCACATCATATGCCAAATGGTAAATGCAAATTAAGAAAACCATAAGATATCACAACAGATCTATGAGAATGGCCAAAATCAAGAACACTGACAACACCAAATGTGGACGAGGGTGTGCCTCAAACCAGAACTCTCATAAATTGCTGCTGGGAATGCAAAATGGTGCAGACAGTTTGGTGGTTTCTTTGAAAACTAAGGCTCCCCTTAACATATGATTTAGCAGTTGTGCTCCTTGTAATAGATCCAAAAGAGCTTAAAACTTATGTCCACACAGAAACCTGCACATGGATATTTACTGCAGTTTTACTCATAATTGCAAAAACCCAAAAGTAACTAAGATGTCCTTCAGTATGTGAGTGGATAAATAACTATAGTACAACCAGGCAATGGAATGTACTAAATTCACTAAAAAGAAATGAGCCATCAGACCATGAAAAGACATGGAGAAAACTTAAATGCATATTATTAGTAAGTGACAGAAATCAATCTGAAAAGGCTATATAGGATTATAACTATATGACATTCTGAAAAAAAGGAAAACTATGGACACAGTAAAAAGATCATGCTCACCAAGGATTGGTGGCGGGGGACTGGGGGGACGAACAGACAGAGCACAGAGGATTTTTAGGGCTGTAAAACTATTGTGTTTGATACTACAGTATCAATACTGTGATACTACAGTGGATACATGTTATTACCCATTTATCCAAATCCATAGGATGTGTAACACTAAGATTGATGCAAACTACAATGCAGACTATGGACTCTTAGTGATAATGATGTGTCAGTGTTGATTTATCAGTTGTAATAAGCATATCACTCTGGTAGGGGATGTGGATAGCTGGAGAAGCCATGCATGTGTGGGAACAGGGAGTACAGGCAACTCTCTGCACCTTCTGCTCAAATTTGCTATAAATATAAAATTGCTATTAAAAAAGTTTATTTAAAAATTCAGCCCTGACTGGTGTGGCTCAGTGGATTGAGCACCGCCTGTGAACTGAAAGGTTGCCAGTTCAATTCTCAGTCAGGGCACATGCCAAGCCCTCAGTTAGGGGTGTGTGAGAGGCAACCAATCAATGTACCTCTTGCACATGGATGTTTCTCTCCCTCTCATTCTCCCTGCCTTCCCCTCTCTCTAAAAATAAATAAATAAAATCTTCTAAAAGTTCATATTAAAGTCATCTGAATCATCATCCAATATATATTTAGATTATAATTTAGAAAAAAACTGAAGCCTGCAAGAGCCTGGAGTTTCTAACCATCTTAAGAAAAACAGGCTGACAAAATCAGTAACTTCTTTTGCTTTTATCCTCCCTGTAAGGATAAAAACAATGCCCATTTCCTGCAGTTTCAATTAATAGCACTTTATGTCAAGTCATTCTAAATGTCCAACACTTGTCCTGCATTTCTAGTGGGGAGAACAGACGTTGCCCATCTCAGCTTCTGTTCCTCTTCTGCTTGAACCCTGCTCATGTGTGTGGAGGACCAGGCCCAGTACCCTCTATTAGAACATCCTCTTCTCTAAGCTCTGGCTAGGCCTTGAGTCAGAGAAATCTGCAAGAAAACAGTTGCTATAAAATACACCAGCAATGCTGTGCTGAGCACCCATTAGTGCATACTATATGCTTCATACATAGCAAACACAAGGGATGCAGAAGGAAAAACATTTGGGCTGAACTTATCTTGGTTTGTGGTTATCATAATTTCTTGATAAAGTGATTTCTTACACTGAAACCACTTGTAGGCTAATGAAGAGAAAAGTTATTCTATACTATGCCTGAGGCCAAGTGAGGATGAAGTGGGGAGTTGGAGGATGAGGGGAAGGAAAAGCCAAGGGCTAGTCCCCAAATTAATTTATTCTGCAAATGTGGAGATCTATCAGTGAATAAGAAAGGCAAATTTTCTGTTTATATCTGAGAAGGGGGAATACAAGCAATAAAAAAGAAACAGATTACTTACCAAGATGATGTTAGAGCATAATAAGGTGATACAAAGGGCATGCGATGGATATTGGAGGGGTGAGAATTGGGGTAATGGTGCTTTATTAAGTGATCCAGCAGGTAACACCTCTGAGCTGGCAGAGACCTGAATGAGGTGAAGAAACTAGCCCGTGAAGGTCAATGGCTAAAATGTGTGGTTGAGCCTTAGAAAGTAACCCTCTGACTTCTCTGTAAAACTCATTGCTCAATCCCAAAATATTGAGCCAGGTACTCTGCATTTTATGAGGAAAATATGGTCTCTGCCATAAAGTGACTTGTAGTCTTTTGAATGAGACAGTGAGGTGAATAGAGTGAGACAAATTATGACAGAGGTTACAGGTGATTGGAAGCACAAAAGAGCAGCCAACCCAGCTGAGGTGGGGTTCAGTGTTGCAGAGGAATAAATAAGAGTGGATGGAATCCTTGAGAATAACTGAGAGTTGGAAGGGTACAGTGTGCAAAGAAATGGAGGTAAGATGTGCATGGCACATTGAAATTCTGTATGGCTGAAGGTGGCATGTGAGGTTGAGGCACAAAATCTGTTACCCAGTCATGCTCTAAGTATTTGTTGTGGACCATCTATGTAATAAATACATGGAGGATGTTGTAGGGAAATAGCAAAGTGGCTCTTCTCAAAATATTTTTTAGAGAGGATAGATGATAAGTGCAAGACTAAGTAAACAAATACATGAAAGTTCTATGATGGGAAAAAAAGGGGTCAAGTGATAGGATGGGTGGGTGGGAGCCCAATTTAGATAAGGCGATTAGGAAGACTGAGGAGGTGGTTTTTCAGCTGAGTGAAGGGTAAGATTAAACTGGCAGTGCAGAGATGGGCAGAGCATTTACGGTGGTGGGGAGATCCAGGGCAAATGCCCTGAGGCTGAAGGGGTAAAGCAAAGACTGGCTACTAACAGTTGCTCCAACCTCTGGGGTAGCTAGTACTGAAGAGACTGAATAGGAAAAAGACTGCCCCCAAGGGGATAGAGAAAAGGTCACAAGTTGGACTCAGGAGGCCTTCAAAGGTGCAGGGACCAACACTGGTGGGGGTCCATGTCTTTGGTTCTGCATCTTAGCCAGAACTTTGTGCTAATTTCCAAGTTCTGTCTAAAATTTAGGATCCAAATATCACCGCAAGTAATTTTTCTTCCTTAGACTAAGGTGGCTGTCTAAGTTCCAGGGGCTGACAGCTTCAGTGGGCACAGCAAGGAGAATTGTGATAGGGCGGTATCAGCAGCCGATACTGGTGCGTTGTGCACAGAAAAGGGAGAAGACCCAGAGTTTGAAGATGACTTCGTGGACAGGCAAGGAATCCCACCAACATGGGCCAGAAGCACAAAGTCTGCGTGCTTTGCAAGGACCTCCAAGTTGTAGGTATGGCTGGGGTCAGCATGAGCTTCCTTGCCTGTAAGATGGGGATAAATAAAAATTCTCTGCTCCTTCTATTCCCTACAGCAAGACACCTTACAGATAGAGAGAGAAAAGAAGAGAAAGCTTTTAAGTTCAGTGAAAGTCCCTGCTAGTCAACTGCAGGTTCTCTGTAGGGCACATTGATAGGCGTAGGATCACGCTCCACCTGGAGGAAGCACGCCAACTAACACCGCAAAGTGTAGGACCACGTCTAGGGCCCAGAATTCTAAACTTGTTAGTCCTGGGCCTTTGCAGGTCTAAGGTAGGCTTCAGTCCCCGTCCCCCTGTCCTTTCGCGTTTCTCTTGGGAGTCTAGAGACGTCATTCCCCAAAGCGATTACCCAGCCCTGAGGTCCCTCCACTGCCTAATTTACTGCTGGGAAAAAAACCAACCGGGACAGGTCTAACAACCCCTCCCCTGAAGTATGAAGACAGAAAACGCCCCGCCATTCACGCAACCTCGGCCACTCCCTCCACACTGGCCAGGTCACCAAAGCCTGTCCCTGAATTGCGGATCCGGCCGCGGAGCATTGTGGAGCTGGTAGTCCAGGCTAGGGCTCACGGCTTTGGCTATGGAACCATAGAACTACATGTCCCAGTAAGTTCTGCGCGGGCACCCTCCGCAGGCGTCGGTATCAGACTTCCGGAAGACACGGGGCTGGACCTTGGCTACGGCTAGAGCCGGGCGTCGGGATGCAGCGCCCTGGGCCCTTCAGCTCCCTCTACGGGCGGGTCCTAGCCCCACTGCCCGGGCGGGCTGGGGGCGCGGCTTCTGGAGGAGGCGGGAGCAGTTGGGGAGTCCCCGGCTCCCACGTGCAGCCGCCGGGGTGCGAGCAGTCAGGGGTTCTTGGCGGCGCTAGCCGAACAAACACTAACGGCGGGGAAGCCAGCAGCGTCTTGCCGGGCGCCTCAACGATGTCCAAGGCCGAGGAGGCCAAGAAGCTTGCCAGCCGCGCGGCGGTGGAGAATCACGTGAAGGTGAGCAGCTCCGGACTGGGGCGATGGGCTCGTGTCGGGTTCTTCCAGGGTGCTCTAGTTCCTCGAGGCGCGTGGGCTGCGTGAGAGGAGAGAGGGTGTTCATTTTCCCCGGGTTAGTTCCCGGCTCCTAAAAGGCCATCGTCACGTAGGATCGTAATGTGGGCTCAACTTAGGGAGAGCACCCAAAGTTGAGCTTTCTAAAGACTCCTTGTGTGGCGGGACAAGAATTTCGCGAAGTGGAGCCAGGTAGTATCCACTTGATGTTGGGTGGGGCTGGAAGGGACTTGCTGCCTTGGTTTTTAATCAACAAATGGAATCTGATGAGTTCTGGACAGAGAGGTATTCTTACTTCCTGGGAAGCCGGTGGAGAGCTGACTTGAAAATTGCCTTGAAATTTCACTCCAAGTAGGTTTTAGGTTGGTGCGCGCCCATTTCTGCGTGTATACTCGTAGAAAGGAAGGGGAGACAGAGTCAAAGGGGAAAACCTGAGCTTTAAACGTCACTTCGAGAGGGCCTGGTGAACACTTGAAGTCTGGAGGATGCTGTTCGGAGATGTTTAACTTAACGTTAGCGATGAGATCGAGGTCGAGGTCGTGGCTCCACTTGTTTGTTAAGCGGCGGTGTGATTCTGTTAAGTGGAGTCTTTTGACCTGAGTGGATTTGCTGTTGCCAATCAAGTTATCTTAATTATAGTTTTTTGAGAGCCAAATGGAGTACCTCTACCCTTAGGTGGAGTTTCTTCTGCTTTAGTGGTTTTTTGTTTTTCTTTTCTGCTTAGAAAATGGTATAATCCTCTAATGATAGTTCTTTATATTTGATAATGCATTAGTTTACAAAGTTATTTTGCATATATAGATGATATTTGACCCCCCCCCCAAAAAAAAAAAACACCCTAGTTAAGTGGGAGGAACCATTGTGAGGTAAACTGGCTCAGCATGTTCTGTAGAAGGAATAGCCAAGGATCCTCCAGAACCCAAAACGAGTGACTCCTGTTTCCGCAGCCTTCCACTAGTTCCAGGGCTGCCCTGTCCTGGTGTAACTTGTTCTGAGTCTGGTTAGCAATAGGATTTTCTTTGGGAGTTCACAGAGTTAATGTAAAATGTGTAATCTGGCTCTACTTTTGGGATTCAGTGCCTTGGCTGCAAAATTGTGACAATAAACTGAGATTTCAAAATGCCTGGATGAAGTGAATAGCTAATCTACGGGTAAATGAAATCTATACAATTGGAAAAGCCCCATACCTAAGTTGTCCTTTTAACCAGTTTACATTAATATTTGGTGACTTATGTCTCCCTGACCTTTGTTTTATAATTATGTATTTGCTTAAATAAAAATCTGTAAGCCCCCACCTCAGGCTAGAGCCTCCAAAACACTGGATTCCAGACACATTATTCCATGAAGTGACCAGGTGACTCTGGGGAGATTGCCATTGGCCTTTTGGGGACACCTCACCCTATCTAAGAGGCACCCACTTTCCCTGCCAACAAGCTTTCCTGATATGCCAGCACCACTTGAGTTTTGTATTTTCTGCTTTTTAACATTGATTTATTCATTTCATTTGTTTGCCAGGTATTTTTTTTGAGTGCCTAGCAGTGTGATCACCAGAAGTATGGCTAGAGGGGGGAGGCGGTGAGTCTGGTCCTGGATACTTTTCAAGTGGGATAACTAATTTAAACCCACACAATTATTGAGCATATTCACATACTTAATTGCTGTCTATGGTGGGGTATCCTTTGCTCTGTCTAAGGCCATGTTTTTATCTAGCACTTTGTGACTTGGATTTGTTTACTTGCTTGTGTAAGATTATCAGGGTCAGATATATGCTAAGATCTGTTGGTTCCATCTTTGGGATGTTTGACCTACCAGCTTGCCCAGTTTTGGCTCTCCCCAGGGCCAGATGATAACAGTTGTCCTTACCTTATTCCCTCTATGGATCTCCAGATGGTACATTATCATCTTAAGAAGCTCTCATCTGCTTTTGTCACAGTAGCCCTCATGTGGCTTCATCCTGACTTCCATGTGACACATCTGGAACATCTGCTGTAAGATAGGTACTCATCCAGGTGGGGAGGACCTATAGACAAGAGACTCTGGTGCTTGTCCTCAATCCCACCAACTTGTTTCCTTCTGTACTCCTGTCTCCCTGTGTACTCAAACATTGCAAAAGTCAGACTACTGGCAGATAATGTGTGCTTTAACATTATCATCCTCAACCTAGAATGCTCTTTCTTGTCCTTTGCCTTTATGATAAAATCATATCTCCTTTAAGATTTGGTTCAAAGACCAAGTTCTTCCTTTCAGTTTTTTCTTAGCCTCATAAGAGGGGGGCAGATTCTCTTTGCTTTTTGTAGTACTGTATACCTTAGGCGCCTTATGCAGGTGTCTTATGTTTCATTCATTTTTGTGTTTATGTCTCCCAGCCCCATAAAGGGTAAGCTCCTGGACAGTAGTTAACTTTATTTTCATTCAGTGTTGGTCCCACTGATGGCTGCCTAGTAAATATTCAATGAATTGTGTGAAATACAAAAATAAATATGGAGGTTGTGGGATTATTGGTGGGTTGAATTTCTGGGTGTAGGTCCAGTTCCTTAGCCCATGGGTGTTCCAATGTGGTAACCACTTCCACATCTAGGATGTAGAAGTTGGAGAATTTTGAACCGAATCCTTTGGGTAACCACCCTGAACTCATATCTGTGTGTTTCTGGGAGTATAGTCACCCAGGATGGGCTACTATCCAGGTCCCTGCTCTTCTGAGGGTCCATAGCCTCCTTTGTTCTCTTTGGAGCCATATATAGTAAACTTGGTTGTAGGTCCTTACTTTATATCACATTGAATATTTTATGCCAGTCCTGTGGCCTAAAAAGTAACTGTTGAGAAATCAGTCTTATGGGAGTTCCCTTGTAGGTAACCATCTGCTTTTCTCTTGCTGCTTTTAAGATTCTCTTTTTATTTTTAACTTTGGCATTTTAATTATGATGTGTTTTGGTGTGGGCCTCTTCAGGTTCATCTTGTTTGGGAGACTCTGTGCTTCCTGGACTTGTGTGTCTATTTCCTTCACTAGGTTAGGGATGTTTATCCTCATTATTTTTTCAAATAGATTTTCAATTCCTTGCTTTCTCTTCTGGTACCCCCATGATGCAAATGTTGGTACACATGAAGTTGCCTCAAAGTCTTAACACTATCTAATATTTTTGGATTCTTCTTCTTTTTGTGCTTGTGCATCTTTTTTTTTTTTCTTTTTCTCTTTTGGCTGTTCTGATTGGGTGTTTTCTGCTTCTTCACATTCCAAATTGCTGATTTGACTCTCTGTTTCATCTACTCTACTATTGATCACTGTAAGTTATTGTTCATTTCAGTTAGTGTATCCTTTATTTCTGACTTGTTCTTTTTTATGCTGTGGAAGTTACTGAGTTTCTTGAGCGTCCTTATAACCATGGTTTTGAACTCTGGTAGTTTACTTGCTTCCATTTCATTTAGTTCTTTTTATGGAGATTTCTTCTGTTCTTTCATTTGGGACCTGTTTCTTTGTCTTCTTATTTTGGCTGCTTCACTGTGTTTGTTTGTATTTATTAGGTAGAGCTGCTATCTGTCCCAGACTTGGTAGAGTGGCTTTATGTAGTAGCTGTCCTGTAGGGCTCAAGTGGCTCAGCCTCCCAAATTGCCTGAAATGGGTGCTCCAGGTGCACCCCTCTGTGGGCTGTGTGTAGGGTTCTGTCATAGCTGAGACTTGATTGCTATTGGTGTCATTAGGAGGGATTTACCCCCAGGCCAGTTGGCTGTGATGGCTGGCTGTGACTAACAGCAGAGGAGCTGCTGTGCAGGAGCCGACCTTATGGAGCAGGACTTGCTTCACTGGGGCTTTGGTGTTCACTGAACCTTCCCCTTGAGTCTCTTGCTTGTGGAGATGGCAGAGTTGTAATCGAGCGTAGTCTGAAGCTGTCCACTGTGTGCACTGGCTGCGTGACCTCCCTGGAAGTGCAAGGTCAGTTGCTGCTTGGTCCCAGCCTGGGCCCACCTGTCAGGAGCTACAGAGTGATCTACAGGTAGCTGCTACTTGTGCTAGGCTTGGCAGTGCTTGGAAGAGGCCAAGTTGTGAAGAGAGGCTGGCTGCCTGCCATTAATGCTGGGCCTAAAGCCACTTAGCAAGAGGTTTCCTGCAGAGGCCAGATGCTTCTTGTTTGAGAGATTTAGGGAAGTAAAGTATCGGCCAAGATAGGCCATTTGTATGGGAAAGCCACTAGAAACAGCTTGGGTGGGCCCACGAGTTGGGTGGGGCTGTGTCTCAGGGAATCACCAGGGTGGAACAAATATTGTTAAGAAGTCGATGGAGACTCAGATGTGGTGCCTGCCTGCCAGGTCTGTGGGGCAGGACTCAGCAAAAGAACAATGGCCTCTGCCAACACTTTTGTTTGGGAGAGAGTTGGCCCTCCACCCCTCACCCTGAAGCCAGACACTATTTCTTCCGATTACGACCCTAGCACCTTTCCAGTTGCTGCCCCATTGCTGGGGCTCAGAGTGAGTCAGAGTAAGTCTGCTCGAGCCATTTAAGAGGAGTGCATGGGACTTTAAAAACTCTCCATCTCACTCATCCACAATCCCTGCTGGTTTTCACAAACAGAAGTTATAGGGACTTCTCTTCCCAGCACTGGAACACTGGGCTGGGTCGTCTGGTGTGGGGCTAGGATTCCTTGCTCCTTACGGGGTCCTCTACAGCTGAGATATCCCTCCTGGGTGGTTGATTTTTTTTAAAGATTTTATTTATTTATTTTTATGGGAAAAGGGAAGGGAGGGAGAAAGAGAGGGAGAAACATTGGTCTGTAACCCAGGCATGCTCCCTGACTGGGAATTGAACCCATGGTTTACAGGCTGGTGCTCAGTCCACTGAGCCACACCAGCCAGGGCAGATATCACTCCTGGTTTTTAACTACCACATGTGGGTGTGGGACCAGCCTGTTCCCTGTCTCTCCTCCTCCTACCAGTCTGATGTGGGATCTTCTGTATATACTTAGTTGTAGGACTTCTGTTCATCTAGATTTCAGGTGTTTTGAATGATAAGGTTTTTCTCTGATTGAGTTGTAGTTTTGATGTAGTTGTGAGAGTTTCTGCGTACCATGTTTACGTACACCACCATCTTGACTGGAAGAAAGAACCATAAATTAAAATGCAGTCAAAAATGTTAAACTTACAGGACTTATCTCTAGGGTAGTAATCAAGTGGATCTTACAAAATATAATTAATTTGCATTTCTACGGACAAGAGCTATTCATTTTTAACAGTTTTCTGCAAGTTAAAATCTATTTCTAGAGTTGTAAAATAGCCTAGTGAAGGTGTTATTAGTGTTGGAGTGTTTGGGTTCCCCAAGATACAAATCAAGAGGAAGACCCCATACAGGGGTGCCCAACCTTGTGGCCTATGGTCTGCATGCAGCCCAGGGTGGCTATGAATGTGGCCTAACACAAAATCATAAATTTACTTAAAATGTTTTTTTTGCTCATTAGTTTTTGTTAGTGTTTGTGTGTTGAATGTGTGGCTCAAGACAGCTGTTCTTCAAGTGTGGCCCAGAGATGCCAAAAGGTTGGGACACCCCAGCTAGAAAATTCCAGGCAGATTTTATTAAGCTTTTGCTGAAGCACAAAAAGCAACACAGAGGAAAGGAGCATCCTCTGACATGGCCCTGGGGGATGACTCTGCTTGGCTGCTTTTATAAAATGAGGACAAATTGGGCTTGCCTGAAAAGGCATATTTTTTGAGAAACATAGGCTTACAGAATTTCCCATTCCAGGCTTGGGTGACTTTTTTTTCCAGCTCTTTAGTCTGGTGAGCACATTGGCTCTTGAACTATAGGGACAAGATGACTGACTGCTCATTACCGGCCACCCTAGAAGGGTTGAATAGTGGTCAAAACATTGATCCACTGTGCATATGGATTAGTTGAAGCAGGCATTTAGAAGGGAGATAAAATCAACTACTTCTGTAGTTTTTGAGCAGGAAATGGAAGGGTGGTGACATTTTGTGGTTTAGCGTTCCTTTTGGTTATCTGGCATCCTTAGGGCCTTGGGCAGAGGTCCCTTATGCCTTTTCAAAGGCAAAGGCACACACCCCTGTAGGGTGAGGTCATACAGTACCTACAGGCTCCAGCATGTAGCATGCCATTGAGTGGACATTCAGTAATCTCTTTTGCTCATTTCTAAGCCTTAAGTTTTTCCTTAGAGTGTTGAATTCATCTCTAAAGTGGGGATAATATCACTATATTATAAGGGGTTGGGAGGTATGATTTATAGTAACATTTATAAATCTTCTTGGAAGATGCTTAATAAATGGTAGTTGCTGCTTTGGCTTTTAGCCGTTTTGCCTTAGACTGGCAAGAGATTGTTTCCAGGAAGTTGCTTGAGAACTTAGCTCCACATTAGTTCCTGACTGTTTGTACCCTGACCTTGTGTTGTTTGTGGTCTAACTGGCCTCTGCTGGGGCCCTGCTCTTCCCCTAGTCTACTAGGTTCTTCCCCCTTTGTTAAGTAGATAGGCTCAGTAATGAAACCTATTTCTTGTCCTTTGCACTCAGGAAGTGTACATGTTTACATGTCCTTCCTAATGCAGATAAAGACTTTTTTTCTCATGTTTTTAACTAAGCCTTTACCCTCTCTCCATATTTTTTCAAACAGGCTTATGCAAAATATGGAACCCTTGGCATCAGCTGGAAAGATGCTGATATAATTTGCTATTTCAAGGTTACTTCAGACTCTTCCCTCTTCTGTTAACACTGGGGTCTAGATGGTGGGCTGGATATGTCCCTCAGGTTCCCCTTGATGCCAGCAACATGCAGGTGTCTATAGTCTGTCTCCTGCCTTTCTAGATGTTAAACTTTTGTGAAAAGGCACTGAAGCCAGAAACCTTGACTTATTAATGCCTGGTACCTTTGTTTGCTAATTGCCTCACCCAGGGGTTGGTAAGGAATCTTTCAGTGCTCACCTGCAGGCCATTTTTGGGAGGCCAACTTAGGTTGCTCTATGTTGTATGTGAGCCAAGCCTTTTCTGTGATAGGATATAGGGAGTGTTAAATATTAGATAGCAGGCCCAACATGGAGTCACTTATGCTAAGCCCAGCGCACCAAACCGAGACTTAATTACAGTTTTGGCTCTCCCAGAAATGGAATTTTAAATGAGTCAATCAGGAAATGCCTGATCAGTAGTAGTTGGGTAATCTGCCTGATAGACCCTGCCACCCTTAAAGGAAAGTACGTAAAAGTCTTTCATTTTGGGTAGTTCCTTGGAGCTCCTTTCTATCTGTTAGATTGGTGCTGCCCAATTCAAATAAATTTTTGCTCAAATAAACTCTTAACATTTTTTAAAAAAGATTTTATTTATTTTTAGAGAGGGGAAAGGAGGGAGGAAGAGAAGGAACGAAACATCAATGTGTGGTTGTCTCTTGCACACCCCCTACTAGGGACTTGGCCCATAACCCAGGCATGTGCCCTGACTGGGAATTGAACTGGCTACTCTTTGGTTCCCAGGCTGGCACTCAATCCACAGAGCCACACCAGCCAGGACAACTCTTTTAACATTTTAATATTCCTTAGTCTATCTTTTAACAGGAGGAAGTGGTGATGTTAGTGTCAAATAAAAGGGGGAGGGCTCTGCTAATAAATTGCCACTGGGCACTAAAGAAAGTACAGCTTTGAGGTTCAATGGCTATGTTTCTGTAAAAGGGGCATAGTACCTGCCTTGCACCCAGGTGGGTGCATTAATGTTTATAATAACTTTATAGCCCTGGAAAGTGGGCTGAAGAGGGAATAAATGATGGTATTAATGTTCTGGGTTTTTTCTCTTTTTGAGCAGAATAATCAAGTGCTGGGAATTGGAAGTGGTTCTACAATTGTCCATGCTGTGCAGCGAATAGGTATGGTCTTGGGCTGTTTCCTGGATATTTTGTGTGGTGTGGTGGGTGTGGGGAGGTGGAAGATTGGGGGTGGGAGTGGGGTATAGGTTTGGCACTGGCTGGGTGTGGCTCCAGCACTACGGAGCTGGGAGGAAGTGTTGCTTGCCTAAGGTCAGTTAAGTGTTCCTGCTCTTCCTTGAGAGAGGGATTCTTGGACCTCTTCGGCCACCTTTGGGGATTGTCCTTTATTTATTCACCTGGAAGAGAGGGGCAGACTTAAGGTGACATCTCAACAGAATTTTAGTCCTTCCCAGAGTGTGTGTGTGTGTGTGTGTGTGTGTGTGTGTGTGTGTGTTTAGTCTCACTGACTCCTAGGCAACCTCTATATCTGTGGGTGTCTCAGGCAATCTCTGGTTAACAAATCTAGATCACTGCAGGCTTGACTTTAGAGAGAATATAAGGTGCCTGCAGTTGGTGGCTGGTTCCCACAGGTGCTGACTTTACTCTGCTTAGGGTGTCTCTGTGCTTAGGAAAGACTCAGGAGTTGTCAGCCCCTGTGGCTGCTCAACAGGTTTTACTGCCCTGCTCTTGTTTGTAAGAACAAAGCCCAGAGGAGAGGCTTGCTGGAATGCTGACCTCTTCTAGATGGGGGCTTGGGGGGGTTGGCGGGGATGGTGCTCAGGAGACAAAGTCCATCCACGCTTTGTCTTTCAGGAGTGGTTGTGGTGCCCGTGTTTTGGCTCCTAGAAGTGTTCTCATTGGCCTGACGTGGTCTTCATACATGATCTGCCTTAGCACTGAGTGTGTGGAGGATTTTAAGCACAGGAATTAACTGTGGATTTCATAATATTGATATCTAAACCTCACAAGATGCAACCTAGTGATTAAAAGGACTTAAATTTTAAGACAGTGTTTTGTTTAGACTTTTTAAAAATCAAGTTTTCCTGAAAGGTACAATCCCCCAAATGAATAAATAAACCCATTCTAACAACCCTCTGGGGTCTACAAATGATTATATATTTTTACTAGACATAAAAGTTGAGTTCTAGCTTTACCCTGTACAAGGCACTATAGGGAAATAGTTAAGGCTGGGAAGCTAAACCTCCTGGGATAGCTGTGTAACTACCCTGTCACTGTACTTTACTTCTCTGTGCCTCAGTTTGCTCACCTGTAAACTGGAGATAATAGTTGTAACTTATCTTTAAGATTGAAAGAGTTCATTTGTACACAGTTCTTTGAATGTTTCCAGGCACATAATAATAATAATAATAATAATAATGGCAAGCCCTGGCATTTTTCTTTCTGTAGTTAGTACTCACTTCCTTAGGCTTTGTAATATCCCATTCTTGTTAATGTGAGATGTTAAGTTCACCAACTTTTTCACCAAGAATGGGGACACAGAATGAAAGGCAGCCATCAAGTGTAGTGTGTTCGTTTTCTGTTGGATTTGAGCAAATGTGTATGTGACAGGGAGAATAAAGTGAGAAGAGTGAAAATCCACCAGCATGGCTTTTGTCTCCACAGCCGAAAGAGTGAAACAAGAGAACCTGAACCTAGTCTGTATTCCCACATCCTTCCAGGTATGTCCTGCTTTCCATTCTGTATCTTTGCAGTAGCTGAGGAATCTTCTGCGTCCCTGAGGACATTGTGGTACGGCTTTGGGTTGTGTACCAGGGTTTTTCCAAGTGAGAGGGCTAGCAGCAGAAGAGTTTATTTACTGAGGATTGCTCTTCAGAAGTGTGGCTTTGGGTGCATTCATTTATTCACTGTGAATATTTCAGTGTATCTTGTGTTAGGCATGATGGAATCTATAGAGATGACCAAATGGTCTCTATCCTTAACATTATTTTTATTTATAGATGAAAAAAACTGGGGCAAAGGGCATAGGGCATTAAGTGATGTGTTAGTAATGCAAGTACAGTATTTGCAGTTCATGTCTAATGTTTTTTCACCATAAAATAGTAGAGACTTGTGGAGGAAAGCAGTGGAGCCAGGGAAATGTAGGGAAAAATCAGGGGACAGTAGACTTCAGGAAGGGAAGAAAGAAAGGTGCCCAGGTAGAGCCTTTCCTGCCCATCATCTGGCTATTGTGGGGAGAGGTATATGTTGGAATTGCGGGTGGTTGGTGCTGCCATGACTTTGTGGATTTAGTTTTGGATAGGTAGATCTTGGGAAGAAACTCTTCCAACCTTGGAGGCTCTGCACCCATAGCCTGCAGGTACCTCTGCTGAAGGGAGAGAGTGAAGAACGTGCCTGAGAGATGCCTTTTAAGCCAGGCGGGGACCCTAGCCTATCAGAGTAGGGAGCAGAGGAGGCATTCTGGCTGGACACAGTAGGAAGTTAGGATAGTGATGCCTGGAGTGAAATCTCATTCACTCCAAGGAAGTGAAAGGGACCCTGTACAAGGTGATTGGGCACCCAGGAGACTAAGACAGTACTGTAATTGCTGCTCTAAGCTAGAAAGTGAGTGGTCTCACATCTTGTTTTTGCCTTTGAAATCCTACTGTTCTGAGGAGATGCTTTTAAAATCAGTAGTTGTATGGATTTTCTTGGCCTTTTGAAAAGCTAGGTATATAATTTTCCAAGTGACTTGACCACCTAGTATTTTTCTTATTTAATAAATTATTTTTATATGTATGTGTATATATATATATTTTTACACAGGGGACCTTGTAAGCTCATACATATGCCTGGTGGTTTCGAAAAGGTGCATTTGGGTGAGGTGCAGTGTACAGGCTGAAGAGAGGTCAGTGATGGTCTAGTTATTATCTTCACTGGCTGAATATGATGCCCAGTGTAGGTGTAGAAGAGACATAAGAAAGCCCAGCAAAAAGTAAAAGCTGCAGCTAGCTTGTAAAGTGCCTGATCTTTGACTCTATTCCCCAATTCTCACATAAATCCATTAGCAAAGGCTGAAAGCCTTACTGGTTTAAGATGCTTAAGCATAACTTCTGGTTAACTAAACTGTGCTGACACAGGGTGACTCGTAGAAATCTAGGCTTAAAAGTAAAAGCAATTGAAGAAGAATCCAAACTGAGCAAAAATATCAGTGGCCATACATTGCAGGAGAGATAAACTATAAGTTAATTCAGGCAAGTCAGTAAATAAATAGCAAAAGCAACTCCTCGTGCACCACCAATATCCAGAATTGTTGCAGCATATTATCAAAAGTGTTTATTTTTATTTTTTTCAATTACAGTTGCCATTCAGTATTATTTTGTATTAGTTTTAGGTATACAGCATAGCGATTAGACAGTCATGTACTTTACAAAGCAGTTCCCCAATGTTTTAGATACCTAGTTATTTTAATATTATTGACTATATTTCTTATGCTGTACTTTACATCCCCATAACTATTTTGTATCTACTAAATTGTACTTTTCAATCCCTTTACCTTATTCACCCAATCCCTAACCCCCCTCCCCTGTGGCAAACATCAGTCTGTTCTCTGTATCTACGAGTCTGTTTCTGCTTTGTTTGTTTATTTTGCTCTTTAGATTCCACATGTAAATGAAATCATATGGTATTTGTTCTCTGACTGACTTATTTCACTTAGTGTAATACCCTCTGAGATCCATCCATGCTCTCACAAATGGTAAGGTTCATTCTTTCTTAGGGCTGAGTAATTAATTCTTTTAATTGAAGCTATGCAGTCATGTCTTATATAACCTTTTGGTCAACAGTGGACCACATACACAATACAATCATAGTTTCATAAGGTTATAATTGAGCTGAAAAATTCCTGTTGCCTAGTGACATCACAGCTGTGAATATTGTCATAGTGCAATATATTACTCACATGTTTGTGATGATGCTGGTGCAAATAAAACTGTGCTGCTAGTTGTATAAAAGTGTAGCATGTACAATTACAGTAATAGGCTCTGCCACTCCAACCACCACCATTTATTACTCTTTAGATGGAAATAACTTTATTTATTTATTTTTAGAGAGAGGAAGGGAGGGAGAAAGAGACGGCGAGAAATATCAATGTGCAATAGGAGAGAAACATTGTTGGTTGCCCCTTGTGCACACCCAACTGGGAACGTGGCCCACAACCCAGGCATGTGCCCTGACTAGAAATTGAACCTGCAACCTTTTGGTTCTCAGGCCAGCACTCAATCCATGAGCCACACCTGTCAGGGCTAGATGGAAACAATTTTAAAACTCCTTTAGCTGATTGGATATTTGCTCCAGTATCTCAAGGCATGCTTTCCTTGGTATTTGAATATTTTTTTCAACTTTAGGTAACAATTCTGCACTAAAAGGGTGAATGGAAGATAGCATTTGGTTATCTTTTACCTCCTTGGTCTCACTGTTCACATACTCAGTTTTCTCCCACTCTCCCCTAGAGTTTCATTTTGATAAGGCTTTACTCTATTTTTACAGAATTGTGACCATCCAAACTACAGCTGACCTGTGTAGTGTGCTATGATTACTCTTCCTTACCTGCCCATTATTTTTTTTCTTGAAAGTTAAGTAAATATTGTGGTTTTTGTTTGCTTTTTCGGGGGGGGGGGGGGGGCTTGGTTGTCTATGTACTCCTTACTAATTCAATCCTAAACTATGACCCAAAAACAGTGGCTTAAAAGAGCAAATATTTATTAATCCTCATGATTCCCTGGACTGAGTAGGAAGTTTCTCCTCAGCCCTTTCCAACACAGTGAATATTTCACTCCATCAATTTCATTTTCTTTGTCAAGCCGCTCTGAAGGGTTGGGGTTGTTAATGCTGTAGCAGCTGCTCATGTCTATTATCTTGGGGGTTGCCTTTGTAGTCAGGACATTTCCTTCTCTTGTTTTGGATCCCTTCTATTTTTTGGTCTTGTTCCTCACACATTCCCCACACTCTTGTTTTCTTGAATTTTGGCCAAGCACATCCTTTAGGTAGTTACTTGAGCACATGGGATGCAAATTTGTTGCTGTTTTGGATATCTGAAAATGTATTTATTCTAGCTTCTCTTGAAGTCAGTTATTTGATCAATAGAGAATTCTATGTTAAATCATTTCTTAGAATTTTCAAGGCATTTCTCTATTGTCTTCTGGTTTTCAGTTTGCTGTTGAGGAGCTTGAAGCTATTCTAATTCTTAGTCCTCTGTGTGAAACCTATATTTTATTCTCTCTGAATGCTTATACCCTTATATTATCTGTTCTTTGTCTCCAGTTCTCAAATTTCACCATGTTGTGTTTGGCTTGGTGTGGTTTTATTTTTGTTGGTTTGTTTGTTTTCACTCTGCTGCTCACTTGCTGGGACATTACATTCTGCAAATTCACACTCTTAAGTTTTAGGAATTTTTTTCCCCATTAATGCCTATGATTTTCTTTCCTCTGTTTTCTCTGTTCTTTCTTTCTAGGACCCTTGTGTACTTGGTGCTTGTGGCTTATTTTGTCCTTCGGCCTTGTCTTTTTCTTTCATATGTTTAATTTCAAACAAGAACTCTTTTTGTTTGAAATTAAACAAAAAATTCTGAAATCTTTTTTGTTCCTAGGGGTTCGGTTTTTCAATTTCTTCTCTTACCTCCTTGAGGATATTAATGATAATGATAATTTTCTTTTTACAATCTCTTCTTTTTATATATCTGTTTCTTCAAAGATTTTTTTTCAGGTTTTTGAGGTATAATTTATATATAGTAAAATTTACCCTTTCTAAAGCATATAATTCTGAGTTTTCACAAATATAGTCATATAACAACCAACACAGTCAAAATATTATTAGATTGCTTTGGTCATTTAAAAAATTATATTCCTGTTTTTCTTACTCTCATGTTCTTGGCTGTCTGCTTGCTTTGAAGACTGTTAGGCTAAGAAGTTGATTGGAAACTAGCTCTCAGGATGAGGGTAGTATTTGCACTAGACCTCTCTGTCAAGCCTTTAAATTGGGGAACTTGTGATGTCAGATCATTTGTCTTTTTTCTTGCTGGTTGGTTTTTCCAGAGAAGACTGCCCAGGTCCCTCTTGGAGTGTATGCGTGGCTGCCCATGTCCTGGGAGTCAAGTAGACAAGAGGGCTCGAAGACATCTATTATTATTCTGGATATAAACTTGCTCTTAATTCTCATTTTTAGTATCCTTGTGTAGACAAAAAAGAAGTGTTTAGCATTTTGCAGAATTGACTATGATCATGGGACTTGTTTGCCAATAGAATGTGACCAAATAGTATGATAGAGAGCTTTGTCTTGCATTAAGCATGGCATTCTGCCTCCAGTGAACAAGCCCTGGTGGATGAGTGGCTTATTGGCCCCAGGTATGTGAATGACACTGTTTATACCACCCAGCCCAGACCAGAAGCTTCCCAGTTTGTCCAGGGAATCATGAGAATTAATAAATATTTGCTTTTAAGCCACTGTGTTTTGGGTTAGCTTTCTACACAGTAAAAAGCTCACTGAAGGAGTGCCCCTGCCTTCACCTGTGCCTGGCAACCCAGCCCTGAGACTTACTGTTCCACCCTCTCCGAAGAATAAACGTGGTGCTTTGGGAGTATCAGAGAAGGATGTGGAGGTATAACAGGTTCTTACATAGCCTTTCCACCAGTCCCTTTGCTCTCTCCATCGTCTGCTCCCTGAAGTTCACAATGCCTTTGAGTCATGAATCTTTTGGGAGGTTCTATGTTTATTTGTTTGCTTCTTAGCTTTGTCCAGTACCGGCTTAGGATTTCTTTTTCATGTCTGCCATTTACCATTAATTTGTGCATTAGTTTGTGCTTTTAAGTCTGTTGTTGTCTTCTTTTTTCTTTTTTTAGGTGTATGCCTTTAAGAAAAATTACTTTACCATAGTTTTAGAGAGGTTTTGGGAAAGAGTGAGCTAAATGCTGGAGTTTATATTTCTGTCTTTAATTGGAAATTTGATCCTGCATTCTTAATACAGCATAATCCTCTTAACCCACCTATTTTATGGTGGTAATTAATAGCAACTGCTGGCCAGTTCCAGGAAGTTAGGAGGAGGAGGAACTGTTATTTACAGTTCACAGGGCTTTTAAAAATTTACTTGTTCAGTTACTGTTTTGTTTTTGGTTTTGTCCCTCCCAAGCCCAAACTTATTTTGTGTTAAGTTTAGTCAGGTACAATCTCCTGAAATTAAATAATTCAAAGGAAATAAAAATATTTTAGGCCCTATCTTTTAAACAAGTAAACCTCTAGTAATGTAAAGGATTTATATAGATTTTCCTTTTAAAGTTGGGCTTTGGAAGAAGAAAATAAAGCATTTGAAAGTCAGATTTGGTCTAAGCCAAAAAGTTGTTTATTGATTATGCTGGTTTTCAGTCTGCCTCAGTTAGGTGGTGGAAGGGAAATGTTTTCAGATTTTGTTATGAAATGTATGAAAAACAGAAGGACTGTTAGTCTGTCATTAATCACATGAGACATTTGCGGGGCATCAGTTGTGGGATTGCAGTGAGAAGGCTTTGCTTCCTATCTTTTTTCACAAGCACAGGGTAATCGTTATTAGCTTTCTGGCTCCCTGTGTTGCATGAAACTGACTCAGACAGTGTTGGAGTTTTCGAAGTGGAGTTTTATTCATGCATGCGGACCCAGAGGAGACAGTCTCCAAATTCTGGGCCCTGAGCTTAGGCTGGGGCTTGCTTATATTCTTGTTACAAAGGTGAAAGGAGGAGGGGGAAGGAGTGTAGCTGCTGAAAGCAGGCATACAGAAGCAGAAAGCGGGGGTTAGCGTACGACCTTGAGATAACCGCTTATCCTGGGTATGGCTGCTGTCTGAGAATGGCTGCTGTTCAGCTCTTATCTAAGAATGGCCACTGCTCAGCTATGTCCTGTCACACCTGCATTTTTGAAAGTTGGAAGAGGCAGATGGGGTTTGCTTTCCACCCTCGGGAGACCCCTGAGCTTGTGAGCATGAGTGCTTGGTGTCCAGTAGATGCTGATCCCAGTTGGGTGACTGAGGCTACGTTTGTGCTGACTGAGCCAGTGGTGGGTCTGTACTCCCATGGTAGAGCTGTTATGTTGAATTCAGTGTATTAGTTTACTAGTGCTGCTGTAACAGGGCACCACAAGCTGAGCGGCTTAGAAAACAGATTTACTTTCTCACAGTTCTGGAGGCCAGCACTCTTAAGATGGCAGAGTTGACTCCTTCGCAGGCTGTGAGGGAGAGCCTATTCTGTGCCTGTCTTCTAGCATTTGGTGGTTTGCTGGCCATCTTTGGTGTTGTTTGACTTACAGATGCATCACACTGATTTCTGCCTTCATGTTCACATGACCTTCTCTTTGTATGCGTCTGTCACTATGTGCAAATCTCCCTTTATAAGGAAACCAGAGAGACAGGGTTAGGACTCACCCTAATGATTTCATTTTAACTTGAAATCCTATAGATTACCTCTGTAAGAACCCTATCTCCAAATAAGGTCACACTCTGAGGTACTGGTGGTTAGAACTTTAACATATCTTTTTTTAGGGGAACACAGTTCAACCCTAACACTCAGGCCATTTGTGATTAGGACTTCTCTGTGTGTGCAGGGCCACTTGCAGGGCATCCAGTGAAAGGTGGAGAGACAGGAGAGTTGAAGGATTTGCTAATAGGAGCAAACTTAAAGGGTCTCAACCCAGTGGGATCTTGAGGTCATTGTACAGGGTCCTCCATGTTATGAATGGGTATACATATTGTTTAATGGAAGGACAGATCCTGTGCTTATGTTATTGCTTATTGTTTAGGGAGATGAACATTTGCATGGGGTAGGAGAATCACCAACAGGCCTCCCAGCTGCACAATGTAGACTGTACTTACCTGATGGCCCCCTCATGTGCCAGCCTCTGGTGGTGGTGAGAAAGCTGAGTCAGTTGGATGTAGTGCTTATTGAGGGTGTATATATTTTTATTAGGGACATGGTACATGGGAGGTGTTAGTCACTGTCTCCAATGTCCTAGTGTTACATCTGGCTCTTAAGCACTCTATAAGTGTTTGTTGGATGAATTAATACTACATTTATTTGTATAGTTTGTCACAAATACGTAATAGAGAATAAAGAGGTAATGTGCCTTTTAGAGGAAGGAGAGAGCCTACTCTTTGCCAGGAGAGGGGGAAGTCTTCCTGGAGAGGAGAACCTTTCAGTTGGATATAAAGGGCTGGAGTTTGGAGAAGGTGGTACATTTTAGGTAGAGGAGGAATGCCAAGACCTCAAAGAACTCCTTTTAAAATTGTTACTGTTAATAGATTTATTAATAGCATATTATTATGTTAGATGACTTAGATTCTATTTATAGAATAAATAGAACCCTACTGGATTATTTTCCTTTTTTCTTCTGTCATTCCCCCCATTTTCCCTTTCTTCTAAATCCATTCCTAGTTCCTACACAGGATAGGAAAACAGGTGCCAGTATTTCTGTTCCTCACTCTGTCCCTAACTTAACCACTGTGTGACTTCTCTGGGCATCCATTCTTTAAAACAAAGGCTTTCATTAAGTGACTCCTTTTGGATTGAACTCACAATGACCAGTTATTTACTCAACTGTTGGGTCAATGTGATGCTAACTTTTGTAGAGCAACAGGAATATTTGAAATGTGTTGTGCCATACTCTGATTACAGCCTAGATAGACAACAGGACATCCTTATCAAACAGGAACACTGGCAAGTGGTGCTTTAACCTTAAGAAATGTTAAACTAAAATGGTATATTTACATAGTACCTTTTCCATAGGAATTATGATAGAACATTTCCTAACATCCAGTTTTCACGTAATGCATTTGAATAAAGTTTAGTAGTTTCTAAAGTATGCAACATTAATAGGAAATCATAGTACATCACAGTTTTATTTGCATGATAGCATATCACACTGAACTTATATGCAATTTTTGTCATTTTTCCAACACCGTCTATATTAGCTATATGTTCCTATGGCATAAATTACCCCCAAACTTAGCAGTTTCAAACAACTAAATTTATTATTTTGTAGTTTCAAAGAGTCAGGAATCTGGATAGATGTAATTGGGTCTCTCATGAGGTTACAGTTGAGCTGTTGTTATCTCAAGACAGCATGTCTTCAAGCTCAGTCACATGGGTGTTTGCAGACCTCAGTTCTCCTCAGGCTATTGAGTATCAGGCCTATGCCCAGGGCTGTCTCAGTGTCTTAAGGATGTAGCAGTTGGTTTCCCCAGAGTATGTGGTAAGAGAAGAATGGGGGGAGAAGAAGGAAAAAGGAGGGGAGGATGTTTGAGCATGTCTCACCCCCTGGCCCTCAACCCCAGTTCATCTCTGCAGTACCAGGCCATCTCCCCTGCTGTGTGCTTTTGCTCATACAGGCCAGCCATGGGACATTGTGGGCAGGGATTACCCAATGGCATGAATACTAAGAGGAGGGGATCATTGAGGATCATCTTAGAGGCTTCCTTTCAGATATTCTTAATGTTTTTATAGTCTCAAGTTGTGAATTATAGTGAATTCTCCAGTACTACTTTTGGAGAAATCTAGGAACTTGGAAATAATCCAGCAATACCATTTTTACTCTTGTTTTCTCCATTTTGTGTTTCTTTTTAATAAGAACAAAATCATGTTCTTTTTCTTTTTTGAACTTGCTTTTTTTCAGTCAACATTTTAGCTTGTTATTGTGGAAAATTTTAAACTTCAGAAAGGATAAAGAATAATGTCCATTTCCATGTACCTATCACCCAGTTTGAACTGTTATCAATTTGTGGCCAGATTTTTTTCATCTGTACTTCATCCTCTGTTATTTTGAAACATCCCAGTAATAGTATAAATCAATTGTATATATTTTATTACATCTGAAAAATAGGATTTTAAACATCTCAACAATACTAAAAACGATAACAGTAATTTTTAATAGCATCAAATAAAAATCTAGGGTTCAAAATTCCCCTTTTGTCTTATCCTTAAAATAATTTTTTTACAGTTTGAATCAAGATTTAAATAAGGTCCGTATATTGCAAATTCCAGGGTCTTCGTATTTTATTCTTAGAGTCTTAAGATTTTGGATGTGAAGATTTATGTTGGTCATTTCATCTATCCTCATCATTTTATAGATGAGAAAATTGGCCAGGGTTACATGGCTGGTTCATTTAAGATCGTAACCCAGATTATTAAGAACCTATGATTCTTAATCTCAGGTGCTTTTCACATTAAGAAGAATCTGTTTTCAGGACATGCCTTTGAAAAAAACATTTTCATTCTTTGGTTACTTTGCATATTGTGAACAGTGACATGAACATAAATCCTCATCCCCATTGGATTTGGGTGATCGAGGTTCATGGTGCATTTGTTTCACCTATGAGTCCTGCTCAGGGCCATGTGATGCCGGTCACCACTGCTCTCCCCTTTGGTCAGCCTGGGTTAAAGGTTAATTATTTATAAGACATGTCTATAAAGTCAGCGGTGCCGAGTTTTTCCACAAACATCCTAAATCTCTCCCAGTCTGCTGCTTTCAATATGCCAAACTGCTGGCTTAGCCATTCCAGAAGTCCTGCTTTTATATGGTCTTCTGAGTATGTTTGTTTGTTTGTTTGTTTGTTTGCTTATTTTTACCCAATAGTAGAATAGCCTAGGAATCACTCCGTGTCATTTCATAGTGATCTTCTTCAGTCTTTTTTCCACACTGTTAGATTGTTTTTAAAAAAACCTTTCTAATATTTTACAGATTTGATTCT
Source organism: Phyllostomus discolor (assembly GCF_004126475.2). Classification (NCBI taxonomy): domain Eukaryota; kingdom Metazoa; phylum Chordata; class Mammalia; order Chiroptera; family Phyllostomidae; genus Phyllostomus; species Phyllostomus discolor. The sequence continues at coordinate 102,406,024 of NC_040907.2, forward strand.
TATTTTAGGAAGTTTTTAAAAAATACTGTATAAGCAGAAGCTTTAGGAAGCCATAGCACTGTTTTAAATAGCAGGTCACTGCTATTAGATTAGGCACTCTTAGACTGGCACAAGACTGAGTCTTCACTATGTGCTATTTCTCCTCTTCTGGTTCCCAGGATGAATTAACTTAGTTTTTGCCTTTCATGGGTGTACCTCTCCTATCTCTTGGTGATCCAGGTTGGGATTTGGGAGGGAGCATTGGTCAAGACACAGCGTTTGACTTAAAGAGAACAGAATTCTGAAAATTTTTGTCATCTGCTCAGGGTAAATGATTATGTGTGCTTTTTCCTGTCCTCCATAGGCCCGTCAGCTTATCCTACAGTACGGCTTAACTCTCAGCGACCTGGACCGTCACCCTGAGGTAAGAGAGACTACTCTGTCTTCTGTCTCCTTTTTTTATGGCTGTCATTTGTTCATGGGCTCTGGGTATCTTGTTGTGTCTAGGAGACAGGCCATACTAGCTTTTCTTCTGAGACCTTGAGTATTAATCCTGGCTAAGGTCACACAAGGAGAGGTGGTTGATTTCTAGTACATTCCCTTTTGTTTAACCGTTGAGTACTCAATCTGAGTGTGGTGAAGGGGGATTGGACCAGCTTACTCTAGGGCTTTCTTTGGTCTTTGGAGCAAAAATAGTGAGCCTGCCCATGGAGCTTACCACCAAGTGGAAAAAAGAAGTGATCATGTGAGGCACCATGGTCATTTGGAAACAGGTTAAAATTAAGTTTTGTGGCAAAGATGATTGAATACATGGGTAATAGAGGGGAGCTGAAGTTGATAGGGTGAGTAGCATGGTCAGAGTCAGCAATTACTCTTACTATTTACTAGATATTTTGCTTAGTGCAGTACCTATGGCAAATTACTTAAATTCCACTAATCTTTAGGGCAGGTACCATTTTGTATCCATCATTTTCACTGATGTGAAAAAGGCATAGAGAGGGCAAGCCGCTTGCCTAAGGCTATGCTTTTTGTAAGTGGCAAAGCCTTAATATGAATTTTAGTGCTTCTGGCTTTAGAGTGATGCTACTTGGAAGGGTTTTGTGGGAAGAGGTAAAGTTTGAGCAGAGCTAGAAAGGCTTGGTGGTAAGGACAGGAGAGAACATTTTAGAGAGGGATAGATGGAAACCAGAGGAGCAATTGCTACAGGTACGTGGGTACATGTGGACAGTGTCCAGACTGGCTGCAGTGATTAGGACTGAGCGGTGGAATGCTTTGATGCAGTGGCATAAGGGTGCAAAGCTGGATTTGAATGGTTTGGCAGGGTTGTGGTAGCTCCCAAACTAGGCTGGTGATTGGGGCTTGATGGTGCACTAGTAACTTAGTTATGGTACACATGGGCCTCAGAGGGGTTAGCAAGGATCATGGGAAGGGTTGGTTGAGAGAAATCTGGGCAGAGTCAGAACACAGGCTGAGTCAACTGTTCAGTGCTATTAGGAGAGTAGTTTGGGTTGAAGATGGGCCTGCCAATAGAAAGGGTAGCCACCTTCCAGGCCCTGGAGAATCAGTTGCCCAGGCAAAGCCCGGCCCTGGAGTTAGTATAGGGTCAATGGAGGAGCAATGGCTGTACCTTCAGATACAAGGCACATCTGTAAATGGATGGGAGCAAGGGTGCACACCTGAAGCTTTGTAGGCTTTATACCTGTGCCACAGCAGCCATACCAAGCAACTTCTAACTGTACCTTGAACTGAATTTGTACCCTGAGGTTTTCTCTACTGCTATTATTAAAAAACCATACTCAAAACTATCATATTAATCATGCAACATTACCAGGAGTGATAAAAAAATACATAGCTTCTTTGATTTCAAATTTTGAAAATGAGTGAACCAACTTGCCCTTTGACTGCTTTTGGGACTGGTGGTAGAGCTTCCTAATAGAAAAAGTGGGCAAGGCCAGATAGATGCTTTGGCAGTATCATAGTCAGGGTACCTCGGATAATTTCCAATCCCGGATCACATCAAATGTGTGTCAGCTTTATACCTCTTCATTGGGTCTTCTCTTACCCCTCAAAATTGCCTGTTTTTGCCACAATACTAAGGAGAATTTTGAATCAGTGTTTCTGAGTTTTTCTCTATGATCTCCCTTTCTTTCCCCAATGAGATTTTAATACCACAGATATATGTATATATGTGTTACTGTACTCGGGGGTGATGTCACCCACATTGGGATTGCATCATCTCCACAGTTCCAGCTTGTGCACAGAGAAACCCGCCAGTGAGAAAAGGGAGTGTAAGAGCTGGACCCAGGTGTGGTTACCAGGCCCCGTGTTTGTTTCCCAGTGACTCTATAACAGTTTGACCTCTCAGAGCTTCAGTGTCTGGATTGATTAAAAGCAAATAACTGTACCTAGGTAATTGGGATATTGAAGGTCTAATAAGCTATTGCATGCTCAAGCTTTGCACAGAGCTTTCCCTCAAAAGGCTGTTAGTGGTGTTTTTATCTTTCCTTCTGACACAGATTGACCTTGCCATCGATGGTGCTGACGAAGTAGATGCTGACCTCAATCTCATCAAGGGTGGTGGGTGAGTGTTGTGGCAATGTTTTTTGCTGGAGTATCTGCCTGTTAATCCCTAGCAAGGCAGTGGGTTACAAAATAAACAAATTTTCACTGTGATGTACCTGAGTTTGTCTTTCTACTAGGGTATTGATAGCTATGGCTGTAGAGCTACCAAATTGGCATTTCTGGTCATTAGTTGCAAAATCTGGTGACTGGGAACCTGGAGCTCTTCAATGAAATTATTCATCTTAATGGGTTCTCTGTGTCTGCATTTTTCTGATTTCAGCTTTAAAACTCTGCAGGCTAAACCTAGCATATTACTGGGGCTAAATTATTAGGTCTGTGGGCACCAGTGTGTGATCTTTGCTTTAAAGCTGCTCTTACCTCTGAGAACTTAGTGATATATTTATTCATTCATTTATAAAACATTTATTGGATGTTTCTAAGTGTTGATTTGGGGGTTAGGGAAGGGTGAGTTGAAGAAGGTGAATTTTCCTGTTTCATTGGTTCTTAAAATCAAGCAGACTATGAAATGACACAAAATTTGTTTATGTGCTCTCTGCTTTATCACTTTGTCAAATAACCTTTGACCAGGTTGTTCGAAGCTTATTTTATTTCTTAAGCTATAGACCCTGCCCCATTCACTCCATGCTCAGATGACTTCTTCCTAAGCACACCACTGTCCCATTTCTAGGTTTTTTCAGATACAGGCTAAGCTTCCCATTGTTCATTTAGTAGAAGCAGTATATTTTAGCCTCAGTTGCCATAACAAAATACCGTAGCCTAGGTGGCGATAACAACAGAAATTCCTGACAGTTCTGGAGTCACTTTAATTGAAGATGGCTGCCTTTTTTTTTTTTGTCTTCACATAGTGGGGAGAGAGAGTGAGTGAGCTCTCTGGTATCTCTAATCATAAAAACTTTAATCTTATCAGACCAGCGCCTCACCCTTATTACTTCATTTAAGCATAATTACTTCTTCAGAGGCCCCATCTCCAAATACAGTTACGTTGGAGATTAGAACTTCAGCCTTAGAATTTGAGTGGGACACAGTTCAACTCATTGCACAACATGATGGAGTTGGGTCATGTCCCTTAAGATATGAAAAGTAAATTTCTCTTTAAGTGCCAGAATTGGGTTTTCTGTGTCTGACTGGTTCCCAGATAGAGCTTTTGTTTTGCCCATGTGTTCATTTTTTTTTTTTTTTCTATGCCTAGAGGCTGCCTGACTCAGGAGAAGATTGTGGCAGGCTATGCTAGTCGCTTCATCGTGATTGCTGATTTCAGGTATAATGTTTAGTGTCCTAAACTGTCCACCAAGGAGATATGTGAACCCCAGGCCTCATTCCCGTTTCATAGAGGAGGAAATAGAGAACAGGAGGGACTGCCTGATTTTGAGACTTGTGTCTAGGACTTAGGGTAGTGTCTAGGAGGATTTCTATTCAGCCTTTATGCTGAAGGTAGGTATTGGTATTTATGTGTCCTTTGGAATGAGGAGGAAACAGCTTGTGTCCCTTGTTAACAGAGTACATCCTCATATGTCAGTCATTTGATCCACAGAGCCTCAGAGGAAGCAGGGCAAACACTGCTTCCCATGGGCAATGACTCAGCATGCATTGCCTCCTTTTGGGGTCACATGTGGCTTGTGTTGTAGATGGTCTTGGTCCTGCCTCTCAGATTCTTCTTCAATGTATCTGGTAGAAGGCACTTGTGCTGAGCATGTTAATTTAGAGGGGGAAGAAAGTATTTACTTTTGAAAAATAGCTGTAGGAAGAACTTAAATAATAAACACCTGTATACCACACAAAGCTAGTCATATCATATTTTAACATTTTTGTCATAGTTACTTCAAATACATTTAAAACCTCTGTATACTTACCCTTGCTTGCCTCCTGTGCCCTTTCACCATATAATTAACCCCATTCCTGAATTTGGTGTTTATCTGTACCATTGAGCCTATTATATTTGTCATAGTTTTTGACTCTTTACTTCCAGGAAAGATTCAAAAAACCTTGGGGATCAGTGGCACAAGGGAATTCCCATTGAGGTCATCCCTATGGCTTATGTCCCAGTGAGCCGAGCAGTGATTCAGAAGTTTGGAGGTGTGGTTGAACTTCGCATGGCTGTCAACAAGGCAGTAAGTGGCCATGGAGGTTTCTGAAGGATGTGCCACGTTCTCAGTGTTGTATCAGCACTTGTGATGTAAAAGCTCTTTAGCGTTTACAGGTTCTCAGTGTTCTTTCTTCTTCAGTTAGGTCACCCATGCCTGAACTGTGCAGTAGGCTTTTATTTATTTTATTTTATTATTTAATTTAATTTAATTTTTTGCTTCAGTTGGATCTTTTATTATTTTAAATGATTTTATTTAAAATAATTCAAATTATTTCATTATAATAAATGGATGATTATTTAAATAATTATAAATAAACAATTATTAAATTAGTATTTACTACTTTAAATGATTTTATTTAAAATAATTTAAATTGTTTTATTATTTGTAAAAATACAAACATTTTTTCACAGATGGTAGCACAGTTACTGTCACAAGCATATGTCAATTTTGCAAAGAAAGAATATGCTACAAGTTGTGCTGTTCTTCTTTTCAATAGCATTCTGGCAAAAATTAGAGACATTTTTAATTACCTCAAGCATTTAACAAACAGTAAATTCTACTTTCTGCCTTTGGTTAAATAAATGGGGTCTTTCGGTGAAATGGTGGGAAATAGATAATGAGAAGCCTGCTTCTTAAAACGGCCTTTGGCTCCAACAACTGTCAGCCCCTTTGATTGCCACTGAACTTCTCAGCTATTTTCTGTAGTTCCCTTCGATTGCTACTGAACTTTTCAGCTATTTTCAAATCCACTATAGCCAAGTTTTCAAGTTCTTTTTCCTGGATCCACCTCAGAAGAAGATGGAATAGAAAGGGCTTCTACTTAACTAAAAGGCTCGCTGTGGGCCTCCTGGTTGGGTTCCTGCAGTATGTAATTGCATGTCACAAACACATGGCAGCTCTAAAGCATTGTTTTCTGACTGGTTGTCTGGAGTGGCTTCCTGAGTTGCCATAGTCCACTTGGCAAGAGCAGCAAATTGGAATCCAGAAGCCTATATACTTATTTGAAATAAGTTTCTTTGTTTATTTTTAGAGTGCTAGCTCTATTCAAACTCTTGTAGATAAGACTTAATGCAGCTTGAGGGACTGACACTCCTCATACCTGAAGTCTGGACCACCCTGATTAACATCTACTAAACCTGGGCTTTGGGAAACCCCCTGGGGCATAAAGTTTTCCAGGTTTCCTGGTATAATTTTCTTTTTTCTTCCTCTTTCCTCATTCTGGTTAAATTTAATAGGAAGTAGAATTTCTTGGGGGATGTGAACCCTTCCTCAGGAATACACTCCAGATAATTAATCCAAATGGTTTTCTTCAGCTTCTAAAGTGGGTTACAATGAACTTTCTTACCCATAAATAAAAAAATCTAAAGTAATAATCCAAAAACTAACTATAGTGTAAATATACCTATATAGTATAAATATAACTATTATATATAACTATATAAAAAGCTTAGGAGATGTAGAAAAAAAGATTAACAGTAACTCTTCCTTGATACATTTTTTTAAATTATATTTTATTGATTATGCTCTTGCAGTTGTCCTGATTTTTCTTCCTTTGCCCCCCTCCACCCAGCACCCCCTGCTCCCTTGGGCAACCTGCCCACCGTTGTTCATGAGTCCTACATATAAGTTGTTTGATTGCTCCATTTCCTATACTGTACTTTACATCCTCACAGCTATTCTGTAACTACCTATTTGTACTACTTAATCTCCTTACCTCTTCACCAATTCTCCCTCTTCCCCCTCCCATCTGGAAAACCATCTGGTAACTACTTTCTTTATTCTTGCTGCTTTTAAAAGTCTCTCTCTATTTTTAACCTTTGGCCTTTTAATTATGAGGTGTCTTGGAGTGGGCCTGTTTGCATCCATTATAATTGGGACTTTATGCTTCCTGGACTTGCATGTCTATTTCCTTCACTGAATTAGGGAAGTTTTATTTCATTATTTTTTTCAGATAGATTTCCAATTTCTTGGTGTTCCTCTTCACCTTCTGGCACCCCCATGAGGCAAATGTGGGACCTCTTGAAGTTGTCCCAGAGGATGTTTATACTATCCTCATTTTTTTGGCTTCTTTTTCTTGTTCTGAGTAATTGTTTTTTGCTTCTTTGTATTACATATTATTGATTTGATTCTCAGCTTCATCCACTCTACTGTTGTTTCCTTGTAAATTGTTCTTCATTTCAATTAGTGTATCCTTCATTTCTGACTCGGTCTTTTTTATGCTGTTGAGGTCCTCATAAGTTTCTTGAGTATCCTTATAACCAGTATTTTGAACTTCGCATTTGGTAGACTGCTTATCTCCATTTTGTTTAGCTTTTTTTCTGGAATTTTGATCTGTTCTTTTATTTGGGCCATATTTCTTTGTGTCCTTGTTTTGGCAGACTCCCTGTGTTTGTTTCTTTGTATGAGGTAGGGTTGCTTTGACACTCCATGTCTTAGTAGTATGGCCTAATTTAGTAGGTGTCCCGAAGGATCCAGAGGCACACCTCCCCTATCCCACAAGATGTGTACTTGAGGTGCACCCTTTGTGTGGTCTGAGTATACCCTCCTCTTGTAGTTGAGTCTTGGTTGCTTTTGGCAGGTCAATGGGAGAGATTTACCCAGACCAGTCAGCTGCAAAGACTGGCTGTGACCACTGACCACCAACCTCCACCCTCCATGGAGGATCAGCTGTGCACAGGGTGCAGGGGCAGGGTGGTGGTGCTCCGATGTAGTTAGTACCTGTCCACTGGGTGTGTTGGCCCTGGGGTTTCCTGGGTGATACAGGCCAAGGTCAGCCCCCACCCATGTTTTGCCCAGGGCACCGTGCCTGCTCCTTAAAGCAATCTGAGATGGCTGCTACTTGTGCTGGGCTTGGAGATTCCTAGGTGAAACCAAGCTGTGACTAATCTGGCTACAGCCAGGGCTCACTGAAGCCAGCTGTTGCTTGTTTGATAGGATTTAGGAGCCAAGACCACCCATTCCCATGGAAAAGCAGCTAGGATGGGCCCATAAATTGGGTGGGGCAGAGCCTCTGGGGATCTCCAAGGCTATCAAAGTGTTAGTCAGGTTGATGGAGTCTTAGATATGGCACCAGCTCTGTGGGGGTAGGGTTTAGCAAAGGGACAATGGCCTATGCTCACCTTCATGCCAGAGACATCAGTTTTTCCTTGTATACCACTGGTGCTGTTCAAGCTGCTACCCTGGTGCTGGAGCTCAGAGGGAATAAGTCTGAGTAGATGAGTCCATGTTGTGGGTTCTTTAAGAGGAACTGCTTGGGTCTCTAGAATTTTTTTCCACTGACTCAATCCTGCTGGTTTTTGCAGCCAGAAGTTGTGGGTTCCTGTCTTCCTGGCACTGGAATCCTGGACTAGGGGACCTGGTGTGGGTCTAGGACTCCTCACTCCCAAGATATCCCTCCTGTAGTTTGTGGTTCTCAGAATTCCATTCGGCCTGATTTCGGATGTTCCTGAATGATGGTTCTATATTTTATTTTATATTTTTTAAGATTTTATTTATTTACTTTTAGAGAGAGGGATGGGAGGGGGAGAGAAACAGCAATGTTTGAGAGAACATCAATCAGTTGTCTCTCATGCCCACAACCCAGACATGTGCCCTGACTGGGAATTGAACTCGAGACCTTTCTGTTTGCAGGCCAGTGCTCAATCCACTGAGCTACACTGGCCACTGTAATTGTTCTGTATTTTAGTTGTAATTTTGATGTGGTTACACAAAGAGGTGAGTCATGTCTCCCTATAATGCCATCTTGACCAGAAGTTCCACATTTTTGTTTTGATGTGTTTTTTTCCTGGTGCTTTTGTGACTTTTTAAAATCATTGTCCTAATCATAGTGGTCGTATAGGTCTTTGACTCTGGCTGCCTTTGTAGATGGAAGGCCAGGAGGAGAATGTTGGAGGTTCCCTCTCATAGCTGGTGTTATTACAGATGAGCCTCAGCATCCTACCTTAATGGAGGTCTTAACTGAGCACCTACCTTCTCCAGTCTGCAGAGGAGCTCTCATTTCTTTGCCTTTGACTAGTGTTCTGTCACATTCGTTGTCCTAAGCATTTTCTAGTGCTCAAAGCTGTTGAGGAATTCTGGATTAATTAACTAAAACTACCTGCTACCTATTTGACCTCAGAAACCATCTCTGCTTTCTATCTTTTTGATGGGACTGCCTGATTGAAAGTTGAAATAACATTGTCTCATTTTACATTATTCATGGTACTTAATGTGAAACCCTTGAGACTATTGTGCCCTTTGGTAGCCTGTTCTGTTACTGTAGTCTTCAGTCTAATAATAGCTGAGAATTGTCGAGCTTTTACCATGAGCACTCCCTGTGGTCATGTGATTTATATATAGGCTGCTTGTGAAGTGTGGATTATTGCCTCCCTTCTGGCTGTTGAGAATTTGAGGCTCATGGAAATTAATGGCTCCCTCTGAGGCCTGGAGCTTTGTGGCGTCAGGACTCAGATTCTGACTCCAAGTTCTTCTCATTACTGCCTCTCAGCACTGCCTTCTAGAGAGCTTGAGGTGGGAGTACTACCTGGAGTGAGTTGATTAGGATATTTGTCTTTGGTTATTGCCTTCACTTTCCTGTCTGTCTCTTCTTATCTGTGTCTTCATGCCTGGTAAATATGGAAAATTATCTCCTAGGGTCCTGTGGTGACAGATAATGGGAACTTTATCCTGGACTGGAAGTTTGACCGGGTGCACAAATGGAGTGAAGTTAACACAGCTATCAAAATGATTCCAGGTAATGTGAGTGATGTTCACCTTTTCTGCATAGAGCCTTTCCTCCCAGAACCTCTGCTTAAGCAGCAGGGAATATTTATAGATATAGACCATAGGCAAGTTATTGTGCTACATGTTATAGGGAATGCTCCCGCCTAGAGAACACAATTTAAACCTGAGGAGAACTTTGGCTATTTAGAAGGCATGTCTACAGATAAGATGCCATGTGTTAAATTCTGCTAGAGGAATACCAAGAGTCTAGAGTGCATAGAAGTTATTTCTTTTGGGGAATGTAGGGAGGTATTATGGGAAAGAGGTGGCTTTTGAGGTATGCCTCAGCATAGTGCAATCTAGACACTGCACTAAGTGTTTAAGAGTCTCATTTGACTCCCCAGTTTGATTGCATAGTTACAGAGAGGACAGAGATTGAAGAAGGTTAAAGGATTTGCCCAAGGGCTGCAACACCAAGGTGGGAGCCCCAGGTTGCCTCTAGACCCTGAATTTTCAGTCCTTCCTTCTTTGAGAGGCAGGTCAGAGAGGGTGTTGTGTGACATGAACATTTGAAGCAGTGGAGAGCATCTGGTGTACCTTTTATTAGGGGTCTACAGCTGGGTAAGCAGTGTAGAGGTGAGTTATGAGTGTGGGCTGGAGTAGATATTAAGGTCTCATACAAGGGGATGAAAAGGAGGAGGGAGAGGTGAGAAATATTCGTGTTATGATATTGTGAGACTAATATTCTAACTGGGAATACTTCATGACAAGGAGTATTTGTGGGCCATAACTGATAAGATGGATAAGGTCAGTTTAGCAGATAATAGTGGCTGAGAGTAGATCCTGGAGCGAACTGCCTGAGAGAGGGTCCTAACCCAGCCTTGCTCTGTCATTGTGGCTTCTGTGCAGGTAATACCTCTTCCTCAGTGAAAGAGGCTCATTCTAACACCTACCTCTTAGGATTGTAGGAGGACTCAATGAATTAAATGGTGATCAGTGCACAAGGCAGTGTTTGTTGAATGAATATATCCCTAGGAAAGAAAGGATACTCTATCTTCATTGATTAATATGCTAGATTCTGAGTTATCCATGCTATTTGGGATTGAAAATAGTATGAGTATATGCTATGTAACAAAGAGCTAATTTTTCCAACCTTACTTTTTAGCTAACTATTTTTAGTCTCCCATTGACAATTTTATATCAGATTTCTTAAATCAAAAAGATGATCTGAGTCCTGGCTGGTGTGGCTTACTGGATTGAGCACCAGCCGGCGAACCAAAGAGTTCCCAGTTCAATTCCCAGTCAGGGCACATGCCTGGGTTGCAGGCCAGGTCCTCAATAGAGGGCATGTAAGAGGCAACCACACATTGATGTTTTTCTCCCTCTCTTTGTTCCTCCCTTCTCCCCTCTCTAAAAATAAATAAATAAATAAAATCTTTTTTAAAAAATGAGCTGAATTGTGTTTATTCTCTCAGTGTTATCTTTTTGTTGGAAGAATCAAAGAGCAAAGAAGGCAGGATGAAGAGAAGACATACAGGTCACTGTTAGTAAAATGGGGGCATTTACCTTAACAATAATGCAGACAAACCCAGGGGACCAGGTAGGAAATGCCTCACCAGTGTCAGCACTGCTCCTCTGTAGGACGGTTTCTTATAGTACCCACTAGAGTAAGCTGATTGCTCCTCCTCAGACCTTTCTTGGCTCTGGAGCCATTGAGATGTCCTTCATGAGAAACTTTCTTCCATACTTTGCTCTCCACCTCAGCAAGTACCAGTTACATCCTAGAGATGGTTAGAGGTTTGTTAATATAAGAAACATTCAAACCTGGAAAGAATTTTTGTGAGTTTATTTGAGGCAAATTGATGATACTTGTCAGGAAGCAAAACCTGAACAAGTTGACAAAATGCTTAGGAAAAATGACAATTTTGCACCTTATACATGGATCACAATCAAAGGAGAAGGCATAAGGGGATTACATGAAATCCATTGGTGATAGATTAGGGAGGTGGGAGAAAACAAAGCGGGGAAACCTGGGGCTGGATAAAAGTAAAATGAGACACATACTTCTTTTACACAGGTGGGTACAGGATCCTTAACAGTCAACAACTAACATGATAATAACAATGAGGGGATTTGTGGTCTCTGCTGTGTTATGGTTGTTGTACCTGGAGGGGTCTGGAAAAAGGGAAGTTATCTTGACATTCCTAAGGTATGTTATTGTAGATGCAAAGGGGCAGTAGACAGGGTCAATTAAGATAGATTGACTTTTATCAGGGAAGATTTAAGCCAAAGGCATGACTACTTGCCATGAACTGATTTTAGTTACTAAGTTTTAATTTTAGACCATCCTTTGTGGTTACTTTAGATCTTCAGCTTTGCAGGATTGTCATTCAGGCCCCCTAACCTTGTGAGGCTTAGCATGTGGTTCCTTTTCTTCCATAGTTTTAAGAACTTAAAATGAAAAAAATGAAAAGTGAGAGGCATTAAATTATTTAGTACAGTGCTGGTCATACCTGTGGTTTGTTTTATCTTTTCTCTTCCCAATTTGGCCCATTATAATGATTGCTGCTGGGCCAAGATCAAAGGAGGAGAAGCAGGGCAAGTTTCCCTCTCTGTCCCTGTTCCCCTGACCTTGTCCCATGTGCATTTGTGAAGTAACTTGGAGGATAGCTGAAGTGTGCATTCCCTTGGGTGTTCCATTGAGTTATACCCAGAACAGACAGGCACTATAGAAGGGTCAAAGCTACTGGAGTTCTTCCACTGTGTTCGCATTGAGCTACCTCTGCTCCTGCCACTTTATGAAGGATGGTGGGGTCAGTAATTTCCTTCATCTCAGTGACCTGAGGAGAGGTTGCTTTCATATCAGATCTTAGGCTACTGCCATTTGTCTGCTCTTTTTTAAAAAACATTCTCTGAATCTGTTCTGACTTGTCTTAAATCAGATGGAAGCTGTCACCTTGTATTACAGAATGTTTGAAAAGGATGGGTCTTGAGTGGCCACTTATTTTTGGGAGGCTATAGTCATGTTGGCACAGTTTACTGCCAGGACCTTTGTGTTTCAGCAGGTTCTCTACCTGGTGGCTTTTCATTGAAGATAGGTGATTTTATTTGTTTATATATTGGAGGAGTGTCTCTGGAAGTTTTGATTTTATTTATCTTTTTGAATTTATATAGTTTAATATTATAAGAGTAATCAGTGAAAAGTCTCTTCTACCCCTTCAACTTTCCCTGTTGAGAGTCAGCCAGTATTACCAAAATGTATCTTTTTGAGTTATTCTTTGGTCAACAAATCAACCCTGCCCTCGCCCTACTTCTTTTCACACAAGTGGAAGCATGCTACATACAGGTTTTGATTCCTAGTTTTTCCTGTCTTGGAGATCATACATAACAGTTCAAAAAGCTTCCTCGTTCATTTTAAAATAACTGTGACTAGCCCCGTGCTCCTGACTCCCTGTCGCCCCGCTTTGCCAAGCTTTCATCCTGCTGGCTTTAGCCAGCCTGGGCTCTTATTACAGTCTTAAGCGGCTCTCTAGGAGGTCTGGGTAGGCTGGTGGTATTGGAGACAGATAGGGAAACTCTTGAGTTGTGTGGCTTTCAGGCAAGGCCATGTTTCCCCAGTACCCTGAGTGGTGACCCCGTTCCTGTGCAGACCCCTTCTTCCACATGGCTGGCCTTGGTATACACTGAGGCTTTTTCTGAGCGACTGCAGACCTAGCCCTGGTGCCGAGTTTGATCTGTCCAACCTGATGAACACCACCTGCTGTTAACTGGTGACTTGCTGAGAACCTGCCTCATGCAATTCATATACTGCAGGAGGCTCTTTCAGTGGCTAATAGGCAGCCAGCAGGCGGAGCCAGGTCTTGAGTGCCTTGGGTCTTCTGCAAACCTGCCCTGCTCTCTACTAATGGTAGTTAGCCTCAGGGCATAGCTTGGCCCCTCACATGTGAACACAGGCCTAGGACAGGCAGCTACTAACTGGATTGTTTTAGAGCTCCAAATAGGCAGCACAGGGCCGGTCACGGGCAGTGCCTGACATTGACCTACACTGGAGTTTCTTCTGAGAGGCCACAGAACCAAAACATCCAGTGGCTGGCTTCAGATTACATAAGAGCACAAGTCAGTTAGCTCCACAAGGGGCACACCCAAATGGAGATGTCTACAGGCTCCAGACCTTGCTGGGGCAATTTCTACCTTGTGTGGTCAGCCCCCACATAGTAGCTCTTACACTGTGGCTGGGGTATGCCAGCCCAGGCGTCATCTTCCCATATAGATGGGCTAGCAGCAATCAAGACTCAACTATAACAGGAGGGCTTATGTAATCCACACAAGGGACATTTTTGGAGCACCTAGTCAAGGTGATCAGGGAGAATGTGCCATTGAGCAAAACACCTACTACTGAAGACCACCATACCAAGACAAGAGATATAGCAGATCTACTTACTACACAGAAACAAACACAAAGAGGCAGCCAAAATGAGGCGGCAAAGAAACATGCCCCAAATGAAAGAATAGGACAAATCCTCAGAAAAAGAATGAAATGAAATGGAGGTAAGCAGTCTACTAGATAAAGAGTTCAAAACAATAGTTATAAGGATGCTCAAGGAACTTAGGGGAAGAATGGATGAATTCAGTGAGAACTTAGATAGTAAGCATAAAAAAGGACATAGAAATACTAAAACAGAACCAGTCATAATTGAAGAATGCAATAACTGAAATGAATACATTAGAAGGAATCAACAGGAGATTAAAGCAGCAGAGTCTTGAATCAGTGATTTGGAAGACAAGGTAGCAGAAAACATGTTTTCAGCAACAAAAGATTTTTAAAAATAATGATAGTTTAAGGAACCTTTAGAACAACATCAAGCCTAACAATATCTGCATCATAGGGGTACCAGATGGAGAAGAGAGAGAGCAAGGGATGATAAAGAAACTATTTTAAAAATAAATGGCTGAAAACATCTCTAAGCTGGTATGGGAAATAGATACACATTCCAGGAAGCACAGAGAGTCCCAAACAAGATGGATGCAAAAAGGCCCACTCCAAGACATAATGAAAATGCTAAAGATTAAAGATAGAATCTTAAATAAGCCACAAGAGAAACACAGTTAGTTGCCCACAAAGGAGCTCCCATAATACTGTCATCTGATTTTTCAACAGAAACATTTCAGGCCAGAAGAGATTGGCAGGAAATATTCAAGGTGATGGAAAGCAAGAGTCTACAAGCAAGGCTACTTTCCCCAATATGGCTGTCATTTAAAGTTGAAAGAAAAATAAAGAGCTTCCTAGATAAGAAAAAGCTAAAGAAGTTCATTTCTAACAAGGCAGTGTTATAAAACAACTGCACAGCATTTCATTTTATAGCTATTACATTATTTAACCAGATCCCCACTAGGGGATATCTGTTTCCAGTTCTTTGCTAGAAGAGAGTTACTAATCAAAGGATAAGTGTATCTTGGGTTGCTAGATGGTGTTAAGTTGCCCTATAGAGATTGTACCAGTTTACCTGTCTACCAGCAACATAAGTAGGTGCCGTTTTTCTCATCATACTTTTTTTCCTGATGGTTGAACAGTATTGTCTCATCGTAGTTATGTGTATACAGTTGACACCTGAACAATACAGGATTTTAAGTGTGTGAGTCCATTTATATGCAGAATTTTCCGTTTGGCCTGGCAGTTCAAACCCATGCTGCCCAAGGATCAAATCCACAGTTGGGAATCTGCATATTTGGAGGGCCAACTGTAGTTATTATTCAATTTTCAGCTGCGAGGGAGATTGGTGCCCATAATCTCCTAGTTGTTTAAGGGTTAACTGGATTATGTAAATATTTTCAGTAAAGGTTGCTCACAATTGTAGTTAATTCTCATTGGTGAATAGATTCCATTCTATTATGTGTGTGGGGAAAAAAGCATGTATACTCATTCTACTCTTAATGGGCATTTGGGTGTTTCCAGTTTTTAGCTATTAGGAAAAGTACTGCTATGGACATTCTTGTGCATGTCTCTTGATGATGCCTAACAGTTGCTTATATACCTAGCTTAGAATTGCTGGATCATAGGTATGAATATGTTTGTCTTTAATAACTATACTAACAGCCCTGGCTGGTGTGGCTCAGTGGATGGAGCACTGGTCTGTGAACTAAAGGGTTACTGGTTAGATTCCTAGTCTAGGGCATATGCCTGGGCTGCAGACCAATTCCCAGCAGGGGGCATGCGAGAGGCAACCACACATTGATGTTTCTCTCCTTCTCATTCTTCCTCCTTTCCCTTCTGTCTAAAAATAAATAAATAAAATCTTAAAAAATATATTTTAAACATTTTCCAAAGTGGTTTGCCAATTTATTTCTGCTGTGAACATGTAGAAATGTCTTTTTATCCTTGTCACATTTCATCATAGTCTTTCTGGTGAGCATACAGTCGTGTCTCGTTTTAATTTGCATTCCTTTTTGTTTAGTTTGACCCTATGTTTATTGGCCATTTTGGATAGACTCTTTTGTGAAGTCCTGCTGAATTTTGCCCATTTTTCTACTAGGTTGTCTGTCTTATTGATTTGGAGAGAGTTTTATATATTTTGATGTGGGTCTTTTGTTGCAAATATGTTCTTGGACTCTGTGGGGAAAACTTCACACTGGCAGTGTGACTTAGAATAACTAGGAGTGGAATTTATTTAGAGTAGTCATAGGAGACCTTTAAGCTGAAAAGATCACTCTGTCATGATATCTGAAGGACAGAGGAGAGCCAGGTCTTGAAGCTGTCAAAGGTGACTGGTTCAGACTGAGGGAATATGGCCAAAGGCTCTGAGACAGAAAAACATTTGGCACTTGTGGCCATAGAAAGACAGAAAGCAAGCCAAGATAGCAGTGGAGAAAGAAATTTTAAGATGAAATAAAAAGAATCAGAATCTGTCTTCATTTGTCCAGTATCGCTAATGGCTGTTGCTCCTACTGACCTTATGATCCTTGATTTATTTCTTGCTTGGGGAGCTGAAACTTAATGTCTCCTGCCATCTTTTGTCCTGCAGGTGTGGTGGACACTGGCCTCTTCATCAATATGGCTGAGAGAGTCTATTTCGGAATGCAGGATGGCTCAGTGAACATGAAGGAGAAGCCTTTCTCTTGACCCTGCTAGGAGTGGAGTGCACTTAACTGGAGTCTGCAGCCGACAGCCAAGTGGACATGTCTCTCCAGGAGCCTTTGCCTTAATGTCTCTGTGCCAGGTGGATAGTGGCGGGGTGGGGACCGGGCAGTTAAATCCAGTCTTCTCAAGTATTGTTATTAAATGCCTTTTTTAAAAAAGGAATATAAACATATATTTTTACTATTAAAAATACTCAGTTTTTAAAATAAAGTGGAAATTAATTTCATGTTTTATATAAAACATTTACAAAAAAAAAGGGAATTGTCTTTTAAACTTGAGCCTGCTGGTTAAGCTTCTGAATACTGAGTTTGCTGAATAATGTAAATCAAAACTTCTTTAAACTGGTAAAATGAAGGGCCCAGCCAGCAGTGATTCCCTGATGCCTTACTAGAAACATTGGAGTTTACTTTTCTATCACATTCTTTTTTGGTTTTTAGTTTTTTTGTTGTGATCATGCATGGTACCTTGTTACATATTTTAATGTGAGGTTTACAAAAGTCTGGTGAGCCTAGCAGTGTGGTGTGTAGTGATTGTAAACTATCAGGGAGAAATTGTGGTGGTTCTTTTGTTAAGATCAGAGGGTTCATTCAGACCCCTGCTGTTGGAAGCAATTGGACAGAAATCCTTGCTAGTACTGCTATGGAATGTGAAACACATTTAAATGTTTATATTTTTGTTAACATTTTATCTGTTCCTATGTTATTACTTGCATGGTTCAGCATCAGAACTTCTCACCTCTTTATATTGTTTAAGGGTTGGAATAAAGCAGTATGGTGCCATTCTTACTCTTTGTCTTTGCTATAGAATTTGTAGCAGTTTTGCAGTTAAATAGAAATCAATTTTGCTCGCCCAGTTTACATTGGATCTCCAATAAGAGGTGGAATTTACTCAAGAAATCTTGAGCCAAAGAGTAGGTAAATATTTATTTCTGAGAGAGCTTCATGTTGGTTTTATTCCATAGACCTTTGTCAAACAAAACATTAATTTTCTTTGTTAGTTGAAGATAATGCAATTGACTTGCATTATCTATGCAAATAACTTGTTTCTGAAACAAGTTATTTCCAAGTTTTATATTGCTCAAACCTTTACTTGTGGAAGTTGACAAGCAGGAAAATGGGTGACCTGGATTTCATCTTTATTCCCTTCACTGTCATCTTTACTGTATGCCTAATGAGCAGTGAATTGTCCAGAAAGCCTCATAGACAATGGAAAGGAAAGGCTGTGAACAGCTCAGTGATAATTTTAGAGGGGACTCGGGAATCCATCTGAGAACCCTAA
This sequence comes from Phyllostomus discolor, assembly GCF_004126475.2. NCBI lineage: Eukaryota > Metazoa > Chordata > Mammalia > Chiroptera > Phyllostomidae > Phyllostomus > Phyllostomus discolor. The sequence continues at coordinate 102,423,784 of NC_040907.2, forward strand.
TTTCCCCCATGCTGACTTTGCACAATACTTGAAACAGTGGACTTACCTACCCTCTGTTTTGAAGCTTGAATTTTAGCCACCAAACTTGTTGACATCTAAATTTCAGCTAAATTCAGTTGCAGAATAAAAGTTAATCAGGCTTTCTTTTCCTTATTGAATTCCTTCTCTTTTTCTTCACTCTCAAGGTGCTCTTTAAAAATAGTTGCCCCATGCATTGTTGGGAAACCTGTTGTTAGGAGTGTTTTATTTTATTCTTCAAGACTATTTTGGTCTGGATAAAAGGTAATTTTTGCACCAAATGGTCACTAGATCTTAGCTGAGAAAACTTGATAGAACTGATATTTGAAATAATCCTTTAAAGCTCTTCTGACATGGATTAAATTCAGGAAGATAAACAACAAAGTTATTCTGGGTTTCTGAAAGACACCTGCATGCTCTAATCACATGTGAATTTTCAGCTGGTTTCTTAGGCACTTGAATCTGTGACCAAACTGAAGTTCCTTTAATTGTTAATACGAGGTTTTGTAACCGGACAAGACCACGGCGTTCGGGCTGCCTGTCACTACCAAATCCAATAAGCAATGGCAGTGATTGAATCTTTTATAGGCGCTTTATTCAGATGGCCAGTGATCCGAGAAGGTGGTGGGTTCATACCCCAACAAACCATCTTCCCCCCTTCTTTCCTGGCCAGATCTTTTATAAGGGGGTTGGAGGAGGACAAACTGGTCGGTGAAAGCCTTGAAATTCCCAGCTGCAGCACTCCTATCCTGGGCTATTAGCCATCTCCAAGTAGGAGGGGTAGTCGCCAGCTCTTCAGGATAGGGATGTCTCCAGGCAGTAATCTTTAGCCAGCACCCCAGGAGGTCAGCTGCTTTTTCTCAGGCACCAGATGGGCCTTATCTGTAGTTTCTGAAACAAAGAGCTTAACAGACGTGTTACTTGCTAGATTTATGGCTATTTACCTTAAGCTAAATTTTTCCAAGTTTTGAGTCCCCTATCAGTTTTTCTTAAAGAATACAAAAACACTTGCTATACTTTGGACACATATACAGGAGTTTGTTCTTAAGGTAAATTTTAATTAAAGTTCCTTCAATAAAGTTGTTATTAAATGCCATCTTATAGGTGATAAGTTGGATGGGAAAAATATGCAGGCTGGTGATCAATTTGAAGGCACAGGACAAGCTGCAAGTTGGCTGTTTGGGGAAAGATTTATAACTAAGTGAAACTGCCACATTCCTGGGAAGGATCAAAGGGGAAAATCACTTGGACCTTAACAAAACCTATTCAGTTTTGGTTTCAGCTGTAGTTCATGAAGTTTTTATACTTTTCATTCATGAAACTTAGATTCTGAGTCACCATCATATGCATATTCCTAAGGGGACTGTTGGGGGAGGGAAACAGAAGAGTAAGACAGCCTGTGCTTTAGCATGCTCTTGTCTTCTGGATGTTTCCAGCCTGCTGGACAAGACAGGCAGGTTGACAGGGGTGCCGTCATGCAAAAGGAGTGCATGGGAAGACATTGTCAGCACAGTGGGCAAGAGGTGGGCCATAGGTAGGAGAAGTAGTTATAAGGTGACTCTGGTGTCAGAGTCCTACCTGTTATTACTTCCTGTGTGTCAGTGCTATTCTTCGCCTTTGGCCTGTTATCTCATAGCAGCTTTATGGCATTTGTTCTTTTAATTTGCAGAGGAAGAAACAGGCTTAATTTAAGTAACATGTTCAAGCCATGCTCCTAGTTCCAGGTAGCTGTGACTGTGAATAGCTTACAGTTGTGTTCCTTAACTTCTATGTCTATCATTTGCAACCTGAGTCACAAGTAATTGGTCGAAGTACTGAAGTTAGTGAAATGGCTTATTGTATGTGTGTGTATGGGCACTTGTGCCTTTAATACTAACTTCTGTTTGCTGATGGGGTTTCTTTAGTGGGAGAAAGGGGTAGAACATTGCACAACCTAGGGGTGGCCATGGGAAGGTGCCATTTGTAGAAGTTATCTTTGCCACCATTGAATTTTCTCCTCTCTCCTGTGCTGATTTCCTTTTTTCCTCTTCCCAGGCTGGGGGATAGAGGCACAGTGGTAACCATAGCCTAGGGAAGGGATGTTTATGGCAAAGGGTCATTAGTGCTCCTCAGCCAAAGACTCTTCAGGAAATGTAGTTCAACATGGTTGGGTTTCCTGACCCTTTGAATGAGGGAAGTCACATGCCATGGGGAATGGCAGGCAGTCGCAGAGAGTGTTAGGACTCGGGATTTAAGCTTCGGTCTGGTGCTTTGGGGAAGGACTCAAGGAAGGAGGGCTTTGCTCTGGATTAGATGTCAGGGAGCAGGAGAGTTCTGTGATTGGTTATCTTAACTTTTACTGAGAAGGTGAGAAGAATGGAGTGAGGGTAATGCTGGGCTGGGTGAAGCAACAGCATCCACTCGTTAGCAGGGTTGGCTGGTCCTTTGTGTTGTTCAGATGATCATCTTTTGTCTGACTTGTGTTGAGATATGATTATGGAGTCACCTGGTTTTTGTTTTCATTTCTCATAGTCACCAAGTGGTCTTGTCCGATGTTGCTGTGCGAAACTTTTTGTTCCACAGGAGAACAACACCAGGCCTGACTCTGGAGCTTGGCCAGCTCCTGACTGTCAGTAGCTGCATTTTTTTCCCCTCAGATATGCTGACCCCAGGATCTAGAGGGCCCTAACAGTCTATAATCAGCTTTCCCTTTGATTCATAGGTATTGAGCACTTGCTGTGTACTGGGCACTGGAATGGAAGGATCAGTCACTCTGATGTAGCTCCAGCTTTCACAGACTTCATCATTGGTGTCATAACAACCACTTCTCATGACTTACTTCTCAAATGCTTGACTTGGCTCACTTCCTGTCACCAGCAGCTGATGCATCCAGATTAGGACTTTATTAGCCTTTACTCCACTAACCCCATAGTCATGATGTTTGACATAGGCTCAGTGCTTTTGCTTTTTAGTAACTGGGTGGTGTTGTGGGACAGCAAAACATTCCAGAACAGCCTAGCATTCTGACATGCCCAGGTGATCCTCGGCAAGTAAGCATCTGTAGTGGTGCTTTGAGAAGGATAGAAATGTGCTTGTTCATGTGGGCAGTGGAGTCCAGGGAAGGAAGACAAGGTCTGCCTTGGAAAGGCAACCCCTGTGTTCTGTGGACAATGCATTATTCAGACTGATGAATGAAATAAATTTAGTTTTGAAACCCATTCTTTTAAGTTGGACCACTCACATTTCTGCTTAGCAGTAAGGTAGAAGTAGCAGCTCCATATCCAGAACTGAAGCCCTGGCTGGCTCTATCCCTGTCAGCCTCATTCCAGTGGCAATGAAATCCCTGGTGTCCCAACTCAAGTTTCAAATAGAGTTGTGGTCACCCTCATTTTGTGTCAGAAGCTGTTCTCAGTGGAGGGATAGGCCAGTCACCAGTCACTGATAAGGTGTAAAGGTTCCAGAGCTCTGATCCCTGATTGAGCTGCACTTGGCCAGTGCTCTTCTGGGCCAGTAGTGCTGCCCCCTGTTTCTCTGCAAACCTGTGAGAAGCGTTCACAAGGAGAGAGCCCACGGGAGCTGGTGTCCAGGGCAGCAGAAGTACAGTCAGGAACAGCACCCCCAAGTGGAAATGTGAGCCACATATGTAATTCTAAATGTAATTTAGTAGCCACACCAAAAAGGTACGAAGAAATGGGTGAGGTTAATTTTTTAAGTTATTTTATTGTTGTTCAATTACAGTTTGCATTTACCCCCCATCACGACCCCCCCCCCCAACCCCAGCCAAATCCACCGTCCTCCCTTGCTTCCACCCCGCCACCTGGTTTTGTCCATGTGTCCTTTATAGTTGTTCCTGAAAACCCTTCCCCCATTACTCCCTCCCACCTTCCCTCTGGTTACTGTCAGATTGTTCTTAATTTCAGTATCTCTGGTTATATTTTGCTTGCTTTTTTTCTTTTGTTGATTAGGTTCATGTTAAAGGTGAGATCATACGGTATTTGTCCCTTACTGCTTGGCTTAGTTCACTTAGCATAATTCTCTCCAGTTCCATCCATGCTGTCACAAAGGGTAGGAGCTCCTTTCTCTCTGCTGCATAGAATTCCATTGTGTAAATGTACCATAGTTTTTTGATCCACTCATTTACTGATGGGCACTTGGGTTGCTTCCAGTACTTGGCTATTGTAAATTGTGCTGCTGTGAACATTGGAGTGCATAGGTTCTTTTGGATTGGTGTTTCAGGGTTCTTAGGATACAATCCCAGCAGTGGAATTGCTGGGTCAAAATGCAGTTCCATTTTTAGTTTTCTGAGGAAATTCTATACTGTTTTCCACAGTGGCTGCATCAGTCTGCATTCCTACCAACAGTGCACTATGGTTCCCTTTTCTTCACATCCTCTCCAATACTTCTCTGTTCAATTTTTTATGATGGCCATTCTGAGTGAGCTTACTTTTAATAAAATACTTTATTTAACCCAAAATCTAAAATACTACTATTTTACCATGTAATCAATTGTTTATATTTTTTTGTACTAAGTCTTGAAAATGTGTATTTTATTTTAGTACATCTCATTTTGAACTGGCCACATTTCAAGTGCTCAGTAGGCACACTGGTGAGTGGTACTGTATTGGAGAGCACAGTCCTAGAAATTTCAGGGGAACAGGTGTTGTCATTGTTCTGGCTTTTTTTAAGGCTCCTGATTTTGTGGAGCCTGAGGTCTACTGGCAGCCTTAGCTGTTTCTTAGAGCCCAAGGAGGGTTAAATCAAATGGAGGGCTCTCTTGGGGTAGTGGCATCCACTCAGTAGTCCCAGTTGAACTGAGACCATCAAGCAGATGACCTCAGGAAAAGGAATGCCACTTTTCAGTTTCTAAGTTAAATGGTTCTTTTAGTTCAGTTATATTATTTTTTTCTGATCAGAATGAATTACTGTCTTCAGATAGTAACCTTGATTTGAAATTCCATTCTTTCACTTAGCTTTTGGAGAAGTTATTTCACCTCTAAGCCTTGATCTTCAGTGTGGATAGAATAACGTTACCTTTCAGGACAGATTTGAGGGTTAATTCGTTCAAGTGCTTAGGACAGTCATCAGCACATTAAACACTTAGTAAATGTTAAATTACTTTTAGACTGTCATGAACTTATAATTTCTAGGTTCCTTGGGCCTCAGGATCAAGAGCTTGGGGTGTGCAAAATGACTCTGCCGCAAATATGGGTGGGTGGGCAGTGGTGGGGAAAACCATGAGTGAGTCACAGGTATAAGGAGAAGGAGGTTCACTGTTCTCTGCTTTTTTGTATATGTGATATTTTCCATAATAGAATTTTTTTAAATGGCTTGCCAATGTTCTGGAATTTTCTGAACTAAGAAAGTATTGCAATAATTTCAGTATGCCTCCATGATATACCATATAGCTTTACTTGAGATGAGTATGTGTGTGTGTGTATTACACTTGGGCAAGTCAGGGAAAACCTTGTACTCTACGTGTTCATTTAGCCAAAGCTCTGAGATTAAATTTTTAAATCAATTTTTTTCTCAGCTTAAAAAATATTTTTTATCAGCTTTATTGAGATATAATTTACATACTGTACAGTTTACACCCATTTAACAGTATAGTACAGTACTATACACCCATTTAATGTGTATAATTCAGTGGCTTTTACTATTGGGCTAGCCCAAAAGTTCCTTTAGTTTTTTCTGTACAATGGCTCTAGTAGTGCATTAAGTGTCTTTAACTTCATTCAAAACAATTTTGTTAGCTTATGTTGTGACAGCTGTCCTATCAGCATGCATTTTTTAAAAACCTTATCAAACTGGTGAGTTTTTATGCAACCATTTTAATATTGAAGATGGAAGAAGATATGTAACATTTTCAGCATAGTATGTTTTATTATTTCAAGAAAGGTAAAAACACAACTGAAATGCAAAATAAATTTTGTGCAGTATATGGAGAAGGTGCTGTGACTGAACACGAAGGTGTCAAAGGTGGTTTGTGAAATTTTTTGATACTATTCACATTTGGCCAGATACTTCTTTGCTGTGGGGCTGTCTTATACATTGGGAGATGTTTAGCAGCACCCCTGGCCTCTGCCCACTAGAAGCCAGTAGCAGAAGATAGCTGACATACTCAAAATATCCAAATCAATAAAGTTACTAGTGAAAATGAAAAATGTATCTTTTATTCTACAGAAAAAGCTAAATGGACCTTTTGGCTAGCGCAGTATATTCACAGTTGTACAACCGCAATGATTTCTAGAACATTTTCATTAACTCAAAGAGAACCCCATATTCATTAGCAGTCACTCCCTATTTCTCCCCAGTGCCTTCCACCTCGTAGCCCTAGGCAATCATGAATTCACTTTCTGTTTGGATAGATTTTCCTCTTCTGGGTATTGTATGCAAATGGAATCATACAATATATGGTTTCTTGTATCTTTTAGTTAGCAGAATGTTTTCAAGATTTATTCATGTAGCATGTACCAGTATTTCATTCTTTTTTATTGCCAAATAATATTGTATGGCTATACACATTTTATTTATCCATTTGTCAGTTGATGGACATTTGGATTTTTCTACTTTTTATAAATAATGCTGCTATGAACATTCATAGACAAGTTTTTGTATATGAATATGTTTTCTTTGTCTCCTGTGTTATTCTTTCTTCCTCCTTTACTACCTTCCTTTCATTTAAATAAATGTTTTTCTAGCTTACCATTCTAAGTCCTCTGGTTTTGTTTTGTTTTTTACTATCTGTATTTTAGTGATTTTTTTAGTGGTTCTAGTTGAAAATTGAAAGAATAAATGACCACTAGACAGGCAGTAGTGGGTATGAGATGAGTGAGATGGAAAGCATTCCATGAAGTGGGGACAGAATGTGCAAAGACAATGGTTAGTGAGGACCTGGTGGGTACAGATAACTTGGAGGAGCTATGTATGGCTGATAACTATGCAGGCTCTGGAAAGGCTTGGCCAATTGGCTGTTCCCATCCAGGGTTTGAACCTTAAACAGTATTCAGTTATCTATTGCTGTATGACAAATCACTCCCAAACTTAGTGGCTTTAAACAATCATCATTCATTTGCTCATAGTCCCGAGAATTGAACAGAACTTGGTTAGGATGGTTCATCTCTGTTGCATGTGGCTTCAGCTGGGGCAACTTGGCTGAGGCTGGCATAATTGGGAGAAATCTCCATGGGCTATCGTAGGCTTCCTCACAGGATGGCTACTGGATTCCCAGGAGAATTCTTAATGGAAGCTACAAGTGTTCAAATTGTACAACATCACTCAAAGCAAGTCAAGGTGCCAGCCCAGACTGAAAGAGGTAGAGAAATTGACTACTTGATGAGGGAAGTAATTAATGCACAGTTTGCAAATTATTACAAGGAACCACAAAGATGTAAGAGTTTAATATTTATTCTTTTGGTGGCATACAGAATTCAATGGTGGGTGGCAGCAATTCCAGGAAAAACATTCAGGGTAGCATGTTATTCAGACCATTTTAGGGTGGGATCTTGACCATATTTCCAGTTTATAAGGTTTCCTTGGTTCCATCTATTTCCTGAACTTAATTTTCCAGCCTTCCCATCCACTTTGGAGCTGAATGATAGGCTCTCAATAAATCCTATTTCTGCTTAGTTTAGCCAAAGCCACCTTCTGTTTGTATCTGAGAACTCTGGCTGATAACCCTAGTCAATAAGAGAATCGTTAAAGACTGTATAGTAAAATGGATAATTTACCAAAGAGGAAGTGCATGTGGCTAGTAAATACCTGAAAAATATTCCTCCTCACTAACGATATAAGAAAACACATATATATTAAAACAGTAATAACCTGATAAGCCATAATTGTGGATTTGATCCAAAGAAAGAAAGGCACATACAAAAGTCAAACAAATGAATGCATAACTAAATGGAACAACAAATCTTTCCTCTCTCCCTTCTCCGTAAAAAGTCAATAAAAAACCAAACCTAATAACCAGATAAAATTAGTAAATTAATGTAATCAGAGCTGCAGAAGGAATGGTGAGACAAGCTCTTTTAGGCCTCTGGTGGGATGTAAACTGGTCTAAACCTTTCTTCCTGGGGACTTCTGGGTAATATTGACCATGAACCTTAAAATGAATCATTTCTTTTTATCACTTCCAGAAATCTAGTCTAAGCAAATAACTTAGAAATGTGGGTATAAGGTTCTACATACAGATGTTCATACCAATGTTATACTTTAAACAAACATTGGAAACTTAAATGATGTGGGCCAATTAAGATGTGATATAAGATATGCAGCTATTAGGAAAGGCTTGTAAAGAACTAAAGATACAGGAAAACTTTTATAAAATAATATTGTGATAAATTAACCAAAAGTTATTAATCCAACAAATTAATCATGATGTAGTCAGGAAAGTAAGCCACTGTAGATATCTCAAAGGGAATTAATTATAGGAAATGCTTCACAGGTGATGGGAGGGCAGAGAAGGCAATCATTATGTTGAGGCACCCTGAGATGAGCAATGGCAGGAAGCCACTGCTCCAGGGATGGAAAAGGCGGTATCACCAGGACACAGGAACTGGGTACTTTTGGGACCTGGAATCACAGAGCAGATACAGCCATTGCTGGAAAATTCCTTCCAAAAGCTGACAGAGGAACACATACCTTTGATCCTTCCTCCCGCTCTTCAACCTCTTTCCAGCCTGCTGGAAAGGAGAAAGGGCCAGACATGGAGACAAGGGCTGGTCATGGATCTGACAACAGGACAATGACCACTACAACTGTTCTTATTAAGTGTTAAAAGTCATTTTTACTGATGGGATTACATAGGACTTTTATTTTCATGTTTTTCTGTGTTTTCTAAAGAGCCAGAAAAATGTCACTAAAATAAAAACTGGCAAGTGTGTTGAGGGAGTTGCCAAATAAACTTTTTATAAAGATATGTGTGGAAGAGAATGCGATGTGGGCAAACTGCGGAGTTTTCAGGCTTGAGTCTGTGGCTCAAGGGAAATTCCCAGTGGAAATTCCCTAGCCCCTGTAGGGCTGGAGGCCAGGGGAACATACTGCCCTACCTGTTCTCCCATTCCCCCAGCCCCCATCTTAGACCAGCCCCTTCCTTCCGTTTTAGGCAAGCTCTTGCTAGGACTCATGAGGAAGTCAAGCACCACTGGACCTCAACGGTCTTTGCTTGTGCCTTTGGAGTGTTTAGCCTGTATGTCCCTTGAACCTTGAGTCTCAGAGTATTGGTTATGCTTGGTTGAAAGGAGCTTACTCGGAGGTGCCAGTGGTCATTTGTTAGAGCTTAGGTGTCATGTAAGAATCAATGCTCTATAAAACCATCTTGGCTTTTCCCTAAATAATCACCTCAAATTCATGAATGCAAGGCTCCATCTTTTGCAGTTTCTGCTCTTAAAGCTGTCTCACCTAAACTGATGGATCACTTTAGATCAGCTCCAGCCAGTTAACTTGGAAGGGCTGGTGTAATTAGAGCTGCATTATTAAGTGTCCAGAGGACATTTTTTACAGGTGAGATGTATGTTCTGTTTGCTCTTTATCTGCCCTCCTGGGTATGCAGAGCTTTCCCGCATACTGCTAAGGTGCAGGCTGGGCTAAGCTGCAAGTTCTGCCTGTTCCAGCTGCTTCCTCCATGACCTCTTCAGACAGTTGGTTTTCCTGTTTTCCCTGGACACCTAGTACAGGTACTTAGGGAGCGTAGGAGTTGGAAAGTTTCCCTTGGGGAGGATGGGTCAAGTTCTGAATAGCCACCATTGCAAAAGTGTTACAGGGCCTTGCTATTGAAGGCACCTTCAGCCCCATGAGGAGTCTCTCTGGCCTGCTTACTAGGACTCCCACAGGGAGTCTTGGCAACTTGCTGTCTCTACAGAAACTAGGGTTAGAGCTGGGCCCTGGAGTCCTGACCAGGCTGTGTGCCCATCGTAACATGGTACATGTGTGTATTGTTGGGAAAGCCAAGAGCGGTCCAATGAGGTGGGAGAATTTATTTTTAAAATTTTTAATTTTCTTAAATTTTATTTTAATTGTTGTTTGTTGGGAGCTGCCCTGCGTGGTTTCAGGAGCTGTAACCTCTCCACGGCTAAGGCTGAGTGAGTGACCTTTGGACGATAAGCCACTGAGGAGACAAAGCTATCTCCCTGGCAGGAGCACTGCTTCTGCTCCTTTTTCCATAACTGGCTCCCAATGCTTGATCAGTTAGCCAATGACAGGTAAGATTCCCCAAGGGGGGAATGATCTAAGACAGGCATGATCACATGGAGGCTCCAGGGAAGGATGTGGGGGAGCTATGGAGAAAGGGGGTGATGAACCCTTGCCCCTTGGCTTTGACAAAGCCTGAGTCCTCATTCTGTCTGTGAGATGTCTCCTAATCTATTGGCTGCCTTACTTCCCCTGCCTGACTTAAGCCTGAAACAGTGACAAGGTGGTGCAGCCCTGCGCTGGAAACGGCGGGTTCCCCAGTTGATCAGGCCTAAGAAAGAATACATAAATTCCTGTGAAACCTGCTTTGCTAAGAATGCTCTGAATTAAATGATAAAGGTCCGAGCAGGAAATGAGTTTGTTTACAGATCCTGGCTCAGAATAAGCCCTCGTAGTTCTTTGTATGCTATCTATTGTTTGATCCTTACTGCCTGACAATGACTAATGAACTTTACCTGTATTCCTATGCAAGTTGATTCCAATAAAAACCTGTGAAGGGAAGGATCGGGGCACTCTCCTCTAGAGAGAGTGGCCAGGCCACTCTGAGGCACCCTCCCCTTGAGAAGGTAGCCGTGCCGTCCCTTTTTCTCCACAGCACTCAGTAGTCCGTGTGAATATATCTGGTCTCATCCATAATGCCTCGGACACTGTGGGCTGCTGGCTGTCAGTTGTTCAAGTACAGTTTTCTGTCCTTTACTCCCATCCCAGCCCACCCTTCCATCCCTCCCCACCTCCCTCCCATTTCCACCCTCACCCCTAGTTTTTGTCCATGTGTCCTTTATATTTGTTCCTGTAAACCCTTTTCTTTTTCCCCTGAAATTCCCTCCCCTCTCCCCTCTGGTCACTGTCAACCTGTTCTCCATTTCAATGTCTTTGGTTATATGTTGCTTGTTTGATTTGTTGTTTAGGATCCCGTTAAAGGTGCGATCATATGGTATTTGTCTTTCAATGCCTGGCTTATTTTGCTTAGCATGAGGCTTTCCAGTTCTATCCATGCTGTCACAAAGGGTAGGAGCTCCTTTCTTTCTGCTGCATAGAATTCCATTGTGTAAATGTACCATAGTTTTTTGATCCATTCAGTTACTGATGGGCATCTACGTTGCTTTTAGAACTTGGCTATTGTAAATTGTGCTGCTATGAATATTGGGGTGCATAGGTTCTTTTGGATTGGTGTTTCAGGGTTCTTAGGATATAATCCCAGGAGTGGAATTGCTGGGTCAAAAGGCAGATCCATTTTTAGTTTTCTGAGAAAATTCATACTGTTTTCCATAGTGGTTGTATCAGTCTGCAATCCCACCAACAGTGCACTAGGGTTCCCTTTTCTCCACAACCTCTCCAACACTTGTTTGTTGCTTTGTTAATGATGGCCATTCTGACTGGTGTGAAGTGGTATCTCATTGTGGTTTTAATTTGCATCTCTCTGATAGCTAGTGATATTCAGCATCTTTTCATGTGTCTGGATCCTCTGTATGTCCTTCTTGGAGAAGTGCCTGTTCAAGTCCTTTGCCCATTTTTTAATTGGGTTGCTTGTCCTCTTAGAGTGGAGTCATGTAAGTTCTTTATATATTTAGGAGATTAAACCCTTGTCTGAGGTATCATTGGCAAATATGTTTTCCCATACAGTTGGTTCCCTTTTTATTTATAATACTGTTTTCTTTAGCCATGCAGAAGCTTTTTGTTTTGATGAGATCCCATTGTTTATTCTTTCCTTTATGTCTCTTGCTCTAGGGGACATGTCAGTAAAAATGCTTCAGCATGTAATATCTGAGATTTCCCTGCCTATGTTCTCCTCTAGGACTTTAATGGTGTCATGGTCTATATTTAAATCTTTTATCCACCTTGAATTTATTTTTGTGTATGGTGTAAGTTGGTGCTCGAGTTTCATTTTTTGCACGTAGCTGATCCAGTTCTCCCAACACCATTTGTTGAAGAGGCTATTTTTACTCCGTTTTATGTTGCTGCCCCCTTTGTCAAATATTAATTGACCGTGGAGACTTGGGTTTATTTCTGGGCTCTCTGTTCTGTTCCATTGGTCCATGTGCCTGTTTTTATGGCACTACGAGGTTGTTTTGATTACAGTGGCCTTGTAATATAGTTTAGTATCAGGTACTGTGATCTCTCCTACTTTACTCTTCTTTCTCAAAATTGCAGCAGCTATTCAGGGTCATTTATGGTTCCAGGTAAATTTTTGAAGTGTTTGTACTATATCTGAAATATGCCATTGGTACTTTAATAGGTATTGCATTAAATATGTAAATTGCTTTGGGTAGTATGGCCATTTTGATGATGTTAATTCTTCCAATCCATGAACACAGTATATGTTTCCAATTTTTTGTGTCTTCCTTGATTTCTTTCTTCAGTGTTGTGTAATTTTCTGAGTAAAGGTCTTTTACCTCCTTGGTTAGGTTTATTCCTCGGTATTTTATTTTTCTTTTTGTTATGTCGAATGTGATTTTTTTCTTGACTTCTGCTTCTGCTGTTTCATTGTTGCTCTACAAAAATGCCTTTGATTTCTGGATATTGACTTTGTTTCCCACTGTTTTGCAAAATTCATTTATTAGGTCAAGCAGTTTTTTGGCCGAGTCTATGGGATTTTCTATGTACGCTATCATGTCATCTGCAAACAGTGACAGATTTGTTTCCTCCTTTCTGATTTGGATGCCTTTTATTTCTTTTTCTTGTCTGATTGCTGTGGCTAAAACTTCCAATACTATATTGAATAGAAGTGGTGAAAGTGGACAACCTTGTCTTGTTCCTGATCTTAGTGGAAAAGATTTTAGTTTCCGCCCATTGAGTATAATGTTGACTGTAGGTCTCTCATATATGGCCTTTATTATGTTGAGGAATGCTCCCTCTATTCCCACTTTGCTGATTGTTTTTATCATAAATGGGTGCTGTACCTTATGAAATGCTTTGATAGGATCATGTGGTTTTTGTCTTTGCTTTTGTTTATGTGGTGTATTGTGTTTATTGACTTGCAAATATTGAACCATCCTTGCATCCCTGGGATGGATTCCATTTAGTCATGGTGTATGATCTTTTTTAATGTATTGTTTGATGCAGTTTGCCGATATTTTGTTGAGGATTTCAGTGCCTATGTTCATCAGCGATATTGGCCCGAAGTTTTCTTTCTTTGTTGTGTCTTTATGTGGTTTTGGGATTAGGATGATGGTCGATTTATGAAAACAATTTGGGAGTCTTCCATCATTTTGGATATTTTGGAATTGTCTTTGAAGGATAGGGGTTAGCTCTTCCTTAAATGCTTTATAGAATTTCCTGTAAAACCATCTGGTCCAGGGCTTTTGTGTGTTGGGAGTTTTTTGATTACTGCTTCAATATCATACGCTGTTATTGGTCTGTTCAGGCTTTCTGGTTCTTCTTCATTCAGTTTTGGAAGATTATATTTTCCTAAAAATTTGTCCATTTCCCCTAGGTTTTCAAATTTCTTGGCATACAGTTCTTTGTAGTAATTTCTTACAATCCTTGGTATTTCTGTGGTTTCAGTTGTAATATCTCCTCTTTCATTTCTGATTGTGTTTATTTGGGTCTTCTCTCTTTTTTTGTTGATGAGTCTGCTTAAAGGCTTGTAGATTTTGTTTATCTTTTCAAAGAACCAGCTCCTGGATTCATTGATCCTTAGAATTGTGCTTTTAGTCTCTATGTCATTTAATTCTGCTCTGATCTTGGTTATTTCCTTCCTTCTGCTTGCTCTGGACTGTCTTTGTTGTTGTTCCTCCAGTTCGTGTAGGTATAGGGTTAGGTTACTTGTTTGAAATGTTTCTATTTTTTTAATGAAGGCCTGTATTGCTATGAACTTCCCTCTCAGGACTGCCCTGGCCGTGTCCTATAAGTTTTGGGTTGATGTGAGTTCATTTTCATTTGTTTCCAGAATCCTTTTGATTTCTTCCCTAATCTCATTTTTGACCCATTCATTGTTTAATAGCATGCTATTCAGTCTCCATGATTTTGAGTAGTTTGGGTTTTCTCCCTTGGGGTTGGTTTCTAGTTTCAGTCCCTTGTGATCGAGAAAATGCTTGGTATTATTTCATTTTTCTTGAATATGTTGAGGCTTTTTAAAAAAGATTTTACTTATTTATTTTTAGAGAGGGAAGGGAGAGAGAAAGAGAGAGAGAGAGAAACATCCATGTGTGGTTGCTGGAGGCCATGGCCTGCAACCCAGGCATGTGCCATGACTGGGAATCAAACCTGTGACACTTTGGTTCGCAGCCTGTGCTCAATCCACTGGCTTTGGTATGCCAGCCAGGGCTGAGGCTTGTTTTGTGTCCTATCATGTGGTGTATCTTTGAAAATGTTCCATGTGCATTTGAAAAGAATGTGTATTTGGCTTCTTTGGGATGGAGGGCTGTATATATATCAGTTAAGTCCATTTCATCTAGGGCATTGTTCAATGCCACAATATCTTTGTTGATATTTTGTTTGGAAGATCTGTCCATTTTTGACAGTGGGGTGTTAAAATTCCCTTCTATGATTGTGTTGCTGTCAATATCTCTCTTGAAGTACTCTAAGATTTTCTTTATGTATTTGGCTACTCCTATGTTGGGTGTATATATATTTACAATGCTTATGTCTTCTTGGTGGATTCTTCCCTTGAGTATTATGATGGGACCTTCTGGGTCTCTCTTTATGGCCCTTTTTTTGAAGTCTATTTTGTCTGATATGAGTATTGCTACCCCGTCTTTCTTTTCCTTTCCATTTGCTTAGAAAATTTGTTTCCAGACCTTTACTTTCAGTCTGTGTAGATCTTTTATCCTGAGGTGGGTCTCTTGTAGGCAGCATATGTGTGGGTCATGTTTTCTTATCCATTCAGCTATTCTGTGTCTTTTCATTGGAGCATTTAATCCATTTATGTTTAAGGTTATTGATAGGTACTTATTCATTGCCATTTTCATACCTGTGTTCCTCTCTTTTTTCCTTCGTTTCCTTAAAGTAGTCCCTTTATCATCTCTTGCAGAGCTGGATTGGTGGAGGTGCATTCTTTTAGAGTTCTGTTGTCTGGGAAGCTCCTTATTTGGCCTTCTATTTTGACTGAGAGCCTTGCTGGGTGAAGTAGCCTTGATTGCAGGCCTCTGGTTCTCATTACCTGGAGTATTTCTTGCCATTCTCTTCTGGCTTGGAGAATTTCC
Organism: Phyllostomus discolor; assembly: GCF_004126475.2. Taxonomy (NCBI): domain Eukaryota; kingdom Metazoa; phylum Chordata; class Mammalia; order Chiroptera; family Phyllostomidae; genus Phyllostomus; species Phyllostomus discolor. Next base: position 102,439,113 of record NC_040907.2, read on the forward strand.
ATTGAGAAGTCGGCTGCTAACCTTATTGGGGCTCCCTTGTATGTTACTTCCAGTTTCTCTCTTGCTGCTTTTATGATTCTCTCTTTGTCTTGAAATTTTGCCATTTTAATTATGATATGTCTTTAATTGGGCTCTTTGGGTTCCTCTTGATTGGGACTCTCTGTGTTACATGAATTTGTGTGACTTTTTCTCTCATCAAATTAGGGAAGTTTTCCATCATTACTTTTTCAAATAGGTTTTCTATTCCTTGCTCTTCTTTTCCTTCATATTGTCTTGTATTTCTCTTAATCCCTCTTCATTCTTTCTGAGCCTCTTTTCCTTTTCTTGCTCTTTCTGGGTGTTTTTTCTACTTTGTCTTCCAGCTCACTGATCTGATCTGCTTCATCGGTCCTGCTTTTGACTCCTTCCACTGTGTTCTTCAATTCAGAAATTGTATTCTTCATTTCCTCTTGGCTGTTGTTGATAGTTTATATTTTCTTTTTTTCATGTTGATATAGTTTTCAGTGAATTCATTGTAGTTTTCCCTGTAGCTTCTGGTCATTCACTGTGATCTCATTGAGCTTCCTGATAACCATTGCTTTGAACTCAATATCTGATAGTTGAGTTGCCTCTGTTTCATTTAGCATTCTTTCTGAGGCTTCCTCCTTTCCCTTCATTTGAGGATTGCTTCTTTGTCTTGCCATTGTTTGTGAGACTCTTCTTGTTAGCCTCAGCTTCTTAAATTGATCTGTTCTGGTTCCCTGGGTTTATGGTGTGAACATCTGTGGTAGAATACCTGTGAGATTCAGTGGTGCAGTCTCCTTTGGGTATCCTGGTGTTCATAGCTTCCACGTACTCTTTTTTTGTGATCAGTTGGAGGGGTAAGGCAAAATGGTTTAAGACAGTAAGAGAGTATTCTATGATATTTACAGTAGCAGCTGGTAGAGAAGAGATAGGAGATCCTTTGTCTATGTATAGTGTTAACTGTGACATTCCACCCAACTAGTCACTTTTTAGAAAGGATAGAAAGAAGATAAGACTCTTGTTGGGGAGAGATGGATTGTGAGTTAAATCTAGAAAGTGGTGATGTTGTGGGAGGTCAGATTCTGAGGTAAGGTGAGAGTAAAGGATAGTAAATAAGTGTAGTGTGTGAGAGAATAGAGTTAACCACTACAGTAATAAAGTTCAGGAAAGTGTGAAGTGGGCTAAGGTCTTGGGGTGGGTTTTGTGTAGCATTTACAATTGTATGGAATAGCTATTATTTACAGTAATATTAGAGCAACAATCATTTGACAGAATCGATGAGATCTAGATAACAAGAATAGGGAGTATAGAACCTTGAGTAGTGTACTAATGGAACACAAATGAAGTGAGGGACAGTAAATTAGCAAGACACTATGAATGGGATAAGAAGGGAAACCTGTTAAATGATACAATATTACCAGCCAAGGAAAGAAGACATACAGAAAGAGGAGGAATACAAAAATACTATTAAAATAAAAGATATAAGAATAATGAAAAATAATAATACAAATATGCAATAACTTGAAGGTTCTCTGTAATAACAAAGTGAAATTTGTCTCACTGTCTCAGCTGTTGGGATACCCTCTGTTTGGGTCCAAATCTCGTCTTTTCACAGTTTCGGGTTTTTTTTTGTGTCACTTGTGGGTATTTACAAAGGAAAAAGAAAAAGGGACCTGGTCCTTTATTGTCCTGGGTCCTTATTGTCTCCTCACCATCTGGTTTTTCAATGTCTGCTGCAATTTTTGATCTCCTTTTTTCATATATGTTGTGTTACTATTGGCTGTTTGCTCTGTTCTTCCGTAGATCAGTTAGGGTTTTCTCCCGTGTGTAGGGGAAGTGGAATCTGCTCCCTTCTACCATGCCGTCATTTTCCCTCCCTCAGAAGAAGAATTTCTTGGAAGTCCAGATAGTTGTCATTCCAAGCATTCTCCTCCCTCTTATTCCCCAACTAAGACAGTATGATTTTATTTGTGTGGCTTTTTCTTCCTAAGTAAGTTTAGAATGCTGCACAACTTTATGCTTTTCTATTTTGGGAAATGAGTCAAAACCTCTTATAGGAAAAGATTACTTTGGTGAAATGTAAATGAAAAGACTGTGTAAGCAAAATAGAAATATTAAGGGTACAGAAGGCAAAGGATACAATTTTACTTGGGAAAAATAAACATGTTTTCATCAAAATGAGCTTTCAGGTATGAAAATTTGAGTCTCTAATAAGCAGTAACCCAGACCAATAATGCTTACAAATGTTGATCTTTGAAATTCTTGAGATATTTTGCAGATCTTAGAGTTGTATTATCTGGGATGATACCTCAAATCAGCTCTTTTCTCTAAAGTACATTTTTTTGTGTGGATTTTATTAAATCATTCTTACTTTTTATGGTATAATTCACATATGATAAAATTCACCACGATGCATTCTTACTCCTAAAGTAGATCACTATTTTATGAGCTCTGTATAGGGAGTTTTATATTTATGTGTAAAAGTTTTGAGGAGAGAAGAGCAATCCTTTTTTCTAAGTAACCTTGTAGACTTTGATTTTAATGAACACATGTGGCAAGTACTCATTAATTACAGACTCTTTTCATGGGGAAAATGCATTTTCTGTGTTCCTCTTTCTATTACAACCACATTAGATCATTACTGATTCTCAGTGTGTGTAGGGGTAATAATGACATTGAGCAAATGATTCAAAATATTTATCTGAATAAAAGATATTTTTGAATAGAACTTTTCTGAATAATTTTTTGTAATTAAAATAATGAACAGTTTTACAATGACTTTTATAGTAAGGATAACTCTAAATAAATTTTAAAGTTTTAGGTTTTACAGTATCTCAAGATTCTTTTTTCTGCAAGGAGAGTATATTCAAAACCTATTTAACTCCAGGCCTTAAATCTAATATTACATCCTATTTGGTAGTCCAATTCTGTAATTTTTCATCACAAACCCTGAACAATAAGTGGAAAATTTGACTTTCTCTTTCGCTGATTACAGATGTCTCTCCAAAAAGAGGGAGTTGAGAGAAAGTGTCCCCACTGGTCTACTTACAGAGTCCTAAGTAAACACTCAGTGTGGTGTCAGGGAAAGGAGCAGGTGTATGGCTGTCACATGTGGAAAGCACAGTTTCATTTTACTTTGCTGGAAGGGGTGGGAAAGCTCAGTGTGTTGTCTTTCATGAAATGAATTATGCTGTCACCCCAGGAAATGGCCTTTAGAAGGTTGTGCACAACAAGCTTACCAAGAGTTTTCTTGAATGTTTTTTGTGTGACTATTACTCACCATTGTATAAAACATAAGCAGGTGTTTGCATCCTTAGTTTTATGCCATGGTCTATTTTAGATGCCCCAAGTGACTTGGCATCATATAGGGGCAGAACCAGAGCCCTGTACAAGTCTGTTTTCAAATCTACTGCTGTTTTTATGAGTTTTATTTCCATTTTAGGCCACTTGACTATTTTAAAACATGACATAAGAGGGTAGAAATCTCTCAGTCAGAAACTGCAGGACAGCACTGATGAAGGGAAAATTAGATTAGTTTTGTGACAATTTTGTCCAATGCTGACACTCAAAAAGACACCCAGGGATTTCTAGATTCAAATTCTTTCCAGTACTGACACTCAAAAAGACACCTAGGGATTTATTTCTAGATTCAAATTCTTTCCTATGACTACATTGTTCAAATAATCTGGGTTATCTTCTCATCTTGATGTATCTTGGTCTCTGTGGAGGTGTTCTCCACATCCATGTGAGTGACACATGTTTTAGGTGGTACACTTTTAAAAGGTCTGTGGAGGCCAACACATGTCCAGGAGCCATGGGGTCATCACACAGTGGGCCCAATCTATTTCTGGTGAAGCTGCTAACTAGTTACTCCTTCACCAGTGAATTTCCTTAGAGCGGTGCCTCTTCATGTGCCTTTTCACTTGTTGAAACATGAAAAAATCCTCTCTAAAAGAAATTCTACAGGGCCTCTTTTCACATGAGAGTGGTTATTTTCACATTATATATAGCACATCATGTTCAGAGGAAGGGTGTTAAAAGTTCTTTATATATCTAAGTAGGAATCAAACCAGTTTAAATGTGGAAGGAACCTTCATGATTACCCAGTTGAACCCCTCATGCTACAGACTGGGAAACTGAGGCCTATTGACTAGGCTAAGATGGTTAGCAAGGTGGTAGCTGACAAAAAGTAATGAATTGTTTGAAAGGCTCCAAACTTCTGTGGTGTGACAACATTTCATACTAAGCTGGTTTTAAGCAAACACCTGCTACAGAGTTTATAACATCAGGTCGATGTACTCATTTCAGCAGAATATGAAATGAATGTTGTCTCTGATAATATGTACTGTTGTTAGCACTTCTGTTGAAGAGACTTTCTGCAGTATCACTTTCATGGTAAGTTGGGAAGCGATAGAGCTACTGAATCCCTGTCTTGTCTGCAAACGAGTGAATGCATGCACGGGATTATTTCATCTATGATGTAGAATAAGCTTCCATACAACAGCTTTCTCCAGTGTGTTCCTCCTAGGAGCAAAGCGTAGCCTAAGTAAGAAATGCATGTATACTGTAACATGTCACTTGGACCCTACACTTTTGTGAATGTGTAAGTGAATATGAACATAGAAGTACACTTTTGGGGCTCCAACTGCATTCCACTCTGATTAGGAAGTACAGAAGAGTTTGAACCCCAATAGGTCACAAGGAATTAAAATATTTTTTACAAAGTGGTATTTCAGTCAAAGCCATCTACACTGTTGAATGCCTTATCAATGTACTCACTTCAGCACAAGATGAAATGAGTGGTGATTCGGATAACAAGTCCTGTTTTTCACAGTCTGTTGAAGTATATTTCTGAAAGATCACTTCCATGGAATGTTTGATAGTGAAAGAGCTACTGAAATTATTTTCTGGCAGAAAATGCATGAACTCATGCATAGGACCACGATATGTTTGAAGGAGAGTAAGCTTTTCCAGTGGTATTCTCCAATGTATTCTTTCCAACAGAAAACAATAACCCAACTAAGACATGCCTGTACTGCCTAGTATCTGAATTAGACAAAACAGTTCTGTGAATGTCCAAATGAATATGAACCAATCAGTCCACTTTCTGACACTGAGCATGTGTCTCTCTCTTCCAAAACTAATGAATTGTTTGAATGGCTCCAAATCACTGTGGTATGAGAATGTTTCATACTAAGCTGGTTGTAAGGAAACATGTTCAGCAGTGTTTACAACACAAGGTCAATGTAGTGATTACTGTAGAAGGTGAAATGAATGTTGTCTCTGATAATACATACTGTTGTTAGCACTTCTGTTGAAGTGTCTTTCTCTAATATCACTTTCATGGTAAGTTTGGCAGCAATAGAGCTACTGAATCCCTGGTCTGTCTGCATACAAGTGAATGCATGCACAGGATTGTTTTATCTATGATGTAGAATAAGCTTCCATACAACAGTATTCTCCAGTTGTTACTCCAAGGAGCAATTCAAGCCTAAGTAAGAAATGCATGTATACTGTAATATGTCACTTGGACCCGACAGTTTTGTGAATGTCTAAGTGAATATGAAAATGAAAGTACAGTTTCAGGGCTCCAAGTGCATTCCACTCTGAAAATACAGCAGCAAAGGATTTGCACCCCATTAAGTCACAAAACAATGAAAATATATGTTAAAAGCCAGATTTCAGTGAAAGACACCTACACTGTTGAACGCCTTATCAATGTACTCATTTCAGTCTAACATGATATGAGTGGTGTTTCAGATAAGTTCCATTGTCCATGGTCCATTCAAATTTATTCCTGAAGTATTGTTCTCAAATGCAAATTTTATGGTAATTTTGATAGCAAAAGAGCTTCTGAAAACAATCTTCTGTCCTCAGTTGAGAGAACAGATGCCTAAGACTATGTCATCTTCAAGTAGAGTAAACCTCTGCAGTGTGATTCCTCCAAAGTATTCTTTCCTGTAAAGAGAATAGGGAAGATAAGACATGCATGTACTGTGTAGTACCTGACTTGGAGAAAACGGTTTTGTGAATGTGAAACTGAGTATGAATCTAACAGTCCATTTTCTGTAACCAAGGGCATTTCTCTCATATTGAACAGTAATGAACTGTTTCAATGCTTACAAATCACTCGGTAAGGAGATGCTTTTGAACAAAACAATTTTAAGAAAACACTTGTACAGTTTTTATAACATTACTCAATGTACTCCTTTCAGTAGAAGTTGAAATGATGGTGTCTCCAGTAATACATACTGTTCTAACAGTTTTGTAGAAGTATTGCTCTGAAATGCCACTTTTGTGGTCATTTTGATAGGGAAAGAGCTTCTAAGATCAATTTTCTGTTACAATTGACTGAACAGATGCCTAACACTATGTCAACTTTAGGTAAAATAAACCTCTGCAGTACAGCTTACTCAAAAGTTTTCTTTCATGAAAAAAGCATAGGGAAGATAAGACATGCATGTACTGTGTAGTACCTGAGTTGGACAAAAAGGTTTGGTGAGTATGAAACTGAGTATGAATCCCACAGTCCAATTACTGTAACCAAGTGCATTTCCCTTGATTGAATGGTAAATATCTGTTTCAACACTTTAAAATTACTCAGAAATGGAGTCTTTTGAACAAAACAGTTTTAAGAAAACACATTTTACAGTGTTTATAATGCTCAGTCAATGTACTTTTTTCAGTAGAAGTTGAAATGAATAGTGGCTCCAGTAATAAATGCTGTTATAAGAGTTCTGTAGAAGTATTGTTCTGAAATGCCCTGTTGTAGTAATTTTGATAGGGAAAGACCTTCTGAAATCAATTTTATGTCCTCAAATGAGTGAACAGATGCTAAAGACTATGACATCTTTACAATAGAATAAACCTCTGAAGTACAGATACTGTCCAAAGTATGCTTTCCCATAAAGAGAATAGAGAAGAGAAGACATGCCTGTACTGTTTAGTAACTGACTTGGAGAAAAAGGTTCTGGGAATGTGAGACTGATCATAAATTTAACAGTCAAGATTTTGTAATAAATTGGGTTTCTCTGTGAATGAAATGTAAAGAACAGTTTCAGTGCTTCCCTAGAACTCTGAAATAAGACTCTTTTGAAGAAAACAGTTTTAAGAAAACACCTTGAACAGTGTTTATAAAATTAGTCAATATACTCCTTTCAGTAGAAGTTGACATGAATGGTGTCTCCAGTAACACATACTGTTTTAACACTTCTGTAGAAGTGTTGCTCTAAAATACCACTTTTGTGGTTATTTTGATAGCAAAAAAGCTTCTGAGATCAACTTTCTGTTACAATTGTGTGAATGGATGCCTAACAGTATGTCATCTTTAAGGAGAATAAACCTCTGCAGTATAGATTCCTCCAAAGTATTTTTTCATGAGAAAAGAATAGGGAAGATAAGACATTTCTGTGTAAGCATTGCTCTGAAATGCCACTTTTGTGGAAATTTGATAGTGAAAAAGCTCCTGAAATCCATTTTCTGTTCTCTATTGAGTGAACAGGTACCTAACACTATGTCATATTTTAGAAGAATGAATCTTTTCAGTACAGATACATCCAAAGTATTCTTTCAATGTAAAAAGAGTTGAGGAGATAAGACATGCTTGAACTGTGCAGTACCGGACTTCTGAAAACGGTTTTCTAAAGGTGAAATTGAGTGTGAATCTAACAGTAGACTAATTGTAACCAAATGCATTTCTCTCTGATTGAATGGTAATCAAGTGTTTGAACACATCGAAATAACTCGGAAATGAGAGTCTTTTGAAGGAAACAGGTTTAAGAAAATACTTTTTGCAGAGTTTAAAATGCTCACTCAATAAATTCTTTCAATTAGAAGTTGAAATGAATGTTGTGTACAGTTATTAATACCGTTTTAGGAATACACTACAAGTATTGTTCTGAAATACCACTGTTGTGGTAATCTTGATAGCAAAAGAGCTTCTGAAATCAATTTTATGTCCTAAAATGAATGAACACATGCCAAAGATTATGTCACATTTAAAATAGAATAAACTTCTGCAGTACAGATTCATCCAAAGTATATTTTGCTGCAAAAGAATGAGGAAGATAAGAAATGTGTGTACTGTGTACTGCCTGAGTTGGAGAAAAAGGTTTTGTGAATGTGAAACTGAGTATGAATCTCACAATCCACGTTCTGTAACCAAGTGCATTTCTCTCTGATTGAACGGTAATAAACTGTTTCAAAGCTTCCAAAGCAATTGGAAATGAGAATCTTTTGAATAAAATGGGCTTAAGAAAACACCTTGTACTGAGTTGATAACATTAGTCAACGTACACATTTCATTAGAATTTGAAATGAATGGTGTCTCCAGTAGCACATAAATTTTAACACTTCTGTAGAAGTATTGCTATGAAACACTACTTTTGTGGTCATTTCAATAATGAAAAAGGTTCTATGATCAATTTCCTGTTACAATAGAGTGCACAGATGCCCAACAGTATGTCATCTTTAAGTAGAATAAACCTCTGCAGTACAGATTCCTCCAAGTATTCTTTCTTTAAATAGAATAGGTAAGATAAGACATGTGTGTACTGTCTGCTACCTGAGTTGGACAAAAAGGTATTGTGAATGTGAAACAATATGAATCTCACAGTCCACAGCCTGTAACCAGTTGCATTTCTCTGTGATTGAATGGTAATTAACCCTTTCAGTGCTTCCAAATCACTCATAAATGAGAATCTTTTTAATAAATCAGATTTAAGAAGATGATTTATTCAGTGTTTATAGCATCAGTCAATGTACTTATTTCAGTAGAACTTGATATGAAAGGTGTCTCCAGTAACACATAGTGTTTTAACACTTCTGTAGAAGACTTGCTGTGAAATGCCACTCTTGTGGTAATTTTGATAGTGAAAGAACTTCTGAGATCAACTTTCTGTTACAATTGGGTGAACAGATGCCTAACACTATGTCATCATTATGTAGTATAAATCGCTGCAGTAGAGATTCCTTCAAAGTATTCTTTCCTGTGAAAAGAATAGATAAGACATGCATGTACTTTGTAGCACTTGACTTGGAGGAAACGGTTTTGCGATGTGAAAGTGTGTATGAGTCTCACAGTCCACTTTCTGTAACCAAGTGAAATTCTCTCTGATTGAACAGTAATGAACTGTGTCAATGCTTCCAAAGCATGTGGAAAGGGGACTCTTTTCAATAAAAAGGTTTAAGAAATGGCTCCATACTGGGTTCATATCATTAGTCATGTATGCCTCACAGTAGAGTTGAAATGAATGGTGTCTCTAGTGACACATACAGTTTGAACACTGCTGTAGAACTATTGCTTTGAAACACCACTTTTTGGTCATTTTGATAGTGAAAGAGCTTCTAAGATCAACTTTATGTTACAATTGAGTGAACAGATGCCTAACACTATGTCATCTTTAAGTAGAATAAGTTTCTGCAGTAGAGATTCCTCCAAAGTATTCTTTCCTGTAAAAAGAATAGGTAAGGTAAGACATGCATGTACTTTGTAGTACTTGACTTGGAGAAAATTATTTAGTGAATGTGAAAGTGTGTATAAGTCTCACAGTCCACTTTCTGTAACCAAGTGAAATTTTCTTTGATTGAACAGTAATGAACTGTTTCAATGCTTCCAAAACACTTCGAAATGAGACTCTTGAATAAAACAGGTTTAAGAAAACACCTTGTACTGGGTTTATTACATTAGTCAACATACACATTTCAGTAGCAGTTGAAATGAATGGTGTCTCCAGTAACACATACTGTTTTAACACTTCTGTAGAAATATTGCTGTGAAACAACACTTTTTTGGTCATTTTGATAGGGAAAGAGCATCTAAGATTTACTTTCAGTTACAATTGACTGAACAGATGGCTAACAGTATGCCATCTTTAAGTAGAATAAACTCTGCAGTACAGATTCCTCCACAGTTATCTTTATTGAAAAAAGAATAGGTAAGATAAGGAATGTGTGTACTGTGTAGTAACTGACTTGTAGACAATGATTTTGAGAAAGTGAAACAGTATAAATCTCACAGTCTACATTCTGTAACCAAGTGCATTTCTCTAGGATTAAACAGCAGTGAGCTGTTTGCTTCCAAATCACTCAGAAATGAGATTGTTTTGAACAGAAGAGGTTTAAGAAAAGGACTTCTTCAGTGTTTATAACATCAGTCAATGTATTCCTTTCACTACAAGTTGAAGTGAATGGTACCTTCAGTAACAAACACGGTTTTAACACTTTTGTAGAAGTGTTACTCTGAAATGTGACTTTTTAGGAAATTTGATAGCAAAAGAGCTTTTAATATCCATTTTCTGTTGCAATTGAGTGAACACATGCCTAACACTATGTCATCTTTAAGTAGAATATACCTTTGCAGTACAGATTCCTCCAAAATATTCTTTCTGTAAAAAAGAATAGGTAATATAAGATATGCATGTTCTATGTACTTCCTGAATTGGACAAAAAGGTATAGTGAATGTGAAACTGAGTATGAATCTCACAGGCCACAGGCTGTAACCAAGTGCATTTCTATGTGAATGGACAGTACTGAACTCTTTCAATGCTTCCAGTCACTCATAAATGAGAATCTTTTGAACAAATAAGGTTTAAGAAAATGATTTCTTAAGTGTTCATAACATCAGCCAATGTATTAATTTCATTAGAAGTTGAAATGAATGGTGTATCCAGGAACACATACTGTTTTAACACTTCTGTGGAAGTCTTGCTTTGAAATGCCACTCCTGTGGTAATTTTGATAGTGAAAGAACTTCTGAGATCACCTTTCTGTTAAAATTGAGTGAAAACATGCCTAACACGATGTCATCTTGAAGTAGAAAAAATCGCTGAAGTTGAGACTCTTCAAAAGTAAACTTTCCAGTAAAACAAATACCTAAGATAAGACATTGAGTGTGTAGTCCGTGACGTGGAGAAAATGGTTTTGTCAATGTGAAACTGAGTATGAATTTACCAGTCCACATTCTGTAACCAAGTCCATTTCTCTCTGATTGACCAGTAATGAAGTGTTTCAGTGCCTCCAATGCACTTGGAAATGAGACTCTTTTGAATAAAACAGGTTTAAGAAAACACCTTGTACTAGGTTTATTATATTACTCAACATACACATTTCAGTAGAAGTTGAAATGAATGGTGTCTCCAGTAACACATACTATTTTAACACTTCTGTAGAAATATTGCTGTGAAACACCATTTTTGTGGTCTTTTTGATAGAAAAGATCTTGTAAGATGAACTTTCTCTTACAATTGACTGACAGATGGCTAATAGTATGTCATTTTAAGTAGAATATACCTCTGCAGTGCAGATTCCTCCAAAATATTCTTTCTGTAAGAAGAATAGGTAATATAAGATATGTGTGTACTGTGTACTTCCTGAGCTGGACAAAAAGGTATTGTGAATGCGAAACTGAGTATGAATGTCACAGTCCATGGGCTGTAACCAAGTGCATTTCTCTATGATTGGACAGTACTGAATTCTTTCAAAGCTTCCAAATTACTCATAAATGAGAATCTTTTGAACAAGACAGGTTTAAAGAAATGATTTCTTCATTGTTTATAACATCAGTCAATGTACTTATTTCAGTAAAAGTTGAAATGAATGGAGCCTCCAGTAACACATAGTGTTTTAACTCTTCTCTGGTAGTGTTGCTCTGGGGTGCTACTCATGCGGTAATTTTGATAGTGAAAGAACTTCTGAGACCCACTTTCTGTTAACAGTGGAGTGAAAAGACAGCTAACAGTATGTAATCTTTAAGTAGAATAGACCTCTGAAGTTCAAATTCTTCCAAAGTATTCTTTCATGAAAAAAGAATAGGTAAGATAAACATGCATGTACTGTGTAGTACCGGATTTGGAGAAAATGGTTTGTTGAATGTGAAAGTGAGTACAAATCTAACCATCTATTTTCTGTATCCAAGTTCATTTGTCTGTGATTGAACAGTAATGAACTGTTGCAATCTTTCCAAATCACTCAGAATTGAGAGTCTTTTGAACAATACAGGTTTAAGGAAATAACTCCTTCAGTGTTTATAATGGTCAGTGAATTTACTCGTTTTTGTAGAAGTTGAAATGAATGGTGTCTCCAGTAACACATACTGTTTTAAGACTTCTGTAAAAGTGTTGCTCTGAAATTCCACTCGTGTGGTAACTTTGATAGTGAAAGAACTTCTGAGATCCACTTTCTGTTACAATGGAGTGAAAAGACGCCAGACACTATGTCTTCTCTAAGTAAAATAAATCTCTGCAGTACAGAATCCTCCAAAGTATTCTTTCCTGTAAAAACAATACATAAGATAAGACATGCCTGTGGTTTATAGTACATTACTTGGAAGAAACAGTTTTGTGAATGTAAAAGCGAGTACTGAGTTGTACGAGTCTCACAGTCCACAATCTGTAACCAAATGAAATTCTCTGTAGTTAAGCAGTAATGAACTGTTTCAGCCCTTCCATATCACTAGGAAATGAGACTCTTTTGCATAAAAAAACATCTAAGAAACCACCTCATACTGGGTTTATATTATTAGTCAATGTGCACCTTTCAGTAGAAGTTGAAATGAATGGTATCTCCAGGAACACATACAGGTTTAATACTGCTGTAGAAGTATTGCTCTGAGATGCCATTTTGTGGTATTTTGACAGCGAAAGAGCAACTAAGAAAAATTTTCTGTAACATTGATTGACCAAGATGCCTAAAACTAGTTATGCTGAAGTAGAGTAAATCTCTGTAGCACAGATTCATGCAAAGAACACTCTTCTGTGAAAAGAAGAGGGAAGTTAAGATGTGTGTATGGAGCACTCTCTGATTTGGAGAAGACGGTTTTATGAATGTGAAGCTGAGTATGAATCCAAGAGTCCATTTTTGTAACCAGGGTTTGGGTTTGGGTTAGGGTTAGGGATAGGGATAGCATTAGGGCTAGGGATAGGGTTAGAGTTAGGGTTAGGGATAGGCATAGGATTAGGGTTAGGGTTAGGGATAGCAATCGGTTAGGGTTAGGTTTAGGGATACAGTTAGGCTTAGGTTTAGGGTTAGTTTTAGGGTTAGAGTTAGGTTGAGGGTTAGGGTTAAGTTTAGGGTTAGGACTAAGGTTAGGGTTAGGACTAAGGTTAGGGTTAGGATTAGGGTTAGAAAAGACAGTTTTAGAAGTAACTTTTTCAGTGTTTATAGCGCTCAGTCAATGTACTTTCAGTAGAAATGAAATGAATGGTGTCTCTAGTAATGAATACTGTTTTAACACTTCTGTAGAAGTAAAGCTCTGAAATGCCAATTTTGTGGCAATTTTGTTGAAAAAGAGCTTCTACAATCAACTTTCTGTTACAATTGAGAATGCTGACACATAATACTAAGTTATTTTTAAGTACAATGAACATCTTTAATATAGATTCATCCAAATTACTCTTTCCTGTAAAAAGAACAGGCAAGCTAAGAAATGTGTGTATGGAGTAATATCTGACTTGGAGAAGATGGTGTTGTGAATGTGAAACTGAGTATGAATCTAAGAGTCTTATCTGTGTAAACAAGTGCATTTCTCTCTGATTGAATGGTAATGACCTATTTCAACACATCCAAGTCACTTGGAAATGACACTCTTTAGAAAAAAACAGGTTTAAGAAAGTAACTTTTTCAGTGTTTATACAGCTCAGTCAATGTAGTTTCAGTAGAAGTGAAATGAATGGTGTCTTTAATAACACATACTATTTTAACAATTCTGTAGAAGTACTGCTCTGAAATGTTACTTTTCTGGTGTTTTGATAGCGAAAGAGCAACTAAGATAAATTTTCTGTAACAATGATTGACCAAGATACCTAAAACTAGGTTATACTTAGGTAGAATAAATCTCCTTAGCTCAGGTTTATGCGAAGTACACTCTTCTATGAAAATAAGAGGGAAGTTAAGACGTGTGTGCAGAGAAGTATCTGACTTGGAGAAGATGGTTTTATGAATGTGAAGCTGAGTATGAATCTAACACTCCAATTTCTGTAACCAGGGTTAGTGTTAGTGTTAGGGTTAGCCATAGGGTTAGGGTTAGGTTTAGGGATAGCGATAGGGATAGGTTTAGGGTTAGGGATAGAGATAGGGTTAGTGTTAGTGTTATGGATACATATAGGGTTAGGAATAGAGGTAGCATTTGGGTTAGGGCTAGGATTAGTGTTAGAAAAAAAAACAGTTTAAAAAATTAACTTCTCAAGCATTTATAAAGCTCAGGCAATGTACTTTCAGTATAAGTGAAATGGTGTCTCCAGTATTGCATACAGTTTTAACCCTTCTTTAGAAATAGTGCTGTGAAATGCCAATTTTGTAATAATTTTGTTTAAAAAGAGCTTCTACGATCAACTTTCTGTAACAATTGAGACCACAGACACTTAATACTAAGTACTTTTCAAGTAGAATAAACATCTTTCTTACTTTATTTTAATCATTGTTCAAGTACAGTTTTCTCCCTTTTACTCCCATTCCATCCCGCCCACCCATCCCTCCCAACTTCTCTCCCATTACCACCCTCCCCCTAGTTTTTGTCCATGTGTCCTTTAAATTTGTTCTTGTAAACCCTTCCCATTTTCCCCTGAAATTACCCCTTCTCTCCCCTCTGGACACTGTTAGCCTGTTCTCAATTTCTGTGTCCTTGGTTATATTTTTGTTGATTAGGTTCCTGTTAAAGGTGAGATCATATGGTATTTGTCTTTCACTGCCTGGCTTGTTTCGCTAAGCATAATGTTTTCCAGCTCCATTCACGCTGTTGCAAAGGGTAGGAGCTCCTTCTTTCTTTCTGCTGCATAGAATTCCACTGTGTAAATGTACCATAGTTTTTTGATCCATTCATTTACTGATGGGCATCTTGGTTGCTTCCAGCATCTAGCTATTGTAAATTGTGCTGCTATGAACATTGGGATGCATTGGTCTTTTGAATTGGTGTTTCAGTGTTCTTAGAATATAGTCCCAGCAGTGGAATTGCAGGGTCAAAAGGCAGATCCATTTTTAGTTTTCTGAGGAAGTTCCATACTGCTTTCCATAGTGGTTGTACCAGTCTGCAGTCCCACCAACAGTGCACTAGGGTCCCCTTTTCTCCACAACCTCTCCAACACTTGTTGTTTGTTGCTTTGTTTATGATGGCCATTCTGACTGGTGTGAAGTGGTATCTCATTGTGGTTTTAATTTGCATCTCTCTGATAGCTAGCGATATTGAACATCGTTTCATGTGTCTTTGGATTTTCTGTATGTCCTCCTTGGAGAAGTGTTTGTTCAAGTCCTTTGTCCATTTTTTAACTGGATTCCTTGTCTTCTTAGTGCAGTTGTGTAAGTTCTTTATATATTTTGGAGATTAAACCCTTGTCTGAGGTATCATTGGCAAATATGTTTTCCCATACAGTTGGTTCTCTTTTAATTTTGATACTGTTTTCTTTAGCTGTGCAGAAGCTTTTAATTTTGATGAGGTCCCATTTGTTTATTCTTTCCTTTATGTCCTTTGCTCTAGGAGACACGTCAGTAAAACAGTTTCTTCGTGAAATATCTGAGATTTTCCTACCTACGTTCTCCTCTAGGACTTTAATGGTGTCATCTTTTATATTTAAGTCTTTTATCCACCTTGAATTTATTTTTGTATATGGTGTAAGTTGGTGCTCAAGTTTCATTTTTTTGCACGTGGCTGTCCAGTTCTCCCAACACCATTTGTTGAAGAAGCTATTTTTATTCCATTTAATGTTGCTGCCTTCTTTGTCAAATATTAATTGACCATAGAGACTTGGGGTTATTTCTGGGCTCCCTGTTCTGTTCCATTGGTCTATGTGCCTGTTTTTATGCCAGTACCAGGCTGTTTTGATTACAGTGGCCTTGTACTATAGTTTAGTGTCAGGTATTGTGACCCTC
The DNA here is from genome assembly GCF_004126475.2 of Phyllostomus discolor. NCBI lineage: Eukaryota > Metazoa > Chordata > Mammalia > Chiroptera > Phyllostomidae > Phyllostomus > Phyllostomus discolor. The sequence goes on from NC_040907.2 coordinate 102,454,975, forward strand.
CTACTTTACTCTTCTTTCTCAAAATTGCAGCAGCTATTCGGGGTCATTTATAATTCCATATAAATTTTTGAAGTGTTTGTTCTATGTCTGTGAAATATGCCATTGGTACTTTAACAATAATTGCATTAAATCTGTAAATTGCTTTGGGTAGTATGGACATTTTGATGATATTAATTCTTCCAATCCATGAACACGGTATATGTTTCCATTTGTTTGTGTCTTCCTTGATTTCTTTCCTGAGTGTTATATAGTTTTCTGAATACAGGTCTTTTACCTCTTTGGTTAGGTTTATTCCTAGATATTTTATATTTCTTTTTACTATTTCAAATGGGATTTTTCCCTTGATCTCTGTTTCTGTTGTTTCATTGTTAGTGTACAGAAATGCCTTTGATTTCTGGATATTGACTTTGTATCCTGCTGTTTTGCCAAATTCATTTATTAGGTCAAGCAGTGTTTTGGTAGAGTCTATAGGATTTTCTATGTATACTATCATTTCATCTGCAAACAGTGACAGTTTTGTTTCCTCCTTTCCAATTTGAATGTCTTTTATTTCTTTTTCTTGTCTGATTGCTGTGGCTAAAACTTCCAGTACTATATTGAATAGAAGTGGTGAAATTGGACAGCCTTGTCTTGTTCCTGATCTTAGTGGAAAAGATTTTAATTTTTTCCCATTGAGTATGATGTTGACTGAAGGTCTCTCATATATGGCCTTTATTATGTTGAGGAATGCTCCCTCTATTCCCACTTTGCTGAGTGTTTTTATCATGAATGGGTGCTGTACCTTATCAAATGCTTTTTCCACATCTATTGACATGATCATGTGGTTTTTGTCTTTGCTTTTGTTTATGTGATGTATTACATTTACTGGCTTGCGAATATTGTACCATCCTTGCATCCCTGGAATGAACCCCACTTGGTCATGGTGTATGATCTTTTTAATGTATTGTTGGATGCGGTTTGCCAGTATTTTGTTGAGGATTTTAGCGTCAATGTTCATCAGTGATATTGGCCTGAAGTTTTCTTTCTTTGTTGTGTTTTTATTTGGTTTTGGAATTAGGATGATGTTGGCCTCATAAAAAGAGTTTGGGAGACTCCCATCTTTTTGGATTTTTTGGAATTGTCTTTGAGGGATAGGGGTTAGCTCTTCCTTAAATGCTTTGTAGAATTCTTCTGTGAAACCATCTGGTCCCGGGCTTTTGTGTGTTGGGAGTTTTTGGATTACTGCTTCAATTTCTTTTGTTGTTATTGGTCCTTTCAGGCTTTCTGCTTCTTTTTCATTGAGTTTTGGAAGATTATATTTTTCTAGAAATTTGTCCATTTCACCTAGGTTTTCAAATTTCTTGGCATACAGTTCTTTGTAGTAATTTGTACAATCCTTTGTATTTCTGTGGTATCTGTTGTAATCTCTCCTCTTTCATTTCTGATTGTGTTTATTTGGGTCTTCTCTCTTTTTTTCTAGATGAGTCTGCTTAAAGGCTTGTCGATTTTGTTTATCTTTTCAAAGAACCAACTCTTGGATTCATTGATCCTTAGAATTGTGCTTTTAGTCTCTATGTCATTTAATTCTGCTCAGATCTTGGTTATTTCCTTCCTTCTGCTTGCTCTGGGCTGCCTTTGTTGTTGTTCCTCGAGTTCTTGTAGACGTAGGGTTAGGTTGTTTGTTTGGAATGTTTCTAACCTTTTTAGGTGGGCCTGTATTGCTATGAACTTCCCTCTCAGGACTGCCTTGGCTGTGTCCCATAAGTTTTGGGTTGTTGTGAGTTCATTTTCATTTGTTTCCAGAAACCTTTTGATTTCTCCCCTAACATCATTCTTTACCCATTCATTGTTTAATAGCATGCTATTTAATCTCCATGATTTTGAGTGTTTTGGGTTTTTTTCCTTCGGGTTGGTTTCTAGCTTCAGTCCCTTGTGGTCTGAGAAAATGCTTGGTATGATTTCAATTTTCTTGAAATTCTTGATGCTTGTTTTGTTTCCTATCATGTGGTCTATCTTTCAGAATGTTCCATGTACATTTGAAAAGAATGTATATTTAGCTTCTTTTGGGTGGAGGGCTCTGTATATATCAGTAAAGCCCATTTCATCAAGGGTATTGGTCAATGCCACAATATCTTTGTTAATATTTTGTTTAGAAGATCCTCCATTTTTGACAGTAGGGTGTTAAAATCTCCCACTATAATTGTGTTGCTGTCCATATCTTTCTTGAAGTCCTCTAAGATTTTCTTTATGTATTTCGGCGCTCCTATGTTGGGTGCATATATATTTACAATATTTATGTCTTCTTGGTGAATTCTTCCCTTGAGTATTATGAAATGACCTTCTGGGTCTCTCTTTATGGACCTTTTTTGGAAGTTTATTTTGTCTGATATGAGTATTGCTACCCCGGCTTTTTTTTCCTGTCCATTTGCTTGAAAGATTTGTTTCCAGCCCTTCACTTTCAGCCTGTGTAGGTCTTTTATCCTGAGGTGGGTCTCTTGTAGACAGCAGATATGTGGGTCATTTTTTCTTATCCAATCAGCTATTCTATGTCTTTTGATTGGAGCATTTAATCCATTTATGTTTAAGGTTATTATTGATAGGTACTTATTCATTGTCTTTTATGTACGTGTGTTTCTCTCTCTCTCTCTCTCTCTCTCTCTCTCTCTCTCTCTCTCTCTCTGTCTGTCTCTTTCTCTCTCTCTCTTCCCTCCCTTCCTTAAAGCAGTCCTTTTAGAATCTCTTGCAGAGCTGGTTTGGTTGAGGTGTATTCTTTTAGACTTCTTTTGTCTGGGAAGCTTCTTATTTGGCCTTCTATCTTAATTAAGAGCCTTGCTGGGTAAAGTAGTCATGGTTGCAGCCCTCTGGTTCTCATTACCTGGAGTATTTCTTGGCATTCTCTTCTGGCTTGAAGTGTTTCTATTGAGAAGTCAGCTGTTAGCCTTATTGGGGCTCCCTTGTATGTTACTTCCTTTTTCTCCCTTGCTGCCTTTAAGGTTCTCTCTTTGTCTTGAAATTTTGTCATTTTAATTATGATGTGTCTTGAGGTGGGCCTCTTTGTGTTCCTCTTGATTGGGACTCTCTGTGTTTCCTGGATTTGTGTGACTTTTTCTCTTATCAAATTAGGGAAGTTCTCCTTCATTACTTGTTCAACTAGGTTTTCGATCCCAGCTTTTCTTCTTCTCCTTCTGGTATCCCTATTATATGGATATTATTATGTTTCATATTGTCTTGCATTTCTCTTAATCCCTCTTCATTCTTTCTGAGCCTCTTTTCCTTTTCTTGCTCTTTCTGGATGCTGTTTTCTACTTTGTCCTCCAGCTCGCTAATCTGATCTTCTGCTTCATCAATCCTGCTTTTCATTCCTTCTACTGTGTTCTTCAGTTCAGAAATTGTATTCTTCATTTCCTCTTGACCTTTGTTGAGAGTTTTATTTCCTTTTTCATGTTTATATAGTTTGCAGTAAGATTGATGTAGTTTCCCTCTAATTTCTGAAAGCTCATTGCAAGTTCATTGAACTTCCTGATAATCATTGTTTTGAACTCACTATCTGATAGTTGAGTTGCCTCTATTTCGTTTAGCATTTTTTTCTGAGGCTTCCTCCTTTCCCTTCATTTGGGGATTGTTTCTTTGTTTCTCATTGTTCGTGGGATTCTTCTTGTTAGCCTCTGTTTCTTAAATTGATCTGTTCTGGTTCCCTGTGATTATGGTGTGAACTTCTGTGGTAGAATACCTGTGAGATTCAGTGGTGAAGTCTCCTTCGTGTATCCTGGTGTTCACAACTTCCCCCTATTTTTATTTGTGATCAGTTGGAGGAGAAAGGCAAAATGGTTTAAGACAGCAAGACAGTATACTATGATATTTACATGAGCAGCCAGTAGAGAAGAGATGGGATATCCTTTGGCTACTTATAGTGTTAACCATGATCCTCCACCCCACTAGCCACGTTTTAGAAAGGATGGGAAGAAGATAAGACTCTTATTGGGGACTAAAGGATTGTTAGTTGGATCTAGAAAGCTGTGAGGCTGTGGGAGGTCAGATTCTGAGGTAGGGTTAGAATAAAGATTAGTAAATAGGAGTAGTGTGTAAAAGAATAGAGACAACTCCCACAATAGTAGAGTTCAGGAAATTGAGAAGTGGGCTGAGATCAGGTAGGGGTGTTGAATAGTGTTTACAATTGTATGAACTAGGTCTTATTAACAGTAATAGTAAAGCAACAGTCTTGTGGCAGAATCGATGAGATCTGGATAACAAGAAGAAGGAGTATAGAACCTTGAGAGGTGTACTAATGGAACACAGATGAAGGATAGTAAATTATCAACACACTGTGACTGAGATAGCAGGGGGAACCTATCAAATGACAGTATAACCAGCCAAGCAAAGAAGATTTGGAAGAAAAAGAATACCAAAATACTATTAAAATAAAAAATGTCAGAGAAGTGAGAAAAAGATGATACAAATTTGCAGTAACTTGCAAGCTCAAAAAAAAAAGGGGGGGGGGAACAGAAGATGGAGTGCAGGAGAGATAAATTTGGAGTGGAAGGAATAATACTAGGATGAATGGAAGAGAAACATAAAGGATTGAGAGATTTAAAAATAATAAGAATTGAACAGTAAAAAGTCACTTAAAATACAAGATAAAATCAATCAACCAGCAACAGCCAAAACAAAAGAAAAGAAAACAAAACAAAAAACAAATGAACAAAAAAAACCCTTGTTTGTTTCTAACTGGCCAGACCAGTTTTTCTTGTCTTGCTGGCTTCAGCAGGCTGAGGGGCATTTAAAATGCATATCACTCTTCCCAGTCAAATCTGAGGAAGTCTCTCAGGTACTATCCCCAGGGCCAGCAGGGCGCTCTCCCCAGAGCCAATCTGACTTTCCCCTACAGGACCCTGGGTGCTCCCAGGCATGCTCTCAGGAGCTCACTACCATGGTCCCCTGGGCTCGGGGGCCCCACAGGGCTCCTGCGACTTTTGGGTTTCATGATGCAAGTTCTGGGGATCGCAAGGAGACACGCCCTTTCCCCAAATTTCACCGCGGTGGGCGCTATGTTCTTGGGAAGCACCCACAAACTTTTCTGGATTCACAGTGCAATCTCTGGGGATCGTAAAGGGGCGCGACCATCCCCCAAATTTTTCAGTTTCAGGCTCTAGCAACGCTCTAAGTGTTGCATGCCTTTCGGGTTCACAGCACAAGAGTCAGGGTTCCCGAGGGGGCATATACTTACTACTGCAGGCTCCAGGAACCTGAGAATGCCCGAGCCCTTTCCTTGTTCAGGGCTGCCAGGTCTGGGTTTTCCACTGATCCACACTCCCACCGGGCTGGGGGTGTGAGTGCACTTTCAGGCCGCCCTTGGCCATGCCGGCTGGAGGCACTCACTTCTCCCAGGGCTATGGGTGGGTGCTCGCAGCCCCTGTGTGATTGTCTCCCAGTCCAACTCCCCTCTCTGTGCCTTCAAGACACAAGGTCTCCCCTGGTGGTGCTCAACCAGTATAGTCCAGGGAGGGAGCAGCGACACCGCTCTCCCAGGTGCCCTGAGGCAGACCTGGGAACACTGGGCCTGGGGACAGCAACCCCGCTGGTCCCTGCACTGATCCCTGGGTCCATGTTGTCCTGAAGCAGTCTCCTTACCATCTGGTTTTTCAATGTCCGCTATAATTTTTGATGTCCTGTTTTCAAAATTGTTTCGGTAACCTGGGCCACTTCCTCTGTTCCTCTGATGATCCGAGTTTCCCTTCCCTGCACAGAAGCTGAGAATCATACTCCCTGGATCAAAGCCACCATCTTTTCTGGTCCTAAAAAACTCTTTCAATGCTAGTAATTCACAGTGAAATGTGACTCCCTTGAAGAAAACAGGTTTGATTAAACATGTTCTACAGAGGGTATAACATTACTGTTTGCATTTGTTTCAGTAGAAGTTGAAATGTCAGGTGTCTCCAGCAGTACATACTGTTTAAAGACTTCTGTACAAATGTTGCTATGAAATGCCACTTTTGTATTAATTTTCATAGAGAAATAGATTCTAAGATCAAGTACCTGTTATAATTGCGTGAACAGAGGCCTAACTCATTGAATCATTAAGTAGAAGGAAACTCTAAGGTACAAAATGCTGAAAAGAACTCTTTCAGGTAAAAAATTATAGGGGAGTTAAGACATCTATGTACTGAGTAGAACAAAGAGGCAGAAGACTTTTTTGTGAATATAAAATTGAGTATTAATCTAACCGTCCATTTTCTGTGAAAAATATATTTCTCTAGCATGAACAGTAATGAACTGTTTCAACACTACTAATTCACACTGATGTGTGACTTCCTTGAACAAAACAGGTTTAATTCAATACCTTGTAGGGAGTTTATAACATTACCGTATGCATTTCTTTCAGTAAAACTTGAAATGTCTGGGTTCTCCAGTAATATGTACTGTTTCAACACTTCTGTTATAATGTTGTTGTGAAATGCCACTTTTGTAGTAATTTTCATAGAGAAATAGCTTCTAAGATCAAGTTTCAGTTACAATTACGTGAAGAATTGACTCACTCATTGAATTCCTTAAGTAAAAAGAAACTCTAAGGTACAAAATGCTGCAAAGTACTCTTTGAAGTAAAAAGTTGTAGGAAAGTTAAGATATCGCTGTACTGAGTAGAACAGACTGGCAGAAGAATTTTTTGTGAATATGAAATTGAGTATGAATCTAGCCATATTCTTTAAAAAGTGCATTCCTAAGAGAATGAACGGTAGTGAATTCTTTCAACAATAGAAACTCACACAGCATAGGGACTCCTTAGAAGAAAAATGATGATTTAAACATGCTGTTCAGAATTTATAACATTACTGTATGCATTTTTCTGAGTAGAACTTGAAATATCTGGCATCTCCAGCAATACATATTGTTTCAATACTTCTGTAGTAATATTGCTCTGAAATGCCACTTTTGTAGTATTTTTTATAAAGAAAGAGCCTCTAATATGAAGTCTGTGCTACAATTGTGTGAACAGAGGCCTAACTCCTTGAATACCTTAAGTAGAAAGAAACTTTAATGTACACAATCCTGCAAAGTATTCTTTCATGGGAAAAGTATATGGAAGTTAAAACATCAGTGTACTGAGTAGTATAGAGTGGCAGAAGATGGTTGTGTGAATATGAAACTGAGTATGTATGTAACAACCCATTTTCTGTAAAAAGTGCATTTATATCAGAATTAACAGTGATGAACTGTTTCAACGCTGGTAATTAACTCTGAAATGTGACTCTCTTGAACAAAACTGGTTTAATTAAACATATTGTCCAGAGTTTAAAATATTACTTTATGTATCTTTCAGTAGAAGTGGAAATGCCTGGCGTCTCCAGTAGTACATACTTTTTATACACTTCTGTAGTAATGTTGCCATGAAATGTCACTTTTCTAGTAATTTTCATAAAGAAATATGTTCTCAGATCAAGTTTTTGCTATAATTCCATGAACAGAGGGGTAACTCATTTACTACCTTAAGTACAAAGACACTCTAAGGTAGAAAATGCTCCAAAATATTATTTCATGTAAAAGCATATGGGAAGTAAAGAAATTTGGGAACTGAGTGGAATAGACAGGCAGAAGACGCTATTGTGAATATGAAAGTGAGTATGAATCTAATATCCATTTTCTGTGAAACGAGCATTTCACTCAGAATGAACAGTAATGCACCCTTTCAGCATTAGTAATACACACTGAAATGTGATTCCCCCAACAAAACAGGTTGAATTACACATGTTGCACAGAGTTCATAACAGTACTCCATGTATTTCTTTGAGTAGAAGTTGAAATCTCTGGCACCTCTTGTAATACACACTATTTTCACACTTCTGTTGTAATGTTGCTCTGAAATGTCACTTTAGAGGTGGTTTTCATAAAGAAGTCACATCTACTGTGAAGTTTCAGTTACAATTGCGTGAAGAGTGGTGAAGAACTTACAGTGAAGTAAGTTACAGTTACTTACTGTAACTGAAGTTTCAGTTACAATTGCGTGAACTCATTGAATTCTTTAACTAGAAACAAACTCTGAGATACACATACTGCAAAGCATTCTTTCATGTAAAAAGTATAGGGAAGTTAAGACATCATTGTACTGAGTAGTACTGACTGGTAGGAGACTGTTTTGTGAATGTGAAACTGAGTATGATTCTAACTGCCCATTTGCTGCAAAACATGCATTTCTCTCAAAATGAACACTAAGGCGCTCTTTCAGCATTAGTAGTTCACACTGAAATGTGATTCCCACAACAAAACAGGTGGAATTACACATGTTGCACAGAGTTCATAACAGTACTCTATGTATTTCTTTGAGTAGAAGTTGAAATCTCTGGCACCTCTTGTAATACACAATGTTTTAACACTTCTGTTTTAATATTGCTCTGTAATCTCACTTTTGAGGTGGTTTTCATGAAGAAATCACATCTACTGTGAAGTTTGAGTTAGAATTGTGTGAAAAGTGGTCTAACTCATTGAATTCTTTAGGTAGAAACAAACTATAAGATACACATGCTGCAAAGCATTCTTTCATGTAAAAAGTATAGGGAAGTTAAGACATCTTTGGGCTGAGTAGTACAGGCTGGAAGGAGACTGTTTTGTGAATGTTAAACTGAGTATGAATCTAACCGTCCATTTTCTGTAAAAAGTGCATTTCTGCGGATCGTGGCTCCTGGCCCCTGTGATGCCGTAATAGGGGGATCAGGTCTGCCTGGCTGTCTCAACAGCTGGCAATTTATCTCTGGGTGTGTTTAGGTGCCTCAGATAAAGGTGCTACAAACATAATGAAAGAATACATTTCTTTCTGACACTTTGTGCCCTTTGTATGAGAGAATTAAAATCTCCTTTAAAAATATTGTTTTTCGGAGGATCTAAGATGGCGTCGGAGTAGGAAGGAGCAGATTTGGCTTTCCTCTGCTCAGGGGAGAAAATCCTGACCGATCTATGGAGTAGAAAGGCAAGCAACCAACATATTTCAGCATTTTTGAAAACAGAGGACCAAGGATTGTGCCAGAACCGAAAGAACAAAGAACGGATCCTAAGGGGAGTGCTGCAACAAGGTAGGGTCCCAGGACAAGCATGTGGTCCCGGGGCTGCAGCCCCAGGCCCGGGGGCCGCGGCTGGGTTTACCATAGGGTTATTGGGAGAGAGCCAGGTCAACTGCTCCCTCCCCAGCCGAGCAAGGTCTCAGAGGCTCTGGGAGGAATCCAGGTGCTGGCAAACACACCGGGGTGGTGAGCAGCCTTGGAGGCTGTGGACACCAGAGCCGAGTCGCGCAGCAGACCCGGACTCCCACGGTCACCGTTCTGGCTGGAGCTTTGGCGGTGAGAGAAGCCAGGCCACTGTGGGGAGCGGCGGGCTCGATCGGGAGGAATTTCTCAAGAGGAAGGAGTGAATAGACATAGACACTGTTTGGGGAATTCTCCTAAAGTGATCAGTGGATCTAGCCTGTCTGCTCCCCAGCTGTGAGAGCGCAGGTGGCTGATGGCCGCGCCCGCTCGTGGGAGCACCGGCACGGGGGCTGCGCCTGCAAGGAGAGCATCCCCGCACACCAGCCCACAGCAGTAACCCTGGGGAAAGACCTGATTCCCACACCCAGGTCCCAAAGCTGAGGAGCCAGTGCGAACTCCACAGGCCAAGGAAGAAAAGCCAAACAAATCATCCTTCAGCCTGCCTCAACCAGCAAGAGCAGAAAAACCGGTTTGGCCACTTTGAAATCAAGAGACTTTTTAATTTGATTCTATTTTTTTTAAACTTTTTAATTTTTTAAGTTTTATTGTTTTTATTCTCTTTTGATTTCTTTTTCCTCTCTTACCTGATTTCTTGTTTTATTCCTTCCTCCTTCCTGTCCTCCAATTTTATCTCTTCTTCCTGCCTTCGTCTGCCTTTCCTATTTTTTACTTTTTTAATTTTTTTCCCAAATACCTACAAGTGAGACAAAATCCTGGATTGGTGAAAAGACCAAAGTTGAACCCAAAGAAGGGGCATCACAACAGCTGGGACAGTGAGATAAATGTCACTCTGCTATTACAGAGAACCTGCAAGTTATTGCATATTTGTATTATTATTATTTTTCCAGTGTTCCTACATCTTTTTTTTAACAGTATTTTTATATCCCTCTTATTTTTGTATAGCCTGCTTTGCTAGGCTGGTTTTATTGTATGACCTGACAGCTTTCCCCTGATATCTCTTTCTATACTGTATTACTAATCTACTGTCCATTAACTCACCTGTGTCCCATCAGCATACTACTCGATGTTCTGTACTCCCTATCCTTGTTACCTAGATCTCATAGACTCTGCCATATGAATGTTGCCATAATGTTATTGTAAATAACTGCTGTTCCATGCAATTGTAATTACTTCACAACACCTCCCCCCCCCTCCGATCTTAGCCCATTTCAGTTTCCTGAACTCTATTACTGTAGTGGTTAACTCTATTCTCTCACACACTACACCTATTTACTATCCTTTACTCTCACCTTACCCCAGAATCTGACCTCCCACAACCTCCCTGCTTTATAGATCCAACTCACAATCCTTCCTCCCTCAACAAGAGTCTTATCTTCTTTCCATCCTTTCTAAAAATTAGCTAGCTGGGTGGAAGATCACAGTTAACACTATACATAGTGAAAGGATCTCCTATATCTTCCCTACTTGCTACTACTGTAAATAGCATAGAATTCTCTGTTGCTGTCTTAAACCATTTTGCCTTCCCCTCCAACTGATGACAAAAAAGAATAGGTGGAGGAGGTGAACACCAGGATACCCACTGGAAGAGGAAACCCAACAACAAAGGAACCACTAACAGGTAACAGCAGAAGAAGGTGAAGGAGGGAGTAGTAACCACACAAACCTCAATCCAGGACTTATCTGGAAATACAGCTAAACAGTAGAGACAGTACCCAATACAAACAACTGAACAAGATTTCTTTAAACCTTGTACACACAGAAGAACCAGCTTCAACACAACCTGCCCTCACCAGCACAACAAAATACAGAAGGTGGTGGACAGAGTGACCCACATTTAACCAGCTGGCGGGAAGGAACCACCAAAGAAAGACTCAACAACAATCAAAACCCAAAGGCAAACACAAAGCCAACTTAAATGACAGCCCAAGACCAGGGAGCTTGGGGGGTCAAGGAAACAGCACCACTGAAACTCACTGCTACTCTACTAAAGAAGTTCACATCATAAACCCAGGGAGCCAGAACAGATCAATATAAGAAGCTGAGGCGAACAAGAAGAGTCTCACAAACAATGGGAAGACAAAGATATAATCCCCAAATGAAAGGAAAGGAGGAAGCCTAAAAAAAAATGCTAAATGAAACAGAGGCAATTCAACTATCAGATATTGAATTCAAAGCAGTGATTGTCAGGAAGCTCAATGAGCTCACAATGAGCTATGAGAAACTACAGGGAAGCTACAATGAACTCAATGAAAACTACATCAGCATAAAAAATGAAATAGAAACTCTCAACAAGGGCCAAGAGGAAATGAAGAATACAATTTCTGAACTGAAGAACACAGTAGAAGGAATGAAAAGCAGGATTGATGAAGCAGAAGATCGGATCAGCGAGCTAGAGGACAAAATAGAAGAAAACACCCAGAAAGAGCAAGAAAAGGAAAAGAGGCTCAGAAAAAATTAAGAGGGATTAAGAGAAATGCAAGACAATATGAAACATAATAATATCCAAATAATAGGGATACCAGAAGGAGAAGAAGAACAAGGGATAGAAAACCTAGTTGAACAAGTGATGATGGAAAACTTCCCTAATTTGATGAGAGAAAAAGTCACACAAATCCAGGAAACAGAGAGTCCCAATCAAGAGGAACCCAAAGAGGCCCACCTCAAGACACATCATAATTAAAATGGCAAAATTTCAAGACAAAGAGAGAATCTTAAAGGCAGCAAGGGAGAAGAAGGAAGTAACATACAAGGGGGCCCCAATAAGGCTAACAGCTGACTTCTCAATGGAAAGACTCCAAGCCAGAAGAGAATGGCAAGAAATAATCCAAGTAATGAGAACCAGAGGCCTGCAACCATGACTACTTTACCCAGCAAGGCTCTCAATTAAGATAGAAGGCCAAATAAGAAGCTTCCCAGACAAAAGAAGTCTAAAAGAATACACCTCGACTAAACCAGCTCTGCAAGAGATTCTAAAAGGACTGCTTTAAGGAAGGGAGGGAAGAGAGAGAGAGAGAGAGAGAGAGGGAGAGAGAGAGAGAAACACACGTACATAAAAGACAATGAATAAGTACCTATCAATAATAACCTTAAACATAAATGGATTAAATGCTCCAATCAAAAGACATAGAATAGCTGATTGGATAAGAAAAAATGACCCACATATCTGCTGTCTACAAGAGACCCACCTCAGGATAAAAGACCTACACAGGCTGAAAGTGAAGGGCTGGAAACAAATCTTTCAAGCAAATGGACAGGAAAAAAAAGCCGGGGTAGCAATACTCATATCAGACAAAATAAACTTCCAAAAAAGGTCCATAAAGAGAGACCCAGAAGGTCATTTCATAATACTCAAGGGAAGAATTCACCAAGAAGACATAAATATTGTAAATATATATGCACCCAACATAGGGGCACGGAAATACATAAAGAAAATCTTAGAGGACTTCAAGAAAGATATGGACAGCAACACAATTATTGTGGGGGATTTTAACACCCCTCTATCAAAAATGGACAGATCTTCCAAACAAAATATCAACAAAGATATTGTGGCATTGAACAATACCCTAGATGAACTGGGCTTTACTGATATTTACAGAACACTCCATCCCAAAGAAGCTAAATACACATTTTTTTCAAATGTACATGGAACATTTTCAAAGATTGACCACATGATAGGACACAAAACAAGCCTCAACAATTTCAAAAAAATTGAAATCATACCAAGCAATTTCTCGGATCACAAGGGATTGAAACTAGAAACCAACCCCAAGGGAAAAAACCCAAAACACTCAAATTCATGGAGATTAAACAGCATGCTATTAAATAATGAATGGGTCAAGAATGATATTAGGGAAGAAATCAAACGGTTTTTGGAAACAAATGAAAACGAACTCACAACAACCCAAAACTTATGGGACACTGTCAAGGCAGTCCTGAGAGGGAAGATCATAGCGATACAGGCCCACCTAAAAAAGTTAGAAACATTTCAAACAAACAACCTAACCCTACGTCTACAAGAACTTGAGGAACAACAACAAAGACAGCCCAGAGCAAGCAGAAGGAAGGAAATAACCAAGATCTGAGCAGAATTAAATGATATAGAGACTAAAAGCACAATTCTAAAGATCAATGAATCCAAGAGTTGGTTCTTTGGAAAGATAAACAAAATCGACAAGCCTTTAAGCAGACTCATCTAGAAAAAAAAGAGAGAAAACCCTAATAAACACAATCAGAAATGAAAGAGGAGAGATTACAACAGATACCACAGAAATACAAAGGATTGTTACAAATTACTACAAAGAGCTGTATGCCAAGAAATTTGAAAACCTAGATGAAATGGACAAATTTCTAGAAAAATATAACCTTCCAAAACTCAATAAAATGGAAGCAGAAAGCCTGAAAGGACCAATAACAACAAAAGAAATTGAAGCAGTAATCCAAAAACTCCCAACACACAAAAGCCCTGGGCCAGATGGTTTCACAGGAGAATTCTACAAAGCATTTAAGGAAGAACTAACACCTATCCTTCACAGACTATTTCAAAAAATCCAAAAAGAGGGAAGACTCCCAAACTCTTTTTATGAGGCCAACATCATCTTAATTCCAAAACCAGATAAAGACACAACAAAGAAAGAAAACTACAGGCCAATATCGATGATGAACATTGACGCTAAAATCCTCAACAAGATACTGGCAAACCGCATCCAACAGTACATTAAGAAGATCATACACCATGACCAAGTGGGATTCATTCCAGGTATGCAAGGATGGTACAATATTTGCAAATCAGTAAATGTAATACATCGCATAAACAAAAGCAAAGACAAAAACCACATGATCATATCAATTGATGCAGAAAAAGCATTTGATAAGGTACAGCACCCATTTATGATAAAAACACTCAGCAAAGTGGGAATAGAGGGAGCATTCCTCAACATAATAAAGGCCATATATGAGAAACCTACAGTCAACATTATACTCAATGGGCAAAAATTAAAATCTTTTCCACTAAGAACAGGAACAAGACAAGGATGTCCACTTTCACCACTTCTATTCAATATAGTATTGGAAGTTCTAGCCACAGCAATCAGACAAGAAAAAGAAATAAAAGGAATCCAAATCGGAAAGGAGGAAACAAAACTGTCACTGTTTGCAGATGACATGATAGTGTACATAGAAAATCCTATAGACTCCACCAAAAAACTGCTTGACCTAATAAATGAATTTTGCAAAACAGTGGGAAACAAAGTCAATATCCAGAAATCAAAGGCATTTTTGTAGAGCAACAATGAAACAGCAGAAGCAGAAGTCAAGAAAAAAATCACATTCGACATAACAAAAAGAAAAATAAAATACCGAGGAATAAACCTAACCAAGGAGGTAAAAGACCTTTACTCAGAAAATTACACAACACTGAAGAAAGAAATCAAGGAAGACACAAAAAATTGGAAACATATACTGTGTTCATGGATTGGAAGAATTAACATCATCAAAATGGCCATACTACCCAAAGCAATTTACATATTTAATGCAATACCTATTAAAGTACCAATGGCATATTTCAGATATAGTACAAACACTTCAAAAATTTACCTGGAACCATAAATGACCCTGAATAGCTGCTGCAATTTTGAGAAAGAAGAGTAAAGTAGGAGAGATCACAGTACCTGATACTAAACTATATTACAAGGCCACTGTAATCAAAACAACCTCGTAGTGCCATAAAAACAGGCACATGGACCAATGGAACAGAACAGAGAGCCCAGAAATAAACCCAAGTCTCCACGGTCAATTAATATTTGACAAAGGGGGCAGCAACATAAAACGGAGTAAAAATAGCCTCTTCAACAAATGGTGTTGGGAGAACTGGACAGCTACGTGCAAAAAATGAAACTCGAGCACCAACTTACACCATACACAAAAATAGATTCAAGGTGGATAAAAGACTTAAATATAAAGCGTGACACCATTAAAGTCCTAGAAGAGAACGTAGGTAGGAAAATCTCAGATATTTCACGCAGAAACTATTTTACTGACTTGTCTCCTAGAGCAAGGGACATAAGGGAAAGAATAAACAAATGGGACCTCATCAAAATTAAAAGCTTTTGCACAGCTAAGGAAAACAGTATCAAAATAAAAAGAGAACCAACTGTATGGGAAAACATATTTGCCAATGATACCTCAGACAAGGGTTTAATCTCCAAAATATATAAAGAACTTACACGACTCCACTCTAAGAAGACAAGTAACCCAATTAAAAAATGGGCAAAGGACCTAAACAGACACTTCTCCAAGGAGGACATACAGAAAATCCAAAGACACATGAAACGATGCTCAATATCGCTAGCCATCAGAGAGATGCAGATTAAAACCACAATGAGATACCACTTCACACCAGTCAGAATGGCCATCAGAAACAAAGCAACAAACAAGTGTTGGAGAGGATGTGGAGAAAGGGGGTCCCTAGTGCACTGTTGGTGGGACTGCAGACTGGTACAACCACTATGGAAAGCAGTTTGGAACTTCCTCAGAAAACTAAAAATGGATCTGCCTTTTGACCCAGCAATTCCATTGCTGGGACTCTACCCTAAGAACACTAAAACACCAATACAAAAGAACCTTTGCACCCCGATGTTCATAGCAGCACAATTTACAATAGCTAGGTGCTGGAAGCAACCTAGATGCCCATCAGTAAATGAATGGATCAAAAAATTATGGTACATTTACACAGTGGAATTCTATGCAGCAGAAAGAAAGAAAGAGCTCATACCCTTTGCAACAGCATGGATGGAGCTGGAAAGCATTATGCTAAGTGAAACAAGCCAGGCAGTGAAAGACAAATACCACATGATATCGCCTTTAACAGGAATCTAAACAACAAAACAAAACAAAACAAAACAAAACAAAACTAGCAAAATATAACCAAAGACACTGAAATAGGGGATAGTCTGACAGTGGCCAGAGGGTAGAGAAGAGGGAATTTCAGGGGGGAATGGGTAGGGATTACAGGAACAAATTTGGAGGACACATGGACAAAAACTAGGGATGGGGGGTAATGGGGGGAAGGGGGGAGGGTTGGGTGGGTGGGCTGGAATGGGAGTAGGGGGGAGAAAACTGTACTTGAACAATGATTAAAATAAAAAAAGTGCATTTCTCTCAGAATGAACACTAATGCACTCTTTCAGCATTAGTAATACACACTGAAATGTGATTCCCCCAACAAAACCGGTGGAATTACACGTGCTGCACAGAGTTCATAACAGTACTCCATGTATTTCTTTGAGTAGAAGTTGAAATCTCTGGCACCTCTTGTAATACACACTATTTTCACACTTCTGTTGTAATGTTGCTCTGAAATGTCACTTTTGAGGTGGTTTTCATAAAGAAGTCACATCTACTGTGAAGTTTCAGTTACAACTGCGTGAAGAGTGGTCTAACTCATTGAATTCTTTAACTAGAAACAAACTCTGAGATACACATACTGCAAAGCATTCTTTCATGTAAAAAGTATAGGGAAGTTAAGACATCATTGTATTGAGTAGTACACACTGGTAGGAGACTGTTTTGTGAATGTAAAACTGAGTGTGAATCTAAACGTCCATTTTCTGTAAAAAGTGCATTTCTCTCAGAATGAACACTAATGCACTCTTTCAGCTTTAGTAATTCACAATGAAATGTGATTCCCCCAACAAAACAGTTTAAATTACACATGTTGCACAGACTTCAAAACAGTGCTCCACGTATTTCTTTGAGTAGAAGTTGAAATCTCTGGCGCCCTTTGTAATCCATACTGTTTTCACACTTCTCTTGTAATGTTGCTCTGAAATGTCACATTTGAGGTGGTTTTCATGAAAAAATGACATCTAATGTGAAGTTTGAGTTAGATTGCATGAAAAGTGGTCCAGCCCATTGAATTCTTTAAGTACAAAGAAACTCTAAGAATACATGCTGCAAAGCATTCCCTCATGTAAAGTATAGGGAAGATAAGACATCATTGTACTGAGTAGAACAGACTGGTGGGAGACTGTTTTGTGAACATGAAACTGAGTATGAATCTAATGATCCACTTTCTGTAAAAAGTGCATTTTTATCAGAATGAACACTAATGCACTATTTCAGCGTTAGTAATTCACAGTGAAATGTGATTCCCCCCAAAAACAGGAGGTTAAAACTGAACACATTACTGTAGAAACCACATATTTCAAATTCTATAGAAAAGGAGACAGTAAGTAAGGTTGTGAACTACTACAAAATGTTTGAGTAAATGTGTAATCTCCAAGCATGTAATATTTTACAGGGAATTACTAGTATTGAAGCAGTTCATTTCTGTTCATTCTTAGAGAAATGCAGTTTTGACCCAAAATTCATACTTGTTCTTAGAAGTTATTTCACATGAAATCTAGTGCAAATGCAGCATTTCTGTGAACATTGCTACAGAAGTATTAAAACTGAATGCAGAACTGTAGAAACCACATTTTTCATGTCTAGTGAAAGAGATACATGTAGTAAGAAAATGAACAAGTACAAAATATTTAAGTAACCGTGAATTCTCCAAACATGTAACATTTCACAGAGAATTACTAGTGTTGAAGCAGTTCAATACTGTTCATTCTTAGAGAAATCAGTTTTTACCCAAAGTTCATGCTTGTTCTTAGAAGTTATTTCATATGAAAACAATACCAAAAGTAGCATTTCTGTGAATCATGGCTACAGAAGTGTAAAAACTAAATGCATTAGTGTAGAACCCACAAATTTTCAATTCTACTGAAAGAGATACATGTAGTAAGCTTATGAACAACTACAAAATATTTAAGTAACCGTGAATTCTGCAAACATGTAACATTTCACAGAGAATTACTACTGTTAAAGCAGTTCATTAATGTTCATTCTTAGAGAAATGCAGTTTTTACCCAAAATTCATACTTGTTCTGAGAAGGGATTTCACATGAAAACTACAGCAAATGAAGCATTTCTGTGAATCATTACTACAGAAGTGTTAAAACTTTACCCATTACTGTAGAAACCACATGTTTTCAGTTCTACTGAAAGAGATACATTTAGTAAGCTTATGAACAACTACAAAATGTTGAAGTAACCGTGTGTTCTCCAAATATGTAACATGTCACAAAGAATTACTAATTTTGAAGCATTTCACCACTGTTCATTCTTAGAGAAATGCAGTTTTTACCCAAAATTCATACTTGTTCTTAGAAGTGATTTCACATGAAAACTACTGCAATGTAGCATTTCTGTGAATCATTACTACAAAAGTATTAAAACTGCATGCATTACTGTAGAAACCACATATTTTCAGATCTACTGAAAGAGATACATGTAGTAAGCTTATGAACAACTACAAAATGTTAAAGTAACCGTGAATTCTCCAAGCATGTATGATTTCACAGAGAAAAACTAGTGTTGAAGCAGTTCATTACTGTTCATTATTAGAAAAGTGCAGGTTGTACCCAAAAACCATACTTGTTCATAGAAGTGATTTCACATGAAAATTACTACAAATGCAGCACTTCTGTGAATCATTCCTACAGAACTATTAAAACTGAACACATTACTGTAGAAACCACATATTTTCAGTTCTATGGAAAGAGATACATGTAGTAAGGTTATGAATAACGACAAAAAGGTTAGGTAACTGTGAATTCTCCAAGCATGTAACATTTCATAGAGAATTACTAGTGATGAAGCAGGTCATTATGGTTCATTTTTAGAGAAAGGCAGATTTTACCCAAAATTCAAACATGTTCTTAAAAGTGATTTCACTTGAAAAAACTGCAAATGTAGCATTTCGGTGAATCATCCCTACAGAAGTGTTAAACTGAACGCATTACTCTAGTAACCACATGTTTTCAGTTCTACTGAAAGAGCTACCTGTAGTAAGTTTATAAACAACTACAAAATGTTAAAGTAACTGTGAATTTTCCAAGCCTGTAACATTTCACAGAGAATTACTCGGGATGAAACAGTTCATTACTGTTCATTCTTAGAGAAAGGTAGAATTTACCCAAAATTCATACTTGTTCATAGTGTGTTTTCACATGCAATTCACTAAAAATGTAGCATTTCTGTGCATCATTCTTACAAAAGTGTTAAAACTGAACGCATTACTGTAGAAACCACATACTTTCAGTTCTACTGAAAGACATAAATGTAGTAAGGTTATGAATAACTACAAAATGTTTAAGTAACTGTGAATTCTCCAAGCTTGTAAAATTTGAAAAAGAATTACTGGTTTTGAAGCATTTCACCACAGTTCATTCTTAGAGAATTGGACTTTTACCCCAAATTCATACTTGTTCTTAGAGGTGATTTCACATGAAAACTACTGCAATTGTAGCATTTCTGTGAATCATTGCCACAGAAGTGTTAAAAATGAATGCATTACTCTATAAAAGACATATTTAATCTTGTAGCCAAAGAGATACATGTAGTAAGCTTATGAACAACTACAAAATGTTTTAGTAACCGTGAATTGTCCAAGCATGAAACATTTCTCAGAGAATTAGTAGTGTCGAAGAAGATCATTACTCTTGATTCTAAGAGAAAAGCAGTTATTTCCCAAAATTCATACTTGTTCATAGAAGTGATTTCACATAAAAACTGCAAATGTAGTATTTCTGTGAATCATTGCTACAGAAGTGTTAAAAGTGAACGCATGTGGTTACTGTAGAAACCACATATTTTCAGTTATACTGAAAGAGGTACATGTAGAAAGTTTATAAACAACTATAAAATGTTAAAGTAGCTGGAATTCTCCAAGCCTTTCTCATTTCACAGAGAATTACTTGTGTTGAAACAGTTTATTACTGTTCATTATTAGAGAAATGCAGTTTTTACCCAAAATTTATACTTGTTCTTAGAAGTGATTTCACATGAAAACTACTGCAAAAACAATTTCTGTGAATAATTGCCACAAAGGTGTTCAAATTGAATGCATTACGGTAGAAACCATACATTTTCAGTTCTACTGAAAGAGATAAATGTAGAAATCTTATGAACAACTGCAAAATGTTAAAGTAACGGTGTGTCCTCCAAATATGTAACATTTAACAGAGAATTACTAGTGTTGAAGCAGTTCATTACTGTTCATTCTTAGAGAAAAGTAGTGTTACCCAACGTTCATACTTGTTCCTAGAAGGGATTGACATGAAAACTACAGCAAATGTAACATTTCTGTGAATCATTGCCACAGAGGTGTAAAAACAGAATGCATTATTTTAGAAACCACATATTTTCAGTTCTCCTGAAAGAGATGCATGTAGTAAGCTTACAAAAAACCACAAAATGTTTAAATAACCATGAATTCTTCAAGCATGAAACATTTCACAGAGAATTAGTTGTTGAAGTACTTCACTAGTGTTGATTCTAAGAGAAAAGCTGTTTTTACCCAAAATTCAAAATTCTTAGAAGTTAGTTGACATGAAAACTAGAGCAAATGCAGCATTTCTGTGAATCCTTGACACAGAAGTGTTAAAACTGAACACATTACTGTATAAACCACGTATTTTCAGTTCTACTGAAAAAGATACATGTAGTAAGGTTATGAATAACTACAAAGGTTTATAAAACAGTGAATTCTCCAAGCATGTAACATTTCACAAAAAATTAGTTGTGATGAAGCAGTTCTTTACTGTACATTCTTAGAGAACTGCATTTTTTACCCAAAATTCATACTTGTTCGTACAAGTTAGTTCACATGAAAACTAGAGCAAATGCGGCATTTCTGTCAATCATTGCTACACAAGTGTTAAAACTGAACGAACTACTGTAGAAACCACATATTCCAACTTGTACTGAAAGAGATAAATATAGTAAAGTTATGAACTACCACAAATTGTTAATGTAACCTGTGGTCTCCAAATGTGGAACATTTCACAGAGAATTACTAGTGTTGAAGCAGTTCATTACAGTTCATAAATAGAGAAATGCAGTTTTTCCCCAAAATTCATACTTGTTCTTAGAAGTTAGTTCACATGAAAACTAGAGCAAAAGCAGCACTTCTGTTAATCATTGCTACAGAAGTGTTAAAACAACGCATTACTATAGAAACCACATATTCCAACTTCTACTGAAAGAGATACATATAGTAATGTTATGAATTAGTACAAAATGTTGAAGAAACCGTGTGTTCTCCAAATATGGAACATTTCACAGAGAATTACTAGTGTTGAAGCAGTTCATTACTGTTCCCTCTGAGAGAGATGCAGTTTTTACCCAAAATTCATACTTCATCTTAGAAGTTAGTTCCCATAAAAACTAGAGCAAACGCAGCATTTCTGTGAATCATTGCTACAAACTGTTAAAACTGAATGCATTACGGTAGAAACCACGTACGCCAATTGTACTGAAAGTGGTACATGTGATAATGTTAGGAACTACTGTAAATTGTTGAAGTAACCGTGTGTTATCCAATTATGTAACATTTCACAGAGAATGACTAGTGCTGAAGCAGTTCATTACACTTTATTCTTAGAGAAATGCAGTTTTTACCCAAAATTCATACTTGTTCATAGAAGTTGGTTCACATGAAAACCCGAGCAAATGCAGCACTTCGGTGAATCATTGCTACAGAAATGTTAAAACTGAATGCATTACTATAGAAACCACATATTTCAACTTGTACTCAAAGAGATACATGCAGTAATGTTAAGAGCTAGTACATAATGTTGAAGTCACCATGTGTTCTCCGAATATGTGACATTTTACAGAGAATTACTAGTGTTGCAGCAGTTCATTACTGTTCATTCTTAGAGAAATGCAGTTTTTACCCAAAATTCATACTTGTTCTTACCAGCTGTTTCACATGAAAACTAGAGCAAATGCAGCACTTCTGTGAATCATTGCTATCGGAGTGTTAAAACTGGACGCATTACTGTAGAAACCACATATTCCACCTTGTACTGAAAGAGATAGATATACTAATCTTATGAACCACTACAGATTGTTGAAGTACCCGTGTGTTCTCCAAATATCGCACATTTCACAGGGAATTTCTAGTGTTGAAGCAGTTCATTACTGTTCATTATTAGAAAAGTGCAGGTTGTACCCAACATTGATACTTGTACTTACAAGTTAGTTCACATGAAACCTAGAGCAAATGCAGCACATCTGAGAATCATTGCTACAGAACTGTTAAAACTGAACGCATTACTGTAAAAACCACATATTTTCATGTCTTGTGAAAGAGATTCATGTGGTAATGTTAAGAACTAGTATAAAATGTTGAAGTAACCATGTGTTCTACAAATATGTCACATTTCACAGAGAATTACTAGTGTTGAAGCAGTTCATTACAGTTCATTCTTAGAAAAATTCAATTTTTTCACAAAATTCATACTTGTTCTTACAAGCTAGTACACATGAAAACTAGGGCAAATGCAGGACTTCTGAGAATCATTGCTACAGAACTGTTAAAACTGAATGCATTACTGTGGAAACCACATATTTTCATGTCTAGTGAAAGAGATACATGTAGTACGGTTAAGAAGTAGTACAAAATGTTGAAGTAACCATGTGTTCTACAAATATGTAACATTTCACAGAGAATTACTAGTGTTGCAGCAGTTCATTACTGTTCATTCTTATGGAAATGCAGTTTTTTCCCAAAATTCATACTTGTTCTTACAAGTTAGCTCAGATGAAAACTAGAGCAAATGCAGCACTTCTGGGAATCATTGCTACAGAAGTGTTAAAACAATGCATTACAGTAGAAACCACATATTCCCACTTCTACTGAAAGAGATACATATAGTAATATTATGAACTACTACAAAATGTTGAAGAAACTCTGTGTTCTCCAATTATGGAACGTTTCCAGAGAATTACTATTGTTGAAGCAGTTCATTACTGTTCATTCCTAGAGAAATGCAGTTTTTACCCAAAATTCATGCTTGTTCTTAGAAGTTAGTTCACATGAAAACTAGAGGAAATGCAGCACTTCTGTGAATCATTGCTACAGAACTGTTAAAACTGAACGCATTACTGTACAAACCACATATTTCAACTTGTACTGAAAGATATACATGTAGTAATCTTAAGAAATAGTCCAAAATGTTGAAGTCACCGTGTGTTTTCCCAATATGTAACATTTCACGGAGAATTATTAGTGTTGAAGCAGTTCATTACCCTTCACTCTTAGTGAAATGCAGTTTTTATCCATAATTCATACTTGTTCTTACCTGATGGTTCACATGAAAACTAGAGCAAATGCAGTATTTCTGTCAATTATTGCAATAGAAGTGTTAAAACTAAACGCATTACTGGGGAAACCACATGCTCCCAATTGTACTGAAAGAGATACATGTAATAATGTTAGGAACTACTGCAAAATGTTGAAGTAACCGTGTGTTATCCAGTTATGTAACATTTCACAGAGAATTACTAGTGATGAAGCAGTTCATTACCGTTCAGTCTTTGAGAAATGCAGTTTTTACCCAAAATTCATACTTGTTCTAAAATTTAGTTCACAGGAAAAGTAGAGCAAATGCAGCACTTCTCGGAACCAATGCTACAGAACTGTTAAAACTGAACGCATTACTGTAGAAACCACATATTTTCATGTCTTCTGATAGAGATACATGTAGTAATGCTAAGAACTAGTACAAAATGTTGAAGTAACCCTGTGTTCTCCAAATATGTAACATTTCACATAGCATTACGAGTGTTGAAGCAGTTCATTGCTGTTCATTCTTAGCTAAAAGCAGTTTTTACCCAAAATTCATACTTGTTCTTATAAGTTAGTTCCCATAAAAACTAGAGCAAACGCAGCATTTCTGTGAATCATTGCTACAAACTGTTAAAACTGAATGCATTACGGTAGAAACCACGTACGCCAATTGTACTGAAAGTGGTACATGTGATAATGTTAGGAACTACTGTAAATTGTTGAAGTAACCGTGTGTTATCCAATTATGTAACATTTCACAGAGAATGACTAGTGCTAAAGCAGTTCATTACACTTTATTCTTAGAGAAATGCAGTTTTTACCCAAAATTCATACTTGTTCATAGAAGTTGGTTCACATGAAAACCCGAGCAAATGCAGCACTTCGGTGAATCATTGCTACAGAAATGTTAAAACTGAATGCATTACTATAGAAACCACATATTTCAACTTGTACTCAAAGAGATACATGCAGTAATGTTAAGAGCTAGTACATAATGTTGAAGTCACCATGTGTTCTCCGAATATGTGACATTTTACAGAGAATTACTAGTGTTGCAGCAGTTCATTACTGTTCATTCTTAGAGAAATGCAGTTTTTACCCAAAATTCATACTTGTTCTTACCAGCTGTTTCACATGAAAACTAGAGCAAACGCAGCACTTCTGTGAATCATTGCTATCGGAGTGTTAAAACTGGACGCATTACTGTAGAAACCACATATTCCACCTTGTACTGAAAGAGATAGATATACTAATCTTATGAACCACTACAGATTGTTGAAGTACCCGTGTGTTCTCCAAATATCGCACATTTCACAGGGAATTTCTAGTGTTGAAGCAGTTCATTACTGTTCATTATTAGAAAAGTGCAGGTTGTACCCAATATTGATACTTGTACTTACAAGTTAGTTCACATGAAACCTAGAGCAAATGCAGCACATCTGAGAATCATTGCTACAGAACTGTTAAAACTGAACGCATTACTGTAAAAACCACATATTTTCATGTCTTGTGAAAGAGATTCATGTGGTAATGTTAAGAACTAGTATAAAATGTTGAAGTAACCATGTGTTCTACAAATATGTCACATTTCACAGAGAATTACTAGTGTTGAAGCAGTTCATTACAGTTCATTCTTAGAAAAATTCAATTTTTTCACAAAATTCATACTTGTTCTTACAAGCTAGTACACATGAAAACTAGGGCAAATGCAGGACTTCTGAGAATCATTGCTACAGAACTGTTAAAACTGAATGCATTACTGTGGAAACCACATATTTTCATGTCTAGTGAAAGAGATACATGTAGTACGGTTAAGAAGTAGTACAAAATGTTGAAGTAACCATGTGTTCTACAAATATGTAACATTTCACAGAGAATTACTAGTGTTGCAGCAGTTCATTACTGTTCATTCTTATGGAAATGCAGTTTTTACCCAAAATTCATACTTGTTCTTACAAGTTAGCTCAGATGAAAACTAGAGCAAATGCAGCACTTCTGGGAATCATTGCTACAGAAGTGTTAAAACAATGCATTACAGTAGAAACCACATATTCCCACTTCTACTGAAAGAGATACATATAGTAATATTATGAACTACTACAAAATGTTGAAGAAACTCTGTGTTCTCCAATTATGGAACGTTTCCAGAGAATTACTATTGTTGAAGCAGTTCATTACTGTTCACTCTTAGAGAAATGCAGTTTTTACCCAAAATTCATGCTTGTTCTTAGAAGTTAGTTCACATGAAAACTAGACCAAATGCAGCACTTCTGGGAATCATTGCTACAGAACTGTTAAAACTGAACGCATTACTGTACAAACCACATATTTCAACTTGTACTGAAAGATATACATGTAGTAATCTTAAGAACTAGTACAAAATGTTGAAGTCACCGTGTGTTTTCCCAATATGTAACATTTCACGGAGAATTATTAGTGTTGAAGCAGTTCATTACCCTTCACTCTTAGTGAAATGCAGTTTTTATCCATAATTCATACTTGTTCTTACCTGATGGTTCACATGAAAACTAGAGCAAATGCAGTATTTCTGTCAATTATTGCAATAGAAGTGTTAAAACTAAACGCATTACTGGGGAAACCACATGCTCCCAATTGTACTGAAAGAGATACATGTAATAATGTTAGGAACTACTGCAAAATGTTGAAGTAACCGTGTGTTATGCACTTTTGTAACATTTTACAGAGAATGACTAGTGTTGAAGCAGTTCATTACTGTTTATTCCTAGAGAAATGCAGTTTTTACCCAAAATTCATACTTGTTCTTACAAGTTAGTTCACAGGAAAAGTAGAGCAAATGCAGCACTTCTGTGAATCATTGCTACAGAACTGTTAAAACTGAACGCATTACTGTAGAAACCACATATTTTCATGTCTTCTGATAGAGATACATGTAGTAATGCTAAGAACTAGTACAAAATGTTGAAGTAACCGTGTGTTCTGCAAATAGGAAACATTTCACAGAGAATTACTAGTGTTGAAGCAGTTCATTACTGTTCCCTCTGAGAGAGATGCAGTTTTTACCCAAAATTCATACTTCATCTTAGAAGTTAGTTCCCATAAAAACTAGAGCAAACGCAGCATTTCTGTGAATCATTGCTACAAACTGTTAAAACTGAATGCATTACGGTAGAAACCACGTACGCCAATTGTACTGAAAGTGGTACATGTGATAATGTTAGGAACTACTGTAAATTGTTGAAGTAACCGTGTGTTATCCAATTATGTAACATTTCACAGAGAATGACTAGTGCTGAAGCAGTTCATTACACTTTATTCTTAGAGAAATGCAGTTTTTACCCAAAATTCATACTTGTTCATAGAAGTTGGTTCACATGAAAACCCGAGCAAATGCAGCACTTCGGTGAATCATTGCTACAGAAATGTTAAAACTGAATGCATTACTATAGAAACCACATATTTCAACTTGTACTCAAAGAGATACATGCAGTAATGTTAAGAGCTAGTACATAATGTTGAAGTCACCATGTGTTCTCCGAATATGTGACATTTTACAGAGAATTACTAGTGTTGCAGCAGTTCATTACTGTTCATTCTTAGAGAAATGCAGTTTTTACCCAAAATTCATACTTGTTCTTACCAGCTGTTTCACATGAAAACTAGAGCAAACGCAGCACTTCTGTGAATCATTGCTATCGGAGTGTTAAAACTGGACGCATTACTGTAGAAACCACATATTCCACCTTGTACTGAAAGAGATAGATATACTAATCTTATGAACCACTACAGATTGTTGAAGTACCCGTGTGTTCTCCAAATATCGCACATTTCACAGGGAATTTCTAGTGTTGAAGCAGTTCATTACTGTTCATTATTAGAAAAGTGCAGGTTGTACCCAACATTGATACTTGTACTTACAAGTTAGTTCACATGAAACCTAGAGCAAATGCAGCACTTCTGTGAATCTTTGCTACAGAACTGTTAAACCTGATCCCTTTACTGTGGAAACCACATATTTTCACGTCTTCTCAAAGAGATACATGTAGTAATGTTAAGAACTAGTACAAAATGTTGAAGTAACCATGTGTTCTACAAATATGTCACATTTCACAGAGAATTACTAGTGTTGAAGCAGTTCATTACAGTTCATTCTTAGAAAAATTCAATTTTTTCACAAAATTCATACTTGTTCTTACAAGCTAGTACACATGAAAACTAGGGCAAATGCAGGACTTCTGAGAATCATTGCTACAGAACTGTTAAAACTGAATGCATTACTGTGGAAACCACATATTTTCATGTCTAGTGAAAGAGATACATGTAGTACGGTTAAGAAGTAGTACAAAATGTTGAAGTAACCATGTGTTCTACAAATATGTAACATTTCACAGAGAATTACTAGTGTTGCAGCAGTTCATTACTGTTCATTCTTATGGAAATGCAGTTTTTACCCAAAATTCATACTTGTTCTTACAAGTTAGCTCAGATGAAAACTAGAGCAAATGCAGCACTTCTGGGAATCATTGCTACAGAAGTGTTAAAACAATGCATTACAGTAGAAACCACATATTCCCACTTCTACTGAAAGAGATACATATAGTAATATTATGAACTACTACAAAATGTTGAAGAAACTCTGTGTTCTCCAATTATGGAACGTTTCCAGAGAATTACTATTGTTGAAGCAGTTCATTACTGTTCAGTTTTTCAGAAATGCAGTTTTTACCCAAAATTCATACTTGTTCTTAGAAGTTAGTTCACATGAAAACTAGACCAAATGCAGCACTTCTGTGAATCATTGCTACAGAACTGTTAAAACTGAACGCATACTGTAGAAACCACATATTTCAACTTGTACTGAAAGATATACATGTAGTAATCTTAAGAACTAGTACAAAATGTTGAAGTCACCGTGTGTTTTCCCCAATATGTAACATTTCACGGAGAATTATTAGTGTTGAAGCAGTTCATACCCTTCACTCTTAGTGAAATGCAGTTTTTATCCATAATTCATACTTGTTCTTACCTGATGGTTCACATGAAAACTAGAGGCAAATGCAGTATTTCTGTCAATTATTGCAATAGAAGTGTTAAAACTAAACGCATTACTGGGGAAACCACATGCTCCCAATTGTACTGAAAGAGATACATGTAATAATGTTAGGAACTACTGCAAAATGTTGAAGTAACCGTGTGTTCTCCAAATATGCAACATTTCACAGAGAATTACTAGTGATGAAGCAGTTCATTACCGTTCAGTCTTTGAGAAATGCAGATTTTACCCAAAATTCATACTTGTTCTTACAAGTTAGTTCACAGGAAAAGTAGAGCAAATGCAGCACTTCTGTGAATCATTGCTACAGAACTGTTAAAACTGAACGCATTACTGTAGAAACCACATATTTTCATGTCTTCTGATAGAGATACATGTAGTAATGCTAAGAACTAGTACAAAATGTTGAAGTAACCGTGTGTTCTCCAAATATGTAACATTTCACAGAGAATTACTAGTGTTGAAGCAGTTCATTACTGTTCCCTCTGAGAGAGATGCAGTTTTTACCCAAAATTCATACTTCATCTTAGAAGTTAGTTCCCATAAAAACTAGAGCAAACGCAGCATTTCTGTGAATCATTGCTACAAACTGTTAAAACTGAATGCATTACGGTAGAAACCACGTACGCCAATTGTACTGAAAGTGGTACATGTGATAATGTTAGGAACTACTGTAAATTGTTGAAGTAACCGTGTGTTATCCAATTATGTAACATTTCACAGAGAATGACTAGTGCTAAAGCAGTTCATTACACTTTATTCTTAGAGAAATGCAGTTTTTACCCAAAATTCATACTTGTTCATAGAAGTTGGTTCACATGAAAACCCGAGCAAATGCAGCACTTCGGTGAATCATTGCTACAGAAATGTTAAAACTGAATGCATTACTATAGAAACCACATATTTCAACTTGTACTCAAAGAGATACATGCAGTAATGTTAAGAGCTAGTACATAATGTTGAAGTCACCATGTGTTCTCCGAATATGTGACATTTTACAGAGAATTACTAGTGTTGCAGCAGTTCATTACTGTTCATTCTTAGAGAAATGCAGTTTTTACCCAAAATTCATACTTGTTCTTACCAGCTGTTTCACATGAAAACTAGAGCAAACGCAGCACTTCTGTGAATCATTGCTATCGGAGTGTTAAAACTGGACGCATTACTGTAGAAACCACATATTCCACCTTGTACTGAAAGAGATAGATATACTAATCTTATGAACCACTACAGATTGTTGAAGTACCCGTGTGTTCTCCAAATATCGCACATTTCACAGGGAATTCTATGAGTGTTGAAGCAGTTCATTACTGTTCATTATTAGAAAAGTGCAGTTGTACCCAATATGATACTTGTACTTACAAGTTAGTTCACATGAAACCTAGAGCAAATGCAGCACATCTGAGAATCATTGCTACAGAACTGTTAAAACTGAAACGCATTTACTGTAAAAACCACATATTTTCATGTCTTGTGAAAGAGATTCATGTGGTAATGTTAAGAACTAGTATAAAATGTTGAAGTAACATGTGTTCTACAAATATGTCACATTTCAAGAGAAGTATAGTGTGTGAAGCAGCATTTTACAGTTCATTCTTAGAAAAAATTCAATTTTTTAAAAAATTCATACTTGTTCTTACAAAGCTAGTACACATGAAAACGAGGCAATGCAGGACTTCTGAGAATCATTAGCTACAGAACTGTTAAAATTGAATGCATTACTGTAGAAACCACATATTTTCATCTATATTGAAAGAGATACATGTAGGAATGTTAAGAAGTAGTACAAAATGTTGAAGTAACCCTGTGTTCTCCAAATATGTATCATTTCACAGAGAATTACTAGTGTTGAAGCAGTTCATTACTGTTGATTCTTATGGAAATGCAGTTTTTACCCAAAATTCATACTTGTTCTTCAAAGTGTGTTCACAGGAAACTAGAGCAAATGCAGCATTTCTCTGAATCACTGCTACAGAAATGTTAAAACAATGCATTACAGTAGAAACCACATATTCCCACTTCTACTGAAAGAGATACATATAGTAATATTATGAACTACTACAAAATGTTGAAGAAACTCTGTGTTCTCCAATTATGGAACGTTTCCAGAGAATTACTATTGTTGAAGCAGTTCATTACTGTTCACTCTTAGAGAAATGCAGTTTTTACCCAAAATTCATGCTTGTTCTTAGAAGTTAGTTCACATGAAAACTAGAGCAAATGCAGCACTTCTGGGAATCATTGCTACAGAAACTGTTAAAACTGAACGCATTACTGTACAAACCACATATTTCAACTTGTACTGAAAGATATACATGTAGTAATCTTAAGAACTAGTACAAAA